>NC_090382.1:24089155-24412304 GCF_036365525.1 Heterodontus francisci
TTCATCAATGACCTCTCCATCATAAGGGCAGAAGTGGGGATGTTCTCTGATGATTGCACAGTGTTCAGTCCCATTCATAACTCCTTTGATTATGAAGCAGCCATGCCCGCATGCAGCAAGACCTCGACAACATTCAGACATGGGCTGATAAGTGACAAGTAATAGTCATGCTACACAAGTACCAGGCAATGACTATCTTCAACAAGAGAGAATCTACCATCTCCACTTGATATTCAACAGCTTTACCATTGCTGAATGCCCAACTGTCAACATCCTGGGGGTTACCATTGACCAGAAACTGAACTGGACCAGCCACATAAATACTGTGGCTACAAGAGCTGGTCAGAGACTGGGAATTTTACAGTGAGTAAGTCACCCCCTAACTCCCCAAAACCTGTTCAACATCTCCAAGGCACAAGTCAGGAGTGTGATAGAATACTCTCCACTTGCCTGGATGAGTGCAGCTCCAACAACACTCAAAAAGCTTGACACCATCCGGAACAAAGCTGCCCACCTGATTAGCATCCTATCCACCACCACCTTAAACATTCATTCCCTCCACCACTGGTGCACAGTGATAGTAGTGTGTACCATATACAAGATGCACTTCAGCAGCTCACCAAGGCTCCTTCGACAGCACCTTCCAAACCCACGACCTCCAGCACCTAGAAGGACAAGGGCAGCAGGTGCATGGGAGCACCGCCACCTGCAAGTTCCCCTCCAAGCAACACTCCATTCTGATTTGGAACTATATCACCGTTCCCTCACCGTCGCTGGATCAAAATCCTGAAGCTCTCTCCTTAACAGCACGACATGTCTACACCACATGGACTGTTGCAGTGCAAGAAAATGGCTCACCACCACCTTCTCATGGGTAATTAGAGATGGGCAATAAATGATGACCCTGCCAGCAATGTACACATCTCTGGTAAGAATAAAAAACACCATTTGTGTCAATCTCTTAATTTTCACTGCTCTGAGGAGAACATCCCCAGCTTCTCCAGCTACCTGAAGTCCATCATCCCTGGTCCCATTACAGTAAATCTCTTCTGTGCCCTCTCTAAAGCCTAGACATCCTTCCTCAAGTGTGGTGTCCAGAATTGAACACAATACTCCAGCTGAGGCCTAACCAGTGTTTTATAAAATTTTAGCATAATTTTCTTGCTTTTGTAGTTTATGCCTCCATTAATAAAGCCAAGGATCCCATAAGTATTTTTTTAAAACAGCCTTCTCAACATGTCCTGCCATCTTCAAAGATTTGAGTGCATACACCCCCAAAGCTCTCTGTTCCCAAACCCCCTTTAAAAGTGTACTGTCTAGTTCATAATGCACAGGATGCCTAATCAGGTGCCCCCCCAACCCACAAGAAGGCTTGGGGCCTTTGCCGTCTGGCTGCCACGGATAAAATACCAGTGGCGACGGGAGGAGGCCCTTAAGTGATAGTCAATTGGCCACTTAAGGGCCTTGATTGGCCTGGGGTGGGCAGGCTATCTGTTGCCACCACCGCCCCGCGCAAAATTGCAGCAGCGGTGGGAAGGCATCGAGAAGGCGTCGGGAACGCCACACCCCACCTCCCACTCAATTTTACGGCCCCCCCCCCCCCCCCCCCGACCACCAGCCTGCTCGTTGGGGGGCGGGGGGGGGGGCAGTCAAGTATGTGAAGCATATTGGTTATTACAGTTGCTATAGCAATAACAATCAAATGCTACTGAAATCTCTGATGAGATTGTCTCACAGCTCTCTCCCAACATCTGTCACTTTGTTGTGCCAGAGTTGCTGTGTTAAAGGAGGTTTAGCTTCTGATTGTCTCCTTCGCAAGAAGCTCAAATACTACAGCAGGTCAATGTGAGCTTTGGGAGCATACTGAAATGATCCTTTGGATCTATCTAGGCATTTGAATCTTCACTTCAACATGACAGTGGATTGTTCAATTTTAATTCAAATGCGGCTGTGAGGTTCACTGTAAGATTCCTTCACTTTATTGGCAGTCCTTCTCAATTATACTATAAGTCATAGTGATATTAAAAAAAGTAATCTCCGAGAAGTCAGCCAGCACCTTGCCCTCAATTTGGAGAGTGCCAGGACAATGAAGGTTGAGTGAATCATAGTAGCTCCTTGCATATTGGGCATTGACATGCAGAAATCTGTAGTCACACACTGACTACAGCTATCATTATTTTAGGGAGATTACCCAAACAAAGGACAATGTTGAAGAAGACTCCAAAATGAAGCTAGTATCCATCAAATTAAAGATTACAAAAAATGACAGAAACCCAATCCTAAGTAAAGTCATCCGTTTCTATCTAAGAGTAAATGGGCACATCCCATGGTGGAAGTATCAGAATTTAGGACTAACATTGTCATCCTGATATTAACCTATTGTTTACATGACTGCACCTCATCTGGGTTGGATGCATCTTACCTCACTTTGAAAGAAATGAAGGGAGATGAGAACTCAGGTGGGACATAAAACTGATGGATCATTTCTCCGCCACAAATATTATTCCCCTGCTCTCAAATAGACCATTCGAGTTTACACATTACCAAAGCATCAGAACTTTTGTTTTAGAGCATTTCTGTCCAGTTCTTACTTGCTCATTGCTCTATAATTCACTCACCCCATATACTGAGTTGAAAACCAACTGCATTCAGATTTAAGATCTCTGCTTAACAATACGAAAATTGCGTGGCCAAGTGTTCACTTTTCTCCAGGCAGCAGGTCAGAGGGAGGAGCCAAACCACACAATTCAACCACTAACAAATTTATAGGGTATGGTAGAATAGTGGTTATGTTACTGGACTAGCAATTCTGAAGCCTGGCCAAATGATCTGGAGATATAAGTTCAAATCCATGGCAGCTGTGGAATTTAAATTCAAATAAATAAATCTGGAATTTAAAAAAGATAGTAGCAGTAACGGTGATCATGAAACTACTGATCGTTGTAAAAATGCATCCGCTTCACTCATGTCCTTTAGGGAATGAAATCTGCTGTCCTTACCTGGTCAGACCTATATGTGACCCCAGACCCACATCAATATGATTGACTTTTAACTGCCCTCGGAAATGGCCAAGCAAGCCAATCAGATGTATTCAAGAAGGTGGCTCACCACTACCCTCTCAAGGGCAATTAGGGATGGACGACAAATGCTGGCCTTGACACCGATGCACACGTCCCATGAGCAAATAAAAAAAAAACTATGTTGTGTCATTTGCTCAGCTATGCATCTGACTGGCAGCTTCATTCGAATTTGGCTCCAATAACTATTTCAGAGATTTTTTTTGCCTGTTCTGTTTGAATCAAAGATTTTATTTGGAAATTTTAAAGCGACTGGGTCAATTCAGACATAGGTAGACCCCATCATTAGTCAGAGTGTAGGACAATGAGAACAACTGTATATTTAAAAATGGATTATAAAATATTGCTTCAGAGAGAGATCGTGAACCATTATTTGAGGAGTTAGCACAGTCTAACTTTTACTGTAAATATATCTATTATATTTCTTATTTATTCTCTTCATCTATTGCTCAATAAGTTAATTTGGCAGTTAAAGCCAAAAATAAGGTAATAATCTGGAATCAGTCACTTCTTAAAGTCATGAGAATAATCCTTGTCGATGCACAGGTTACAACGTGCAGATAAAGCTTCATAAAGAAAGGATTTCTGTCTGTTATCCTTCACAGGTTATCAAAGTTACCACTCAAAGATGTGAAGAGCAAGACAAGTGTAGTCTTAGACACAGCTATCAAAAATATATGTAGAGAAAAAGGGACAGGAGACCCACAAATGTAAACCTCCTGAACTCTTCATCCAACCTTTTGTAATCCTTTAAATCCACTCAGAATTCATCAACTTCCTTTAGATCTCCTTCACTCAGTGCTTACAACCTCCAGTTCTCAGTGCAGTGGCTGAATCATAACACCTTAATCTTTCTTTTATCAAAATTCTTGGGTTCATATCTTGATATCAAATGGAATTCCTGAAATTCCCATGGTAAAAGCTGACTCCAAACCACTGGTTTTATTTTTGATGTCAAATAGTTCTCTAGTCTGTAACATTCAACTCATTATAGAGCTGAAGTCTATCCAAGACATGAGTACTGTTCCCATATCTGGCATCTGGACAGAAAAGGCTTGCCTGATAGGTAATTCCTCTCTCACTTCTACTTCAACTTCAACAGTACTTCACTGTTGCAGCCTTTATGTCTGTATCCATTTTATTTATGCTGTGTGCTGCTGTGAACGTTCATCTCTTGATACTCCTTTCTAATTGCTCCTGCAGCCTCCTTGTATTGAAACCAGCAGTCATCATGCAGTATCCTACTCTAATTCAATCTTTCCCAAGTCCTCAAAATTCCTGGTCTTCCTTATTTTCTTTGCTTCAAGTTACAATTGTCAGGCTTTTAAAACCCAAGAAAATTATTACTTTGTGATTCATCCAGCATAAAATTTCAAAATTTGCTGATGATACCAAACTAGGAGGTATGGCAGACAGTGAGGATGATACAAATTGACTGCAATGGGACATTGATAGGCTCATAGAATGAGCAGAAAAGTGGCGGATGAAATTTAATACAGAGAAGCGTGAGGTGACGCATTTTGGCAGAGGGTTAGGCAGACGCTGTATAGACTAAATGAGCAGTTCTAAAGAGTGTACAGGAACAGAGGGTCCTGGATGTTCCTGGTGCATAAATCTTTGAAAGTGGAAGAATATATTGAGAGATTAGTTTGCAAACCATATTGGATCTTGGGCTTCATAGAATAGCGATATTGATAAAAGCAAGGAGGTTATGCTAAAACTTTATGAAGGTCTGGTTAGGTCACAACCAGAGTATTACATCCAGTTCTGTTAACCACACTTTAGGGAGGACGTGAGGGTCCTTGAGAGGGTACAGAGGAGATTTACCAGAACGATTCCAGGGATGAGAGATTTTAGCTACATGGTTAGGTTGGAGAAGCTGGGGTTGTTCTTCTTGAAGCAAAGGAGATTGAGGGGAGATCTGATAGAGGTGTACAAGATTATGACAGCTTTAGATAAGGTAGACAAAGAAAAGCTGTTCCCATTAGTTGATGGTAAAAGGATGAGCGGACACAGATTTAAAATTTTGGGCAAGAGATACAGGGGGGATTTGAGGAAGAACCTTTTTATGCAGAGAGTGGTAATGACCTGGAACTCGCTGTCTACGAGGGTGGGGGAAGCAGCAACAAACAATGTTTTCAAAAAGAAATTGGATAGGCACTTGAGGGAAATAAACCTGCAGGGCTAAGGGGATACAGCAGGAGAATGGGACTGATTGGATGGCTCAACAAAGAGCCGGCATGGAATCGATGGCCCGAATTCCTTCCTTCTGTTCTATAATGACTCTATGACTATTCATAAAAAATGGACAAATCTAACCTGGCCAATTTTGTCCTTGCACCTAACTCCCAATTATCAGCAAAAGAAGTGATCAATGTTGTCTCCAAGCAGTAACTATTCATCATAAAGTGTTCATTGATGCTTTGCTTCGATTACGACCTCTCCACAGCCTTGATCCAGACATTGATACAGAGCTGAAGCAAGAGTAATTACCTTCAACATCAAGGCAGCATTCAACAGAATATGGTACCAAGAAGCCCGACACAAACAGAATTAATGGAAGTTAAGGCAGTCACATTTCCAATTGCTGAAACACAAGAAGATAGCCATGGCTTTTAAAAATAAATTATTGTAGCCCCAAGACATAGCTGTAGGCGTTCCTCAGAAAAACATCTTCAGTCCAACTGCTTCATCAAACTCCTTCCCTCGTTCATAGGTTCCAGTGTGGGTCTATTCACTGATGATTTTGCAGTGTTCAATTCTATTCACAGTCTCTCTAATTTTGAATCAGCCCACATTTCCCTGTAGCAGGACCAGGATAACATCTTGCAAGTAATGTTCATAAGTGCTGGGCAAGAACAAGAAAAAGCCCAACCACCTCTCCTTGGCCTTTAATGGCCCAACCATCAACATCTTACGAATCACCATCGACCAAAAGCTATATCAATGCTGTGGCTACAAGTGGAAAGCAAATGCTGAGTGCACTGTGACAAGTGGCTCACCCCCTGATCCATCAAAGCCTCTCCACATCTACAAGGCACAAATGAAATATGCAATGGAATACTCAGCTCTTTCTTAGAAGGGTGCAGCTGCAACAACACTCTATGCTCAACAGCATCCAGGACAGAGCAATTAACTTGATTTATGCTCCTTTCACTGTGCTCTGCCATGAGCACACTGTGGCTGCAGTATATACTTATCTACCAGATGTAACACAGCACAGACCAAGCTAACTTCAGTAGCTTCTCCCAGTACTACAAAGTCTAATATCAAGAAGGACAGCAGAGCAATGTCATGGGAACTCACATCCTGAGAACACATCTTAAAAAAAAACCTCATCTTTAACTCTATAATTTTTCAGAAGTTTTCAACAAAGTTCCACAGTATGCCATTGAGACACATGGAACCGGGTAAGAGATTGGTTTGAAAAAATTGAAACAACATTCTCGTGAAAAGTGCAAAATCACAGGGAAGGCAGTTTTTTTTATTTGTTCATGGGATGTGGGCGTCGCTGGCTGAGCCAGCATTTATTGCTCATCCCTAATTGCCCTTGATAGTTTGTGGTGAGCTGCCTTCCTGAACCGCTGCAGTCTCTGGGGTGTAGGTACACCAAAGGTGCTGTTAGGGAGGGAGTTCTAGGATTCTGACCCAGTGACAGTAAGGGAATGGCGATATAGTTCCAAGTCAGGATGGTGTGTGGCTTGGAAGGGAACTTGCAGTTGGTGATGTTTCCATACATCTGCTGCCCTTGTCCTTTTAGGTGGTAGAGGTTGCAAGTATGGAAAGTGCTGTTGAAGGAGTCTTGGTGAGTTGCTGCAGCGTATCTTGTATATGGTACAGACTGCTGCCACTCTGCGTTGGTGGTGAAGGGAGTGAATATTGAAGGTTGTGAATGGGGTGCCAATCAAGCGGGCTGCTTTGTCCTGGATGGTGCTGAGCTTCTCGAGTGTTGTTGAGGCTGCACCCACCCAAGCAAGTGGAGAATATTCCATCACACTCCTGACTTGTGCCTTGTAGATGGTGGACAGGCTTTGGGAAGTCAGGAGGTGAGTTACTCACCACAGAATTCCTAGCCTCTGACCTGCTCTTGTAGCCACAGTATTTATGTGGCTGGTCCAGTTCAGTTTCTAGTCAATGGTGACCCCCCCCCCCCCCCCCCCCCCTCCCCAGGATGTTGATATTGCTGGATTCATCAATGGTAATGCCATTGAACATCAAGGGGGGATGGTTAGATTCTCTCTCATCTGAGATAGTCATTGCCTGGCACTTGTGTGGCGCAAATGTTACTTGCCACTTATCAGCTCAAGCCTGGATGTTGTCCAGTTCTTGCTGTGTATGGACATGGGCTGCTTCAGTATATGAGGAGTCATGAATAGTACTGAACATTGTGCAATCATTAGCGAACATCCTCACTTCTGACTTTATGATGGAGGGAAGATCATTGATGAAGCAATTGAAGATGGTTGGGCCCAGGACACTACCCTGAGGAACTCCTGCAGTGACCTCCTACAACCACAACCATCTTCCTTTGTACTAGGTATGACTCCAACCAGTGGAGAGTTTTCCCCCGATTCCCATTGACTGCAGTTTTGCTAGGGGTCCTTGATGCCATACTCGGTGAAATGCTGCCTTGATGTCGTGCAGTCACTCTCACCTCATCTCTTGAACTCAGCTCTTTTGTCCATGTTTGGATAAAGGCTGGAATGAGTTTAGGAGCCAAGTGGCCCTGGCAGAACCCAAACTGAGCATCATTGAATAGGTTATTGCTGAGCAAGTGCTGCTTGATAGCACTGTCGACGATACCTTCCATTATTTTGCTGATGATTGGAATACACTGATAGGAAGGGAATTGGTCGGGTTGGATTTGTCCTGCTTTTTGTGTACACAACATACCTGGACAATTTTCCACATTGCCGGGTAACTGTACTGGAACAGCTTGGCTAGGGGTGTGGCTAGTTCTGGGGCACAAGTCTTCAGTGCTATTGCCAGAATGTTGTCAGGGCCCAGAGCCTTTGCAGTATCCAGTGCCTTCAGCCATTTCTTAATATCACGTGGAGTGAGTCGGGTTGGCTGAAGACTGGCATCTGTGATGCTGGGGTACCTCAGGAAGAGGCCAAGATGGATCATCCACTCGGCACTTCTGTCTGAAGACAGATGCAAATGCTTCAGCCTTGTCTTTTGCACTGATGGGGATGGGGATATTTTTAGATCCTCCTCCTCCTGTCAGTTGTTTAATTGTCCACCACTGTTCACGACTGGATGTGGCAGGACTGCAGAGCTTACATCTGATCCGTTGGTTGTGGGATCGCCTAGCTCTGTCTATCGCGTGCTGTTTACGCAGTTTGGCATGAAATTAGTCCTGTATTGTAGCTTCACCGGGTTGACAGCTCATTTTTAGGTATGCCTGGTGCTGCACCTGGCAGGCCCTCCGCACTCTTCATTGAACCAGGGTTGGCCCCCCCGGCTTGATGGTAATGGTAGAATGGGGATATGCTAAGCCATGAGGTTACAGATTGTGGTTGAACACAATTCTGCTGTTGCTGATGGCCCACAGTGCCTCATGGATACCCGGTTTTGAGTTGCTCAATCTGTACGAAATCTATCCCATTTAGCATGGAGTCAGATATAGATCAGTGCTTATAGCCATGTTTTTCCTAATCTGCATAACATGGAATTGCAAAGAATCTGCATGACTGAAACAGGTCATTTGGCCCAAATGATCTGTGCTGTTTTTTATGCTCCACATGAGCCTCCTCCCACCCCTCTTCATCTAACCCTATCAGCATAACCTTCTATTCTTTTCCCCCTCAGGCATTTATCCAGCTTCCCTTTGAATGCATCTATGCTATTTGTCTCAACTACTCCATGTGGTAGCGAATTCCACATTCTAACCACCCTCTAGGTAAAGAAGTTTTTTCTGAATTCCCTATTGGATTTATTAGTGACTATCTGGTAACAGAACCTGGAGAGCAAAGCAAAATGTAAACTGGTCAAATTTCTGACAGTACTTAAATAGGAGGATCAGTAGAGTTAAAATAATGCCTCAAAAAATTGTGCAAAAGGTTTTCGAAAAAATTACACAAAGGAGCAAAAAATAATGAAGAAAATTTAACATGAATGTGAAGCAATGTGCAATGGTCAAAAAAAATCTTCTTAAAAAAAAATTATTTCGCAGGATGTCTATCGCTGGCAAGGCTAGCATTTATTGTCCATTCCTAATTGCCCTTGAGAGGTAGTAATGGGATTTGAACCCATGTCCCCAGAGCAATACCCTGGGTCTCTGGGTTAGTAGTCCAGTGACAATACCACTATGCCACCGCTTCCCCTATTATTTAGCTCTGTTTATAGCATGCTGCTCATGCTGTTTACCATGATCAGATTGGCACCTAATTTTGAGGTACACCTGGTGTTTCTCCTGGCTTTCTCTTGAACGAGGGTTGGTTGCCTAGTTTGATGGTAATGGTAAAGTGAGGGATGTGCTTGGCCATGAAGTTACAAATTGTGGTTGAATACAATTCTGCTGTTGCTGGTGGCCCACAGCACCTCATGGATGCCTAGTTTTGACCTACAAGATCTGCTCTGAATCTATCCCATTTTGCATGATGGTAGTGCCACACAACATGATGGACAGTATACTCAGTGTGATGTGATGGAAACTACACCTGCTAAATGGAAACATATTAATTTTGTCATATGAAACGCTGCTTGAAACTTTTTACTGGACATTACAAATGACTTTTTTGAAAAAACAGAACTGAATAGCTGGAGCTAATGGTTGTCCATTTGCATTCTGAGAAGACAAGGGCTGGCTGAGAGCCAGATGAATAGAGAAACAATGGGGATTGTTTCCTGATTCTCCTGATTCAATTAACAAGATTGGTTTTGTCAATAGGGGTAATCAAAAGACATCAACACACTTTTGACTTTGTAAGAGCCAAAATCCACCCCCTCCCCACCATCCCCCCTGCCTCCCCGCCATGTAAGTATGTCTGAAAGACTCTAAATTCCAACACCCCTCCAGGAACTGTGGTTTCAAACAAAGAAATGGTCACATGACCTGCATGTTGGTGTAAGGCTGAGGTTATTTGAATTGTGCCTCAGAGTGAACAAAAGACTGCAACTGGGCTGGCAATCATAGTGGCAGCTTTTTAAAACCACAAGACTACAGAACTTTACAGTTGACCACCAAGGAGACAGTTGCAACCGACCTTCAGCCTTCTGGTACCAGAGAAGCAAGCCTGAAATCGTGCATGTGGCCCCAGCAAGGACTCCCAGACTTTAATTTCAATCAAGGACATTACACCATGGACACTAAGGACAGTATCTGTATTCCATTTATTGCCAACTCTACTTCAACCTCCGAATTCCTTCTTCCCCTCTGTATCTATTTGAATGTGTGTGTCCCTATTGTGTGCATGTGAGTGTAGATGCATCATGTATTTTAGTGATTTTAACTGGGTTAGAGTGATAAGGTTAATAAAACTTACATCTTTCTTATTTAAACTCAAGAAAACCTGTCTGATTGGTTCATTTGCGATTGCAATTCAAGTGCAGTGAGCAACGGCTCACTGAGATGGTATGCTAAAATCACTGTGTGTGAAAAGATAAACCCTGTTATGGCCAAAACAAAGAAGGGGTGAGAGTGGAGCCCACTACCCCGTCTTCACCTGGTCATAACAGTGAAGACAAGACTTCATCTCCACAAGACTGTGCAGTGGTCATTCCTACCTATACTGTCACGGACCAGTGCATCTGGAACAGATAGATCGATGAGGTCGAGGTCAAGAAGGATTTTCCCTCATATTGTTTCTTTCACCACCTGCCACAAGCCCAGTCTGGCAGCTATGTCCTTCAGGACTCAGCCAGCTTGGTCAATGGTGGTGCTACTGAGCCACTCTTGGCGATGTACTTTGAAGTCCCTCACCTAGATGCATTCTGTGCCTTTGCTACCCTCAATGCGTCTTCCAAGTGGTGTTCAACATGGAGGAGCACTGATTCATCAGCTGATGGAGGTCGGTCGGTGATAATCAGGAGGAAATTTCCTTGCCCATATCTTTCCCGGTGGGACAGGATGGTGATGGAGGAGTCTGGGACTTTGGCTAGAAGGTATGAATCTTTGAGCATACTTGACCACTCTGTGGGGCAGCTCCACCAATTTTGGCACAAGTCCCCAAATGTTATTGTGCAATGACAAAGGGCTAATTAATCTCATTGTAAAGGAGCCTTGAGGGAAAAGTGACCATAATATGGTAGAATTTTACTTTAAATTTGAAAGTGATGTAGTTCAATCTGAAACTCGGGTCTTAAATATAAACAAAGGAAACTACGAAGGTATGAGGGGCAAGTTGGCTGCGGTAGTTTGGGAGACTGCATTAGAAGGTATGATGGAAGACAAGCATTAAAAAAATTAATTTAAAAAAAAATTACATTCCTTTGAGGCATAAAAACCCAACAGGAAAAAAGATCCAGCAACTTCTAACAAGAGAGATTCAAGATTGTATTAGATCAAAGGAAGAGGCTTATAAAGTTGCCAAAAAAATTAGCCTGAGGATTAGGAGCATTTTCAAATTCAGCAAAGAAGGACCAAGAAACTGATAAAGAAAGAGAAAATAGAATATGAATGTAAACTAGTGAGAAACATAAAAATGGACTGTAAAAGCTTCTATTAATATGTAAAAAGGAAAAGATTAGCAAAGACAAATGTTGGCCCATTACAGGCAGAGAACAGGGAAATTTATAATGGGGAATAAGGAAATAGCAGAGAAATTAAACAAATATTTTGTGTCTGTCTTCACGGAGAAAGACACACAAAACCTCCCAAAAATATTAAAGAATCAAGGGACTAGTGAGAATGAGGAACTGAAAAAAATTAGTATCAGTAAAAATATAGTACAGGAGAAAATAATGGGACTGAAAGTTGACAAATCCCCTGGACCTGATAATCTACATCCCAGAGTGTTGAAAGAGGTGACTGTAGAGATAATAGATACATTGGTGATCATCTTCCAAAATTCTATAGATTCTGGAGCAGTTCCTGAAGATTGGAAGGTAGCAAATATAACCCTAGTATTTAAGAAAGGAAGAAGAGAGAAAATGGGGAACTACAGATCTGTTGGCCTGACATCAGTAGTAGGGAAAATGTTAGAATCTATGATAAAGGATGTGATAACTTGACACTTAGTAAATAATAGTAGAATTGAGCAGAGTGAATATGGATTTATGAAAGGGAAATCATGTTTGACAAACCTGTTAGAGTTTTTGAGGATGTAACTAGCAGAATAGATAAAGGGGAACCAGTGGATGTATTGTATTTGGATTTTCAGAAGGCTTTCGATAAGGTACCACACAAGAGGTTAGTAAATAAAATCAGAGCACATTGGATTGGGAGTAATATACTAGCATGGATTGAGAATTGGTTAATGGACAGAAAACAGAGAATAGGAATAAACGAGTAATTCTCAGGTTGGCAGGCTGTGACTAGTGGGGTACCACAAGGATCAGTGTTTGAGCCCCAGCTATTCACAATATATAATCAATGATTTGGATGTGGGGACCAAATGTAATATTTCCAAGTTTGCTGATGATACAAAACTAGGTGGGAATGTGAGTTGTGAGGAGGATGCAAAAAGGCTTCAGAAGGATCTAGACAGGCAAGAACATGGCAGATTGAACATAATGTGGAAAAATATGAAGTTATCCACTTTGGTAGGAAAAGCAGAAATGCAGAGTATTTCTTAAATGGTGAAAGATTGGGAAATGGTTGATATCCAAAGGGACCTTGGTGCCCTTGTTCATAAGTTACCGAATGTTAACATGCAGGTGCAGCAAGTAATTAGGGAGGCAAATGGTATTTTGGCCTTTATTGCAATAGGATTTGAGTACAGGAGTAATGAAGTCTTGCTGCAATTGTATAGAGCCTTGGTGAGACTGCACCTGGAGTATTGTGTACTTACCTAAGGAGGTTTGGTCTCCTTACCTAAGGAAGGATATACTTGCCATAGAGGGAGTGCATTGAAGGTTCACCAGACTGATTCCTGGGATGGTAGGAGGTCCTATGAGGAGAGATTTAGGAGAGTGGGCCTATATTCTCCAGAGTTAAAAGAGTCAGAGATGATCTCATTGAAGCATACAAAATTCTTATAGGGCTTGATGGAGTTGATGTAGGAAGGACGTTTGCCCTGGCTGTGGGCGTAGGGAGTCTAGAACCAGGAGACACAGTCTCAGAATAAGATGTATGCCATTTAGGATTGAGATGAGGAGGAATTTCTTCTCTCAGAGGGTGGTGAATCTTTGGAATTCTCTACTCCAAAGGGCTGTGGAGGCTCAGTCATCGAATATGTTCAAGATAAGATCGATAAATTTCTAAATATTAAAGATATCAAGGGGATAGTACAGGAAAAAGGCATTGAGGGAGAAGATCAGCCATGATCTAGTTGAATGGCAGAGCAGGCTCAAGGGGTCAAATGGCCGCCCCTTCCTGCTGCTATTTCTATCTTCCTATGGATCTTGCAGAGTCAAATTGGCTGCATGTCTTTGTCATGCTCAAATCCAATGCCGAAGTTGATTCATCCGGTTATATTAGTAGACATTTTCAAGGCAGTTTGAGACCATTTAGTTATTTCAGAGGGCAGTTAGGCATCATAGACAGCAGATTTCCTTCCTTGGTGAACCAGTTGGGTTTTCATGGCAATCCGTTTGCTTCAACGTTACCATTAGAGATATTGGATTTTTATTCCAGAAGTATTTAATTAACTGTACTTAAATTCCCCAACTACCATGATAGAATTTGAACTCCATGTCTCTGGAGCACTGTCCAGCTGTTTCTGAACTGGGTCCACTGTCTGGATCACAACCCATTCCAGCTATTGATCACCTTCTGCACATTATGGGCTGAATTTTAGGAGCCCTCCAGCATCGGGGTTGTGGCTGGGGGGCCCGGAACATTCTTCAGGGAGAGGCTCGCCACGGCCTATGACGCCGGGAAGGCCCAGCCACATTTTACCAGCAGCAGGGAGGCCTTCATTTAAATATCAAAATAAAGTAAAATAAATGCAAATTGACTTACCTTGTCCTGGCAGCTTTCCCACGCCAATAATCCGGCCACCAGCCGGAACTCGCCTTCCTTCAGAGGCATGACACTGGTGGGGAGGGGGGAGGAGTGAAAATTTCAGGGCGATGGTGGGGAGGGGGCAAACTGCTCCGATTGGGAGTGGGGATGGTGGGAAGGGGTTGAGGGTCAAAGGTGCTGAAGTTGGGGAGTGAAAGTTCGTAATTTTACAAATTGGATTTCCTGGAGGATGGGTTATTTTATTAATTTTAACTCAGTGGGGGAAGAGGTTGAAAGTGTATTGAAAGTATTTCTGAAATTTTATTTGTAATTTCTGGACTCTGGCACCTTTAAAAATTTGATAGTACCTGAAGAGTCCTTTAAAAATGCACGCGGGCGCTCAGCGACGGCGCATCCACGCCTGAAGACCGCCAAGATGAGAGAGCACCACCACGATTTGCGGCACGCTCATAAAATTCAGGCCTACTTTTTAAATGTTCAATTTAATACGTTTTTGAAAAAAACAGCTTTTATTGGCTGACAGCTAGCTTTAAAGGGTGGCTCCAGACAATGAGTAGCCCACATGTAGATGACTGGTGTGGAAAAAACATACATTCTTAGCCAGCCATATCTGGATGAGTAAATTCAGCTGCAGCACTTGAAAGGTTAAATACCTCTGCATAATCACACTTTAAAATTCATTTTTCACAAATTAATGTTGATCAATATCTAGATACTGAATTTACAGAGACACTAAATATGAAATTAACACACCAAGTCAAAAATGACCATACACAATGCATGTAAAGAACAGCACACAATGCCTTGCATTCCTCCACACAAGGCAAAATGCCTCAAGGCTTTCTGTAATCAAATCTTAGCCCAAAAATGTTACATTTTTATTATTAATTTCCAATTTTTTTCTTCTGATGAAAGCGCGATTAAATACGAGCTGCAAAATTTCCTCCTCAACCATGACTTTTGAGAAGGGAAAAAAAGGAGACAGGAACTGAAAATTGAATTCAAACACATTTTCATTAAACTTTTATTTATGCTGATATAATTAGAATTCAGGAATGAAACATTTCTGTAACGAAGATTTCAGGCTGTGATATTGGCTTTGCTTGTAGCCTATTCACTTGTCTGAATTAATCGTGTCAAAATTTCTGTCAAAATTTAAAAAGTAAATGTAAATTACAGGGAGGAAAATCAATTCACCAAAAATACTTGGTTGAATATCCCATGAATAAAATATTACCAAGATGGAGCATAATATACTGTCACTTAATTATATTCTACTGAGAAAGATTCTTCGAGAATGCCTGTTGCCTGCTCGAAAGCATTGCTTATCCTCGTCCCGCAAATATTTGTTTTTTGCAGGCTGTGGAGTATGTTGGAAAACAAAGTTCTAAATTCAGTTTAATACGCCGAAGTTCACAAAGCTACATCAAGTATACAAATATCATGAAGATATACTGTAAAATAAAAAGTCGTATTATTGGTTTTGAAGTAATTCTTAAAGAATTGAATTTCTTGGGCAGCTCAGAGCCTTATAAGTGCTGCTCAATTAGGATTTCAATATAATTGTAGTTCTCCTTGACCCCCAAGGAAGCATTCAGATGTAAAATGGATTTAGCAGCTGTCTACTTTTCTTTTCTCCTGAAGGTGCCAACTCTTGCTTAGGTTATGTTTCATAAGTGTCAGAAGCCCTCTAGTATCTCGCCCCAGCAGCCGTTAGCTTTTTACAATTGTAAGCTGAGGTTGTTCAATTAGGATGAGCATCACACTTGACACTGATCCCAATCAGTACCAAGAACCCTGGATGATTAACTAAATCTGATCCCACAATGCTTCCCTATTCACCCTTCAGTTCCAGGGTAGATATTCCCTTTACTCATTCGGCATTTTGACCCACAAGAGGAACGAGTATGGAAGCAGAGATACTCATGTTCTGCATAAGGCTATCCAATTTACTTCCATTGTCAGCACCAGCTCTGGTCACTCCATTTCTTCACTATTAAATCTCTCCATTATCTCTGGAGCACTTACCATGTTCCTCCTGTTATGACCGAGGGGTGCACTGTCTCCCTCTAGTCCCATTATTCCACCGGTCACAACATATATTTAAAATTTTTTAACCAGTTATGGATAGATACTTTTAGTTGGACTATCTACATATTGTTTCAAGAAGCCCTCCTGGATGCTCCTCACAAATTCTGCCCCATCCAAGCCCCTAGCACTAAGTGAGTCCCAGTCAATATAGGAGAAGTTAAAATCACCCACCACCACAACCCTATTACCTTTACATCTTTCCAAAATATGTCTACATATCTGCTCCTCTACCTCCTGCTGGCTGTTGGGAGGCCTGTAGTAAACCCCCAACATCGTGACAGCACCCTTCCTATTCCTGTCAATACAGTCTTTCAAGCGAGGAATTGGGTTGGCGTCTGCCTTTGTTACTGCTGTTACGACCAAGGCGGGAGGAGTGCACTGTCTTTCTCTAGTTCCACTTCTCCACTGGTTGCAACATATATTTAAATGTGTACCCAGTTACTGATGCGGCCAATCTATTTTAGTTTCAGAATAAAATCCACCAACTAGATTTCTTTAATAAACAACTACAGTTTTAATTCATTATAAAACAAGACTTAGTCAATAAAGATGCAAAGCTTTAACACACAGTTTGAAATATGAGAGTAAATATAAATATTCCCTTCTAAATATCCAACACATACACGCATACACACACACACACACACACTTAAAGGAAAAATAAAGATCCTTTAGCTAAAGTACTTGTTAATTCTTGAAGAAAAAGGATAAGATATGTTCTGTTCCAGATGGCATACAGTTTGGTGTCCAAGTACATGTTGAATGGTCACTAGGATCTTTTCAGAAGCAATTTGTTCAGGAGATGTTGAGAGGAAGTCTAAAAGCTTCACAGGAGAAATGCGGCATCAGCTGTTTCAGATATTACACACTGGATTTTTTTTTGCAGTGTTTCTCAGAGAGGTGGAGAAAAGATGAGCTGGGTGTTTCTTTCAGCAGGTTACAAATCCAACTGACTCAAAACATTATTAGAAATGAAACCTACTCTTGAGCACCATAAATCTTGACATGTCACTTCTCTTGTAAATAACTCCCATAGTCAGAAGGCACCTGTTATGTACTTAGTAGAAGACATGTAACATCTCGTAAATGTTGTTTTTAAACCGAGTCCTTCCAGTGACCCTTTAAAAAAAGTCCATCTATGGTCTCACTTCAATCCTCCAAAGAATCCATCTCCACGATTCTAAAACACAAGTTCTCAAAAAATTAAAGAATGTATACTTTCTGTACACACTTTCATAATACTTCCATCCTTGGTGGAATGAAATGCCATTTTAAAATGCGTTTCATTACAAAGTGTGGAGAGAAACAGAAGATGAAAAAATATTAAAACACATTTACACACTAATTCTCATTCTCTCTTGACCTGTAGCTAATACAGTTCTGCTTTGTACTGTCTTTGTACTCAGATAACTCAGAACAAAGTTAAATTCTAGACAAAGCATCAGCAATTACATTGTTTTTCCCCGCAATATGGATATTCTTTAAGTGATAGGGCTGCAATAGTAAACTCCATCGAAATAGTCTGGCATTCTGGTTTTTGAATTTTTCCACAAAGGCTAGGGGATTATAATCAGTATATATCAGTGCTTCCCTGTGGTCATGAAGGACATAGACTTTAAAATCCTTAAGAGCTAGTAGTAAGTCCAGCATTTCTTTTTCCACTTCTAATTGTTCCAAGTGTCGCTGTATATGAGCACATCATCAAGGTAAACCACACAGTTAGGAACACTGTCTAACACTTGGTTCATTTATCACTGAAAAGTGGCTAGGGCATTTTTTTAGCCCAAATATCATCACTCAGAATTGGAAAAGCCTGTCTGGTGTGAGAAAAGCCGATATTTCTTTAGCTCGAGGTGTTATAGGAACCTGCCAGTCTCCCTTTAACAAATCTATTTTGCTAAGAAACATGGCACTACCAACTCTGTCAATACAGTTTTCCAAGTGAGGAATTGGGTAGGAGCTTGCCTTTGTTGCCACATTAATCTTTCTGCAGTCTATGCAAAATCTAGTTGAAACGTTAGGTTTAAGCATTAGCACCACTGGGGAACTCCAGCTGCTTTGACGAAGTTCAATTAGGTGGTTTTCCAACATTTATTGGATTTCTGCTTTCACCTGGGCCTGTTTCTCTGTACTTAAGCAATAAGGATGCTGTTTTATAGGAGAGGATTATCCTACATCCATGTATGGCTAAGGTCGTACATCCTGGCTTGTCCCAACAGACTCCTTTAAATGCTGTGATAGCCTTGTTAGGTCTTCTCATTGTTCTGCATCTAAATATGAAAGCATAGCATCTCGTCTCCCTAACAATTCTGTATTAGCTAACCGGATAGTAGGAGGTTCAATTTGAGAATTGTCTAGGCCTTCTTCTGCCTCATCCTCATTATCCCTTTCATCCTTCACTATCCCTACTACCTGACATATCTGTGCTTGCTATCTTCCATATCAGGTGAAGAACTGGGTTAACTTCTCTACCACTACCTTGCCAGATATTGTTCTCAAGGGAATGGCCTCTGGGAACCGAGTAGCCCTATCCATGACAGTGAGTATATATTGAAGTCGCACTTTCGTTTTCAGCAAAGGTCCCACACAGTCTAAATGGTTCCCCAAAAATTGGTATGGGAATCAGAGGTGCTGGTTTTATTGCAGGTTGCGGCTTTCCCACAATCTGGCACGTATGACATGCTTTACAAAATGCACCATGTCCTTGTGAAGATCTGACCAGTAAAAATGTTGACTTATATATGCTGAGTTCTTCTGGATCCCTACATGTCCCGCCATAGGAATTTCATGGGCTATCCTTAATATTTCCTGGCGATACTTGGGCGGTACCACTATCTGGTGAACTACCGTCCATTCTTTGACCACACGTCTGGAGGAGGTCTCCACATCCTCATCAGAATCCAATTTTTAATATAGTAGCCTTCTGGGACTCCCTTTGCTTCAGCTTCAGTTACAGCCGACTGTGCCACTTTTAATTAACTCTGGATTGGCTTGCTGAGTCTTGATCAAAGAAGACTTACTGCACATTTTCTTCAGATTATCTAAGTCCTCCAAAAAGGTTTCAGATAGCCAAATGTCTGTCTGTGGTGCCAATATGACCTCTGACGATGGAACTTATTTAGTCATTGCTTGGGTCACTACACATGAAGGAAAAATTCCAGGAACCTTTTCCTGCAACTGCTCTGATTCCTTAACTTCACAAGGGCAATTACAGAGGTATGAAGAAAGAGTTGTCTAAAGCGGGCTGGGAAAATAGACTACAGGGGAAGTCAGTAGATGAGCAGTGGCAGACCTTTAAGCAGATATTTCATAACACTCAGCAAACATTTATTCCAGTCAGAAGGAAGGACTCGAACAGAATGATGAAACACCCGCGGATAACAAAGGAAGTTAAGGAGAGTATCAAATCAAAAGCAAAGGCGTACAATGCGGCGAAAATGAGTGGTAGGCCAGAGGATTGGGAAGTTTTTAGAAACCAGCAGTGGATGACTAAAAAACTAATAAAGAGGGAGAAAATTGATTATGAGAGTAAATTGGCAAGAAATATAAAAACAAACAATAAGAGCTTCTATGGGTATATTAAAAGGAAGAGAGTAGCTAAAGTAAGTGTGGGGCCCTTAGAGGATGAGAATGGGGAATTAATAACAGGGAACAGGGAAATGGCAGATAATTTAAACCAATATTCTGCGTCAGTCTTCACGGTGGAGGACACTATAAACATCCCAACAATAATCGATAAACAAGGTGTAAATGGGAGGGAGGAACTTGTAACAATCACTATCATGAGGGAAAAGGTGCTGGATAAACTGATGGGACTAAAGGCAGACAAGTTGCCAGGACCTGATGGCCTGCACCTAAGGGTTTTAAAAGAAGTGGCTGCAGAGATAGTGGAGGCATTGGTCATAATATACCAAAACTCACTGGATTCCAGTAGGGTACCAGTGGATTGGAAAACTGCTAATGTGACCGCCCCTATTCAAGAAAGGAGGGATACAGAAAGCAGGAAACTATAGACCAGTTAGCTTAACATCAGTCATTGGGAAAATGCTTGAGTCGATTATTAAGGAAGAAATAGCAGGACATTTACAAAAACATAATGCAATCAAACAGAGTCAACATGGTTTTATGAAAGGGAAATCATGTTTGACAAATTTGTTAGAGTACTTTGAGCAAAGACAAGCAAAGTGGATAAAGGTGAACCAGTAGATGTTGTGCATGTGGGTTTTCAGAGGCGTTTGATAAGGTGCCACATAAAAGGTTATTGCACAAAATAGGAGCTCAGGGTATTGGGGGTAATGTGTTGGCATGGATTGAGGATTGGCTAACACACAGAAGGCAGAGAGTCGGGATCAATGGATCTTTTTCAGGTTGGAAAGCCGTAACTAGTGGGGTGCCACAAGGATCGGTCCTAGGGCCTCAGCTATTTACTATCTACATTAATGACTTAGAGGAAGGGACAGAGTGTAATGTATCCAAATTTGCTGACAATACAAAAATAGGTGGGAAGGCATGTTGTGATGAGGACACAAAGAATCTGCAAAGGGATATCGATAGATTAAGTGAGTGGGCAAAAATTTGGCAGATGGTGTTCAATGTGGGAAAGTGTGAGGTAATCCACTTTGTTAGGAAGAATAAAAAGGCAGATTATTATTTAGATGGAGAAAGACTACAAAATACTGCAATACAGAGGGATCTGGGTGTTCTTGTGCATGAAATACAAAAGGTTAGCATTCAGGTGCAGCGAGTAATTAGGAAGGCAAATGGAATTTTGGCCTTTATTGCTCGGGGGTTAGAGTTTAAAAATAGGGAAGTCCTGTTACAACTGTACAGGGTGTTGGTGAGGCTACACCTGGAGTACTGTGTACAGTTTTAGTCCCCGTATTTAAAGAAGGATATACTAGCATTGGAGGCAGTTCAGAAAATGTTCACTAGGCTGATTCCTGGGATGATGGGGCTGTCTTATCAAGAACGTCTAAACAGGTTAGGCCTTTATTCATTGGAGTTTAGAAGAATGAGAGGTGATCTTATAGAAACATATAAGATTTTAAGGGGGCTCGACAGGGTAGATGTTCAGAATATGTTTCCACTTGTGGGGGAATCTCGAACTAGGGGACATAATTACAGAATAAGGGGCACACATTTAAAACTGAGATGCAAAGGAATTTCTTCTCTCAGAGGGTGGTGAATCTCTGGAATTCTCTGCCTCAGAGAGTTGTGGAGGCTAGGTCACTAAATGTATTAAATGAGGAGGTAGATAGATTTTTGAAATCTCGGGGAGTTGAGGGTTAGGCAGAGCAGGCCTAAAAGAGAAGTTGAGGACTGGGACAGATCAGCCATGATCTTATTGAATGGCGGGGCAGGCTTGAGGGGCTGAATGACCGACTGCTGCTCCTATTTCTTATGTTCTTATGTTCTTCCCGTGACTACTGGAGAAGCTACTACCTTTGCTCCGGCCAAATCATTCTCCAGGAGTAGATCAACCCTGTCTACAGGCAAACTATGGACAACTTCTACGGTTACCATTCCAGACATTAGGTCACACTCCAGGTGCACCCGATACAAAGGTATGGGTCTTTACTCCCCACTAAAGCCTTGGCATTCAATGCGTTCTCTGGTGGAAAAGTCATGCCTTTCCCCAGCAAAAGACTTTGTGTGGCTCCTGTATCCCTAAGTATAATATAGGTTTACCTGCCTCACTTGAGGATTAGGGAGCTACTTTTCCTTTTGACAAGAATTCCCTGTAGCATTCAGGTATCTTGTTCACCTTCCCTGTACTCACAGCAGTGTTTGTTCCTAGCTGTCTCTTTTCATCCCTGGCTACTTGTCTTCCTTTCACCTTCCCACCTTCTATCCTTCTTGGGTTTGTGGGGCTGACAGAAAAAGGGTTTGGGCTTGTGTACAAGCTCGTAATCATCAGTGATGTCAGCTGCCTATCTGGCTGTTGAAACCTTCTGGTTCTCTACATGGGTCCTCACTAACGGAAAGAGTGAATTTTTAAATTCTTCCAGGAGAATTATTTCCCTCAGGGTTTCATATGTGGCCTCTACCTTTAGTGCCCACATCCAATGATCAACGTTAATTTGCTTTACCCTCTCAAATTCTATATAAGTCTGTCCAGGTTCCAAAATTTCTGCCTGTAAGCTTCAGGACCAACTGATAAGCAGCGAGAATAGATTTTTTTGACATCTCATAATCTGCAGAAACCTTCTCAGAAAGCATGAGCTCTGCCTATCAACCTGCTTTGCATGCACAGTGTCCAGTTTTCCTTCGGCCACCTCAGCTGTTTAGCTATCTTTTCAAAACTAACGAAAAATGCCTCTGCAGCTCTTTCCTCAAACTTCGGGAGGGCTTGCACAAATTTAAACAGCTCCCCACTGGGTCTTGAGTTGGAGTCAGGTCTTTCCTCACCAGAATTTTCATCGGGTCAAGGGCAGCCTTCTTTTTTAGTTCCAGTCTTTTTAGTTGGAATACCCTTTCTTGCTCCCCTTCTCTCTACTGCCTCTCCTTTTTCCCTTTGCAATTCCAGTTCCATCTTATATAATTCTCTTTCTTTTTCCTTTTCCTCTCTCTGAAGTGCTTCTCTTTCAAGTTCAAGTTTTCTCGTTTCTTTCTCCTGTTCAAGCTGCTGCATCTGCAACTGAGTTCTAACTAATTCAATTAAATTACCATCTGGAGCCTTTTTCTTTTTCCAATTTCAAACACTGTGTTAATGCCTCAATTGTGTCTGCTTTCTTTGCCCCTGCTTTTACCTCTATATCCAATTTTGCTGCCAATGCTATTAGCCTAGCTTTGGTTAAATTTTGCAAATCACTCAGGGATAAATCCTCTCTCTCCAGAAAAGTCATTTTGATTTTCAATATGAATAGCAAAATTTACCATAAAAATCGTAATCAGCCTTAACCTCAGCAAGTCCCAGCACTCATATTTATCTGTGGATTGCAAAACCTGCAAGAGCCCCCAATTATATGTTACGACTGAGGTTGGAGGAGTGCACTGTCTCCCTCTAGTCCCACCACTCCACTGGTCACAATATATATTTAACATTTTTTAACCAGTCATGGATATGGCCAATTATATACGTTTATCTATCCGTTTCAGAATACAAATCCACCAAACAGGTTTCTTTAATTAACAACAACATTATTAATTTATTATAAAACAAAACTTATTCAATAAAGATGAAAAGCTCATTAGCATAGAGGTTGAAATATGAAAGTATAAATATATTCCCTTCCAACTAACCCAACACACACACACATACACCAGTTAAAGGAGAAGTGAAGAAGCTTTCTCTGTAGAGATCAACTTTACAAAAACAAAAATACTTAAGCAATACTTGTTAATTCTTGAAGAAAAAGGATAAAATATAGAATGTTCCAGATGACATTCAGTCTGGTGTCAAGATACATGTAGACGGGTGTCACTAGACATTAGACACATGTGGTTGCTACTGGGATCTTTTCAGAAGCAGTTCGTTCAGGAGATGTCAAGAGGAAGTTTTCCAGAAGCTTCTCAGGAGAAATGCTGCATCAGTTTCTTCAGCTCCCCCACATTGGATTCTCAGGGTTTCTCAAAAAGGTGGAACAGGATGAGTTGGTTGCTCCTCTCTCTCATCAGGTTGCAATCCCGACTGAACTCCAAACAATATCCAAAAATGAAACCAAAACTCTTGAGCCATAAACCCAGACATATTACTTCTCTAAGTCCAAACAGTTCCATAGTCCATAAGGCTGCAGCTGTTTACTTAGCTTTAGACATGTGACTTCCAGTAATTATGTTTTTAAACAAAGTCCCAAGTATCCTTCCAGTGACCGGTTAAAAAAACAAGTCCAGCATCTCCTCAGGTATTTTCCACAGTCTTTTAAACACAAGACCTCAAAAATATTAATAATGGACACTCTAATACCAAATCTCCAAGGATTGATTCTGCACAGATATGACTTCCGTGTGTGAATAGAATAATAAGTGCAACAAGTAAAAGGTCATTTGAGCTGTCTAGCTCAAACCTTCCATGCACTTTGCATAATCTGTCCAATCAAGGACTCCAACCCACTCAATCTCCTGAGGAAAAATATCGACATAAGACAAACTTACATTTATATAGTGCCTTTTATGTAGTAAAATGCTCCAGAGTGCATCACAGGAGCATTCTCGAACAAAATTTGACATTGAGCCATGTAAGGAAATATTAGGCAAGTGACCAACAGCTTGGTCGAAGTGTTACATTTTAGAGTGTCTTAAAGGAGAGAGAAGTAGAGAACTCCACCCAAAGGTAATCAAGCAACATTCCTAAACATATATCCACTGCCACATCTCCACTTCTAACCCCTGTGTAAACTCCCCCCCCCCACCCTCCCACCCACAACCAGCCCAATCACAACATTACGTGAAGCCATTATGGAGTATTTCTTCAGTGTAGTCTACAGGAGCTCTTATAACCTTCAATTCTTTATTCACTTCAAATGTTTTGAGGATTAACTATGCATGAGACTCTCAAATCTAGTGTTTGGTTTTGTGTGGACTTATTTCCTGATACCCAGGTTTGAAGTGCCATTGTTTCCAAATCTCTCGCCGCCATATATCTAAGTATCTACGTACTTGTTATTCCCTCATTTGCAAAATACAAATGTAAAAAAAAATGTTGAAAGGAATGAAAAAATTTCCTCTTGCTGCTGGCTATAAGAGTTCTAAAGGAAATGAGTGTGGACAGGTTCAACCCAATCCTTAATTGGCATGAAGCTGCCCATAATTCAGAACTAATTGGCACTAAATTGGCAACTACAGAGTGACTGTAACTGATATGGGAAATGAAAAAGAAAACTGCCATACAGATGTGAGTAGGAGGTGCTCTTCTAAGGTTCACAATAAGGAAGCTTAACTTTGCAGCCAACTGTGATATATCTCATCTGGAAGTGCTTTATGTGGGCACTAGGTGATAAGTCCAAAATATGTTTCATTCGATAGTAGCTTCCCTCAACATTAAAATTCAGGAATAAATAACCAAGAGAGTGACTAAATTATCACTTATTTGTTGTTGCTGGTTAAGTAGGATTTTCGACAATGGGAGTGACAGGATGCCTTTTTATAGTGGTTAAGCTCACAAGCGCACTCTCTACACAAATTAATTGAACCAGGCACCCTGTTCCTTTGAGGACCTTCAACATGCATACCAATGATTCAGTAACCCTTTCCTGCTTGCATGCAGAAAAGATTGAATCAATTATATTACAGATGCCAGTGTCGACAATTATTATTTTATTCTCGGGATATGGGCGTAGGGAGTAAGGCCAGAATGTATTGCCCATCTCTTGCTGCTGTTGGGAATGTGTTGGTGTGTTGTGCTCTTGAACCACAGCAACCATGTAGTGAAGGTGCTCCCCCAACTATCAGGTAGGGATTTCCAGGATAGTGACCCAGTAATGATAAAGTGATGGAAGGTGTCGTCGACAGCAGGTCAAGGTGACCTTGAATGTCGATCCCAGTGGAGCCATCATCCACCCTCCCTCCAGCTTCGCTATCGGGGGAAGTCGAGGCTTCTTGGTCTACGCTGGGCAGCCCAGAGTTTGCCGTACCTGTGGCAAATCTGGTCACGTGGCGGCCAACTGCAGCACGGTTGTTTGCAAGAACTGCAAGGAGGAAGGCCATCAGACCGAGGACTGTAAGCAGACTAAGTGTTGCAACTTGTGCGGTGCGGCAGGCCTTCTCTACAAAACCTGCCCCAAACGCTGCCTCAGTTATGCTCAGGTGGCAAGGTCCAAGGAAAGGCTGGGAGAAGGTTCGACGAAGGCGTCCGGTGTTCGAAAGGAGACCAGCAACCTTCTCCGCAGTGAGGAACTTCAACCTGAGAAGGAGAAGAAAGGGGAGGCAGCTGAAACCAGCGACCCAGCACCTACCCTGCATCCGGAAACCCCTCCTCCACAGACAGAATCAAAGGAGGAGGAGGCAACAGATGGACAATCAGGTCAGTGGCAATTGGTCCAGAGAAAAACCACAAAGAAAAAACCTCCAAAAGCGGAACAGGCCACCACCCAAACCAGTGTCAAGAGGAGGCTACCTTCTGAATCAGACTGCAACAGCTCCTCTTCACAGGACGGGGGAATGCTGGAACGACAGCCCCTTCAAAAGAGACGGCAGAACTCCAAGGAGATGGAAGATAAAGCCCCCCAGCCCCCGGGCAAGGGAAGCTGTGATGGGCCCGGCGTGCCCCAACCCCAAAGCGCCACACGTAACGACGTGGCCAACGCATCTCAGCTCCGGGACACCGAGAGCAAAGACACGTCTGGCGCACCTCAGCTCCGGGAAGCCGGGAGCAGTGATGTTTTCGAGGAGGAACAGATGGAAGCAGCAGAGGATAACCCAATCTTTGCTGCCTACAAGACCCCCCGCGATGTCACCCCAGCGGAAAAACCCCTGCATGAAAAACCAGGAGGGGTTTCTGAGCCCAACTATTGTGAAATAGCTTGCTCACACGATGGGTATGCAGGAACATCCTGAAGGACTGGGACTGGCAAGGACAAATGGTATGGGAAGCAACAACTAACTTTAAAAAAATGGGTGTAAAGATTGCTTCCATTAATGTGCGTAGCATTAAATCTACTACGCGATGTGTTTCAACCTTGGATTACCTCGCCAAGGTCAAAGCTGACCTACTATTTCTGCAGGAGTGTGGAATACCACACCTCAGCACCTACAAGCAGTGGTCACGATGGTGGTCCCACGGGCCATCGATCTGGTCGGGGGGGTAATGATTGCCGTTCCTCCGGCCTGGGTATTCTGCTGCGGGGAGGTAACTTCACCATCTCCGAAGTTATGGAGGTGGTGGGCGGTCGCCTCCTCGTAGCAGACGTAATGTACAACAACGCTTCACTCCGGTTGATCAACGTGTACGCCCCGGTACAACGCAGCGAGCGGCTGACCGTCTTCCAGCAGCTCCCACTGCTGCTGGCGATGTCCAGGCCGGTCATCCTAGGCGGTGACTTCAACTGCATCATCGATGCGGCTGGACGATCCAGCAGTGACGACAGCAAACTGGACGCTACGTCCAGATTCCTAATAGAAACAGTTAAAGATGCCAAACTGCACGACGTCTTCAGCAAACCTGCAGAAGGAGCGCAGCGCAGATACACATGGTCAAGATCGGACGGGTCTGCCCGTTCCAGGATTGACTTCCTGTTTGTGTCCCATCCCGTCACGGTCGGATCCACCGACGTCAAGCCAGTGTTCTTCTCCGACCACTGCCTCTTACTGGCCGACTGTCACTTACAGGACGACCAGCGGGTTGGCAGAGGGACGTGGAAGCTCAATGCTACACTGCTGCCCCCAGAGAACGTTGAGGAACTCAAAAGGGATTACAAAGGTTGGAGGACCGTGAAACCCCTCTTTGAGTCTCCAGTTCACTGGTGGGAAGCGATTAAGAACATCAAGAGGTTCTTCATCCACAAAGGTGTTCAGAGGGTGAGAGAGAGACAGAGGGAAATGTCCCAACTCCAGAAAAGTATGCAAAATCTGCTCCGGTTGCAGTCCATGGGAGTCGAGATCAAGGAGGACCTCCAAGAGGTGAAGAGCCAGCAGGCCTCGCTCTTTGCCAAGGAGGCCTCCAAGATCATCTTCCGGTCCAGAGTCCGCTCCAGCGAGCAGGATGAGAAGTGCTCGCGTTACTTCTTCCAAAAGGTACACAGAGAGAGCTCTGTTATCAGCAGCCTGAAGGAAGAAGATGGCTCGGTAACGTCTTCGCAGTCTGACATACTAAGGATCAGCAAATCCTTTTATGCTGGGCTGTATGACGCGAAGCCCACAGACAGCAGAGCCTCCCAGACCTTCCTGTCATCTATCACAGAGGGCTTAGATGACAGCAGGAGGGAGAGACTGGACAAGCCGCTAACTCTGGACAAGCTGACAAAGGCCATCGAGTCCTTCGAGATGAGGAAAACTCCCGGAAGCGACGGCTTACCGGTCGAGTTGTACTCGGCCCTGTGGGACTGGGTCAGCCCGGACCTGCTGGAAGTATACGAGAGTATGCTCCTGGCCGGCAGCATGTCAGAATCCATGAGGAAAGGCATCATCACCCTCATTTACAAGCAGAAGTGGGAGAGGGCAGAAATCAGAAATTGGCAGCCCATCTCACTGCTTAATGTTGACTACAAGATTCTGTCCAAAGTCATAGCCAGTCGAGTCAAGTCTGCTCTGGAGTTGGTGATCCACCCCAATCAGACCTGTACTATACCCGGCAGGAAGATCTCTGATAGTCTCGCGCTACTCAGGGATACGATCGCCTATGTACGGGACAGGAGGGTGGACACCTGCCTCATCAGCCTGGACCAGGAGAAGGCTTTTGACAGGATATCGCACACCTACATGATGGACGTGCTTTCCAAAATGGGGTTTGGGGAGGGAATCTGCAATTGGATCAAACTGCTCCACACAAACATCAGTAGCGCAGTCTCAATCAACGGGTGGGAATCGGAATGTTTCCCGATCCAATCTGGAGTCAGACAGGGCTGTCCTCTGTCCCCGGTCTTGTTTTGTTTGCTGTATTTAACCCTTTGTTGAGTCTATTAGGAAGGATGCGAGCATAAGAGGGGTGATAATCCCAGGCAGCGGAGGCACTCAGGTTAAAACCTCCCTGTACATGGATGACGTCGCCGTCTTCTGCTCGGATCCGCTGTCTGTGCGCAGACTGATGAGCATCTGCGACCACTTTGAACTGGCCTCGGGAGCCAAAGTTAACCACGGCAAGAGCAAGGCCATGTTCTTTGGGAACTGGGCTGACTGATCCTTTGTCCCCTTCACCATCAGGTCAGATTACCTGAAGGTGCTGGGGAGGTGGTTCGGAAGGGCCGGGGCGTGCACCAAAACCTGGGAGGAGCGAGTAGCCAAGGTACGACAAAAGTTGGGCATGTGGGGTCAGCGATCTCTCTACATTGTGGGTAAGAACCTGGTCATCAGGTGCGAGGCGCTCACGTTGTTGCTCTATGTGGCGCAGGTCTGGCCCATACCCCACTCCTGCGCTGTGGCAGTCACCCGAGCCATTTTCCGCTTCATCTGGGGATCTAAAATGGACCGGGTCCGGAGGGACACGATGTTCAAATCTCTGGACAAGGGCGGGAAAAATGTACCCAACGTGACCCTCATCCTGATGACCACCTTCGTGTGCAGCTGCATCAAGCTGTGTGTAGATCTCCAGTACGCAAACTCCAAGTGTCACTACGTGCTGAGGTTCTATCTGTCTCCGGTGTTGCGGAGGATGGGCCTGGTCACATTGCTGCGGGACGCTCCATGCAGTTGGACCGTGCCATACCACCTATCCTTCGTAGAGCAGTTTCTGCGGGAAAACACCTTTGACCACCGGTCCATCAGTCTGCACGGAATGTCCTCAAGACCCTACGGGAAAAGGAGACGGGGGATCCTGTCGGATGGTTCCCCGAGCAGACCGCCAAAGTCATTTGGCGGAATGCCTCATCACCAGAACTTTCAAACAAGCACCAAGATGTAGCTTGGCTGGTGGTGAGAAGGGCCCTCCCCGTCAGATCCTTCATGCACGCCCGAAGTCTCGCCCCCTCCGCACAATGCCCCCGTGGTGGCTGTGGCGGGGAAGAGACGGTTTCCCACCTCCTCCTGGAATGTGTCTTTGCAAAGCAGGTGTGGAAAGAGATGCAGTGGTTTTTGTCGAGGTTCATCCCAAGCAGCTCTGTAACACAGGAGTCTGTGCTCTACGGGCTGTTCCCAGGGACGCACACTGAGACAAACATCAACTGCTGCTGGAGGACTATCAATTCGGTGAAAGACGCCCTTTCGTCTGCCCGAAACTTGCTGGTCTTCCAGCGCAAAGAGTTGTCCACGACCGAATGTTGCAGACTGGCACATTCCAAGGTCCAGGACTATGTGCTGAGGGATGCACTAAAGCTTGGGGCAGCCACAGCAAAGGCTCAATGGGGAAAGACCACAGTGTAAGGTCCCCCCCACCAAGCTGAACTGAGGGGCTGGATTCATGGGAAACCCCTCGAACTGTATCGGGAAAATTTTGTGTGCTGTAAATGTAAAAATGTATGTGGCATGACAGTGAAATGGAAGGGTTGTGAGGCAACTCATGATTGTATAGAAGGAAACTGATCACCTTTGCACTGTTTGTATTTTTTGACTTGATGCTGTTTTAAACTGTTTGGGAATGTAATTTTTACAGATTTTTATGAATAAAGTATATTTTGGAAATTAAAAAAAAGACAGTGCTAGCAAGCAGCACTTGCTTAGCAATAACTGGCTCAATAACATTCAGTTTGGGGTCCACTCAGCTCCAGACCTCATTACAGCCTTGGTTTAAACATGGATAAAAGAGCTGAACTCAAGAGGTGAGGTGAGAGTGACCGCATTTGACACCAAGGCAGCGTTTGACCAAATATGACATCACGGAGACCTAGCAAAACTGGAAACAATGGGAATCAGGGGGAAAACTTTCCGCTGGTTGGAGTCATACCTAACGCAAAGGAAGATGATTGTGGTTGTTGGAGGTCAATCATCTCCAGGACATCATTGTAGGAGTTCCTCAGGGCCTAGGTCCTAGGCCCAACCATCTTCAGCTGCTTCATCAATGAACTTCCTTCAATCATAAGGTCAGAAGCGGGGATGTTCGCTGATGATTGCACAATGTTCAGCACCATTCACGACTCCTCAGATACTGAAGCAGTCCGTGTTGAAATGCAACAATATCCAGGCTGGGGCTGATAAGTGGCAAATAACATTCGCGCCACACAAGTGCCAGACAATAACCATCTCCAACAAAACAGAATCTAACCATCTCCCCTTGACATTAAATGGCATTACCATCACTGAATCCCCCACTATCAAAATCCTGGGAGTTACCATTGACCAGAAATTGAACTGGTGTAGCCATATAAATACCACGGCTACAAGAGCAGGTCAGACGCTAGGAATCCTGCGGCGAGTAACTCACTTCCTGACTCCCCAAAGCCTGTCCACCATCAACAAGGCACAAATCGGGAATGTGATGGAATACTCTGCACTTGTCTGGATGGGTGGAGCTCCAACATCACTCAAGAAGCTCCACACCATCCAGGACAAAGCAGTCCACTTGATTGGTACCCCATTCACAAACATTCACTCCCTCTACCACTGATGCACAGTGGCAGCTGTGTGTACCATCTACAAGATGCACTGCAGCAATGCACCAAGGCTCCTAAGACAGCACCTTCCAAACCCGCGACCTCTACCACCCAGAAGAACAAGGGCGGCACAGTGGCGCAGTGGTTAGCACCGCCGCCTCACAGCTCCAGGGACCTGGGTTCGATTCCGGGTACTGCCTGTGTGGAGTTTGCAAGTTCTCCCTGTGTCTGCGTGGGTTTTCTCCGGGTGCTCCGGTTTCCTCCCACAAGCCAAAAGACTTGCAGGTTGATAGGTAAATTGGCCATTATAAATTGTCACTAGTATAGGTAGGTGGTAGGGAAATATAGGGACAGGTAGGGATGTTTGGTAGGAATATGGGATTAGTGTAGGATTAGTATAAATGGGTGGTTGATGTTCGGCACAGACTCCGTGGGCCGAAGGGCCTGTTTCAGTGCTGTATCTCTAATCTAAAAAAAAAATGCATGGGAACACCACCACCTGCAAAGTTCCCCTCCAAGCCACACACCATCCTTATTTGGAACAATATTGCCATTCCTTCACTGTCGCAAGGTCAAAATCCTGGGACTCCCTTCTTAACAGCACTGTGGGTGTACCTAACCCAAAGAGACTGCAGCGGTTCAAGAAGGCAGCTCACCGCAACCTTCTCCAGGGCAATTAGGGATGGGCAATAAATGTTGGCATAGCCAGCAATGCCCACATCCAAGGAACGAATAAAAAAGAAATGAACACCAATATATGTCCAAGTCGGGATGGTTTGCTACTTGGATGGGAACTTGGAGATGATTGAGTTGCCATGCACTCGCTGCCCTTGTTTTTCTAAGTGGTAGAGGTCATGGGTTTAGGACCTCTATCAGCTTGAATGAATGTTTCTTATCCATTTAGAAAGCCAATTTTTTCCAAAGTTACTTACACCTCAAGAATGAATGGTCGGATCAGAAAACAGGGCAGTGGGTGGGGTGAGGAGGCAGTGGTTAGGAATCAATTTTTTTTAAAATTAGGACAAAGTTACAACAAATTTATATGCACATAATGAAAGTCTGAGAATCAGCTTTCATGAGTATAATGAGTATATCATGTTTGTTACATGATTGGTTCAAATATTCCTTAAACAATTATTCACAACTGCACAGATAAATAAATGAACCAATTAACGAACAATATCCTAAAAATTGTTTTCAGATTTTTAAAATAAATTAATTTCTTTGAATGATAGCAATACACTCTAATCAATGTGTCTATTTTACTATGCACTTTTCCCTTCACCCTTCAACATGCACAGAGTTGATTCAGCATGTGAAATACAAAATTTCTGATTTACTCAGTGTTAGAATATTGGGTCCTCCCTTAATGTTTGCTCAGGTTCAGAGGCACTAGCCATTCCCATAAGCAGCTTGAGCATCTTACATTTAGCTGGGGGGCCCTCATGGCCCAATATCTAACTGAATGATAGTGAAACCCAGGAGAAGCAACAATAGGACCTCCTTGAGATATGAATTAGGGATGCTTTTTGCACATGCCCTCATATGTACTTCTTCAATCTTTTCTGAAGTGGGCTGAAGGAAACACAGTGGAATAAGATGATACATAAATTGCCAAAGTTTACCTCACAGCAAACACATGTACAGGTAACAATTCTGATCAAACTCAATTAGTTCTGTGAGCACAACCTATCTTCCAGCAATAATACAAAATAATGAATGAGCTACGTTTCCCCGCATCAGTTGCATTGTCTTGTTTAACTTCAACTTCTGCTGTCCTGAGTTCTCATCATGAGCTAGATGAAACACAGCCTTGCAGATTTCTCCTTAATTCCTGACTGACAGCCTGCACCTCTGTCTATGTTGTTTCTTTTAATCTCCCTGTTCATAGCCCAAGAAGAGGGCTTATGCCAGAAAACTCCTGTTGAATTTTGAAAACTAGAGACCTTGCAATGTAATCAGTGTGAGGTATTTACCAATTACTGAGACAGTCGAACAACATTTTTAGTGTTTATGGCTTTTTGGGGTAACAGCATCAAAGATTACTTCATTAACATTTTGACCACCTTTCATTTTGTAATAATCAAACAGCATTATCATAGGGAGGCAGTAGTGTAGTGGTAATGTCACTGGACTAGTAATTCAGAGCCCAGGCTAATGATCTGGGGACAGGGGTTTGAATCTCACCATGACAGATGGTGAAAAGTGAATCCAGTTAATAAATCTGCAATTAAAAGCTAGTCTAATGGTGACCATTGTCGATTATTACAAAAACCCATCTGGTTCACTAATGCCCTTTAGGGAAGGGAAATCTGCCGTCCTTACCTGGTCTGGCCTACATGTGACTCCGGACCCACAGCAATGTGATTGACTCTTTAAAAAATGCTCTCTAAAATGGCCCAGCAAGCCACTCAGTTCAGGGCAATTAGGGATGGACAATAAATGTTGGCACAGCCAGCAACATTCATATCCCAAAAACAAATTTTAAAAAGCCTTACCCCAAGGAACGCCATGTGAAATGAAGGGTCACTGACCTGAAATGTTAACTCGGCTTCTGTCTCCACACACGCTGCCAGACCTGCTGAGTATTTCCAGCATTTCTTGTTTTTATTTCAGATTTCCAGCATTTTGCTTTTATTACCATGTGAAATCTGATAGTTTGAGAAAAACATTAAAATTTAAAAAATCAAATGGAATGGGGGAGGGCTAAGTGCATTAGCAGAATTTAAGAACTTACAGATGTTCATTTTATTTAGAAATATGTTTTAAGTTATTGAGCTCTCTTACAAGGAAAGATTGGACAGGCTAGACCTGTATCCACTGGAATTTAGAAGAGTAAGAGGTGACTTAATTGAAACATATAAGATCCTGAGGGGTCTTGACAGGGTTGATGTGGAAAGGATGTTTCCCCTTGTGGGATAATCTAGAATTAGGGGTCACTGTTTAAAAATAAGGGGTTGCCCATTTAAGACAGAGATGAGGAGAAATTTTTTCTCTCAGAGGGTCGTGTCTTTGGAATTCTCTTCCTCAAAAGGTGGTGGAAGCAGAGTCTTTGAATATTTTTAAGGCAGAGGTAGATAGATTCTTGATAAGCAAGGGGGTGGAAGGTTATCGGGGGTAGGTGGAAATGTGGAGTAATCAGTTCAGCCATGAACTTATTGAATGGTGGAGCAGGCTCGAGGGGCCGAGTGGCCTACTCCTGCTCCTAATTCGTATGTTCATATCTATTCCATTATTCCACTGATAAACATATAACTGATACTTTATTACTGTGATATTGTTTGAATGTCATTACATATCATTCAAAACTTGTAAAACCAGTTTTCCTAGGGAGGCAGAAATTTCCATAGATATTCTGAGGAGCAATGATAACAACCTGCAACCCATCACCAAGTGATTGCTGACTATTACTGACAACATCTGTAAACTCTCCTGCAACCTCCAAGTCATTGTCATACAATTGTTTTCAACTATGTTCTGTGGTTCAGTTGACAGGAATGTTAAAATTGCCCTTATTTAAATGTTTCTTTCATACTGATGAAAACAATTAGGCCAAAAAAAGTGCAAAAAAAATATATTTTTATCTGGACTTGAAGAAAAAGGCAATGGTGAAAAGAATTGACAACTTTTCAATTTCAACTATCATGACATAATTTGAGTTGCAGAATCATTAGTGCAGCAAAAACAGCACCTCTTTGTGCTGGTTATGCTTGTCATTACTGTGAAACAAAGTACAAACTGAGCCTTCCCAGGCTCTCCATTCTGTACATAGCGTTGCTGTCCCCTTTAAGAAAGGCTGCACACTCGAAGTTTTAAGAAAGACCCAGAATTGCTATTTTAGTTGTTTTAAACCAGCACAAAACTAATATTGACCTTGGGCTGCTAAATAAGCAACATCAGACAGAAAAGCTTCTGTCATTGACCTGCTGCTGTGGCACAAGATTAATTTAAAACAAAAAATAGAATTCCAATAACCTGCTCGCATCCACCAGGGACAAAAGACAAAAACTTTTACAAACCACTGAACACTTACAATGCAAATTAAAGAACATCGGAATGGAGGAAGATGACAGCACCCTAGCAACCAACAAGGTGTCAGCCTTGGCTCAATTGGTAGCATTCTATTTTCTGAGCTAGATTTTTTAACATTAGCCCGATGTCAGGGGTCATGGTGGTGGGGGGGAGGGGGCGCAAAATGCCTCCAGCAGAGGCCCGCCATGGTCCTCGAAGGAGTAAGGTCCGGCCCGATATTGCTGGCAGCAGTGAGGCCTGGTGGCGGTCCCCCGCCGCTCAGCAACTGGTTCAAAATTTACATATTTTTAAAAATGCAAATGAAGGAATTAATCACTTACACGCTCCCGCCATCCGTTCTGGTGCCATATTGGTGCCGGTGGCTGGCACTCCAGCGGAACACTGGTAGGGAGGGGGGAGCTGATAAATTTCTCTGAGCAGGGGGTGGGTGGGGTGTCGCGTTAAACTCATCCGATTGGTCTGGGGGATGGGGGGCAGGGGTAAAGTTTAAAGTTGATGATCTTTAGTGGGGCGGGGGAGGTCAGGATCACAAGGTAAGTGTTTTGTGGGGGGAGAGGGCAGGTTTTTATTTCCATTGTTATTGGGGGTGGGAGAGTGTCAGAATAAATTTATTTCAGCTGTTACAAACACTGTATCTTAAAAAATTTAAATTGAATGGAAGGGCTCAAAGTCCTTTAAAAAAAGGTCGGCACCTGCGCAGTGGCGCTTGACGTCATTGCCAGGGATGGACCACCCACCCCTTCCAAATCTTTGCAGGGGGAGGGGGGGAGCTGTCCACCCCAGCCATTTAAATGAGCCGCCATGCTGAATGTCGCGGCGGCTCCGCGAAACCTGTATGGCCGCCACCGATCATGGTGGCGGTCAGAAGATCATGGGTTCAACTCCCACTCCAAAGACTTGAGCACGTAAACTGGGCTAATGGTAATGCAGTACAGTTCTGAGGCAGTGCTGCACTGTTGGAGGTGCCATTGTTCAAATGAAACCTTAAAACGAGGTATGATCAGCCCTCCCAAGTGGGCATAAAAGATCCCAAGGTAATATTCAAAGGAAAGCAGGGGAACTCCCTCTTGGTATCCTATATTTATTCCTCTATGAACATTGCTAATCAGATTGGTTAGTTATCTCATTGCTGTTTGTGGGACCTTCCTATGTGTAAATTGACTGCTGCATTTCCTACATTACAACAGTGCCTACAGTTTAAAAGTACTTCATTGGCTGTAAAGGACTTTGGGATGTCCTGAGGTTGTGAACGGTGCGGCACAGTTGCAAGTTTTTTCTCTCTTACTATCACTAGAGAGGCATCTTCCCTTCAACCATGAACAATATTACAATAGTTAATATTCATAGCCCCCCAGTAATGTAATGCATCTCTGTCCTAGCTAAACAGACCAGAAGATCCCAGATTTGATCCTTGGTCAGTGCTGATTTAGCTAAACTGGCTGAAGGAACCAGTTGAAATACAATGGGTTTCAGCACTGCAGACTAAGCAGCAGGTGAGGGGATGAAGGGTGGTGGGGTGTGTTTATCCCTGTGGAATGGGATCAGGGTTTAGATATAATGCCTTCCATGGAAAAAATAGCTTGCCAATACCCGCTAAGTAAATCAGAATGGCCATTTATTTGGATGTGGTCTATAGAGGGCTGCAAGATCCTAGGAAACAATACCCCACCAAGAAGTGGCCCCTACAGGAAGGGACAGCAGGGGAGAAAACTGGAGTCAGGTGGTGGTGGTTGTTGAATTTGTAAACGCTTGTGTCACTGAGATCCATTCAAATCTCAGTTAGCAAGTGCATTTCACACTTGTTCTGACACCCCACAACTGACCACTTGAAACCCACTCCGGGTTAACATCAACTCTAAAATATCTTGCTCAGTAGGGGATACGAGGGTGGAAAGAGGGTTCCAGGAAGAAAGCTTTGTCATGTTGGGGGGTTGTGGGTGGGGGGGCAGTGCGGTGGAGGGTGTGTTCCAATAAGTATGTTGTGAACAATGAAGAATCACTCATGGACAAGTAATTCAATTCCTTTCCTGGGAGAATGTCTAGCATGAAGATAGTGGCAGGGAGTGAGGGAAGGAAGCAATCGCGCAGCCGGGAAAATGCTGTGGACCAAAGATGTGTCATACATTTCTTTTGCTGGCTGAAGGACAAGAAACCAACCCTCATGCAAATCTCACTGAATGTCACCATTTACAAAAAAAGCAAAAGCAGGGACGTGCTTTTTGTACCAAGCACTCTTTACCTGTCTTTTTAAAAGAAAACATATCCCCTCACTTTTGTAAAGTAGCTTTGATTGACTATTACGTTTCCAGGCTTACATTGGCCCAATATTTCAGTGCTCCTGAGTAACTCCAACTATACAGTGTGGGATTCACTGAACATCCTCAGCTCCACTTATTGTAACAACAGTCACTACTGCTGAGTATTCAGTGACACCCTGTTGCTCATGATTTTTCCATTTCTTTTGGCTTGTGAAAAATACTGCCTGTCAGTAACTCAGGGAGCTGTTCAGGGATGCACAACTGCTTCCTCTTAACTGACACTGCACAAATAACTCAAGACTGGACAAGAGACCTAAGTGGCAGGTTTTGAGGTGGTGGAACATACTCTTCCTAATTGATGAAATGAGGAATATAAGAACAAAATACCAACATAAAAAATAGGAGCAGGAGTAGATCATAGCTCATCTTCAGCTTCAAATCCACTTTCCTGCCCACTCCTCACATCCTTTGATTCCCTGACAGACCAATAATCTATCGTAGCCGTAAATATATTTAACAATGAAGCATCCGCAGCCCTCAGAGGTAGAGAATTCCAAAGATTCACAATCCACTGAATAAAGAAATTTCTCCTCATCTCAGTACTAAATGATCAGTCCTGAGACCGTACCCCCTGTGTTCTAGATTCCCCAGCCAGGGGAAACAACCTCTCAATGTCTACCTTGTTCAGTCCCTTCAGAATCTTATATGTTTCAGTGAGATCACCTCTCATTCTTCAAAATTTCAGAGAGGAAAGTCTCAATTTACTCAGCCTCTCATCAGATAACAACCTTCTCATCCCAGGGATCAATTTGGTGAACCTTCCCTGTACCGCCTCCAATGCAATTATATCCTTCCTTAAATATGGAGACCAAAACTGCGCACAGTACTCTAGATGTGGTCTCACCAAAACCCTGTACAAATGTAGCAGGACTTCCTTATTCTTCTACTCCAATCCTCTTGCAACAAAGGCCAACATGCCAATTGCCTTCCTAACTGATTGTTGTACCTGCATGCTAACTTTCTGTGTTCTCTGTATGAGTACACCAAACATCAATATTTACAAGTTTCACATCTTTTAAAAAATATTCTGCTTTTCTATTCTTACTATCAAAGTGAATAACTTCACACTTCCCCACATTATACTCCATCTGCCACCTTGTTGCCTACTCATTTAACCTGTCCATATCTCTTTGCAGCCTCTTTATATCCTCCTCAGAGCTTACATTCCCACCTAGGTTTGTACTGTCAGCAAACTTTGATACATTACTCTTAGTTTCTTAGTCTAAGTCATTAATATATATATTGTAAATAACTGAGGGCCCAGCACTGATCCTTTTGCAGCACTCCACTAGTTACAGTCTCCCAACTAGAAAATGCCCCATTTCTCCCTATTCTTTGCTTCCTGTCCGTTAATCAATCATCTATTAATGCTAATATATTACCGCCAGCTCCATGAACCCTTATCTTGTGTATTAATCTTTTGTGTGGCACCTTATCAAATGCCTTTTGGAAACCCAAGTATAATATCTCATACACAAAGTGCTCTCGGTCTTTTCTTGAAATCAGGACTTATCGCATCATCTGCTCTTAGCCCATTCTTTCCTGAGATTTGAAAATGGTGTAACTTGTCAGTCAGCTCCTTGTCACTTTCTCCCAAAACCTTCAGGCTTTAAGAAAGGTTCAGTGTGAATTAACTGCTACTTTTAGATTCATCTCACTCTCTAATCTTTGCAACCTTGGCATCACCTTAGTTCTTCACTTAAGCTCCTCAATGAAACAAAAAGTTATTTTTAAATGCATTCCTTAGTCCATCCAAGCAAGTAGGAGATAAATGGTTCTCCAGAGTGTGCAATGAAGACCTGACTACTGGACGAAAAACAATCTCATTAGCAAGAGGCGAACAGACACCTACAAAATTGTTACAGAAGACAGGAGTATCTCCTAGCAGTTTAGAATGCACTCTCTGTTGTGTGTGTACACCATTAATAGGTGTGGCTACAAAATCATGTTAATTTCGTAAGAGCTATTATGTAACACACTATGTGATTCTGAGTGTTAGTCAGTCTTGAAGATACAACTATACACTTACCATCTCAATGTAATTGCTGCTCTCTCAGTAATCAATAATGAACTCACAATATTGTGTTACCGATCCTATCTGAGTGATCAGTCTTTGTGTACAGTCTATATAAAGGTTCAAGGAACATGCAATACAATGGCAGCAGTGTTAAGATATAGAAGTGAGCACTTTTACTCTTGGAAGATCCGACCACGTTGCAATTTTTTTTCTCTCTCAAATCTGCTCAGCACCGATCTGGATCCCAACAGCCCAGCACTTCCAACTTTCCTACCCTTGAAGCAGTGCAGTCAGCAGCAGCTGGGTTCTGTCCCGCCACAGTCTGCCTGCTTCAATGGGTGCTTGGAGCTCAGGGTCATTGCCCGAAAGGTGGACTGATACACCGCACCAAACAACATGAAAAAAGGAAAGAAGGTACCAGCCCTTCGCTTTGCAAGCTGGAACGTCAGAACTATGTGTCCTGGCCTGTCGGAAGACCTTACACAAATCAACGATTCTCGGAAGACCGCCATCATTAACAACGAGCTCAGTAGACTCAATGTGGACATTGCAGCACTTCAGGAGACTCGCCTCCCCGCGAGTGGCTCTCTAGCAGAGCAAGACTACACCTTCTTCTGGCAGGGCAGGGATCCTGAAGAACCAAGACAGCATGGAGTGGGCTTCGCCATCAGAAACTCCTTGCTCAGCATGATAGAGCCTCCCTCAAATGGCTCGGAACGCATACTGTCCATCCGACTGCTCACCACCTCTGGTCCAGTACACCTACTCAGCATCTATGCTCCAACACTCTGTTCCGCACCTGAAGCTAAAGACCAGTTCTATGAACAACTCCATAACATCATTAGCAGCATCCCCAACACCGAACACCTATTCCTGCTGGGGGACTTTAATGCCAGGGTTGGGGCCGACCATGACTCATGGCCCTCCTGCCTTGGGCGCTATGGCGTTGGAAGGATGAATGAGAACGGGCAGAGACTGCTTGAGTTGTGTACCTATCATAACCTCTGCATCACCAACTCGTTCTTTCACACTAAACCCTGTCACCAGGTTTCATGGAGGCACCCAAGATCACGTCGTTGGCACCAGCTAGACCTCATTGTCACAAGGCGAGCCGCCTTAAACAGTGTTCAAATCACACGCAGCTTCCACAGTGCGGACTGCGACACCGACCACTCCCTGGTGTGCAGCAAGGTTAGACTCAGACCAAAGAAGTTGCATCATTCCAAGCAGAAGGGCCACCCGCGCATCAACACGAGCAGAATTTCTCACCCACAGCTGTTACAAAAATTTCTAAATTCACTTGTAACAGCCCTTCAAAACACTCCCACAGGGGATGCTGAGACCAAGTGGGCCCACATCAGAGACGCCATCTATGAGTCAGCTTTGACCACCTACGGCAAAAGTGCGAAGAGAAATGCAGACTGGTTTCAATCTCATAATGAAGAGCTGGAACCTGTCATAGCCGCTAAGCGCATTGCACTTTTGAACTACAAGAAAGCCCCCAGCGATTTAACATCCGCAGCACTTAAAGCAGCCAGAAGTACTGCACAAAGAACAGCTAGGCGTTGCGCAAACGACTACTGGCAACACCTATGCAGTCATATTCAGCTGGCCTCAGACACCGGAAACATCAGAGGAATGTATGATGGCATGAAGAGAGCTCTTGGGCCAACCATCAAGAAGATCACCCCCCTCAAATCTAAATCGGGGGACATAATCACTGACCAACGCAAACAGATGGACCGCTGGGTTGAGCACTACCTAGAACTGTACTCCAGGGAGAATGCTGTCACTGAGACTGCCCTCAATGCAGCCCAGCCTCTACCAATCATGGATGAGCTGGACATACAGCCAACCAAATCGGAACTCAGTGATGCCATTGATTCCCTAGCCAGCGGAAAAGCCCCTGGAAAGGACAGCATTACCCCTGAAATAATCAAGAGTGCCAAGCCTGCTATACTCTCAGCACTACATGAACTGCTATGCCTGTGCTGGGACGAGGGAGCAGTACCCCAGGACATGCGCGATGCCAACATCATCACCCTCTATAAAAACAAAGGTGACCGCGGTGACTGCAACAACTACCGTGGAATCTCCCTGCTCAGCATAGTGGGGAAAGTCTTTGCTCGAGTCGCTCTGAACAGGCTCCAGAAGCTGGCCGAGCGCATCTACCCTGAGGCACAGTGTGGCTTTCGTGCAGAGAGATCGACTATTGACATGCTGTTCTCCCTTCGTCAGATACAGGAGAAATGCCGTGAACAACAGATGCCCCTCTACATTGCTTTCATTGATCTCACCAAAGCCTTTGACCTCGTCAGCAGACGTGGTCTCTTCAGACTACTAGAAAAGATCGGATGTCCACCAAAGCTACTAAGTATCATCACCTCATTCCATGACAATATGAAAGGCACAATTCAACATGGTGGCTCCTCATCAGAGCCCTTTCCTATCCTGAGTGGTGTGAAACAGGGCTGTGTTCTCGCACCCACACTTTTTGGGATTTTCTTCTCCCTGCTGCTTTCACATGCGTTCAAATCCTCTGAAGAAGGAATTTTCCTCCACACAAGATCAGGGGGCAGGTTGTTCAACCTTGCCCGTCTAAGAGCGAAGTCCAAAGTACGGAAAGTCCTCATCAGAGAACTCCTCTTTGCTGACGATGCTGCTTTAACATCTCACACTGAAGAATGCCTGCAGAGTCTCATCGACAGGTTTGCGTCTGCCTGCAATGAATTTGGCCTAACCATCAGCCTCAAGAAAACGAACATCATGGGGCAGGATGTCAGAAATGCTCCATCCATCAATATTGGCGACCACGCTCTGGAAGTGGTTCAAGAGTTCACCTACCTAGGCTCAACTATCACCAGTAACCTGTCTCTAGATGCAGAAATCAACAAGCGCATGGGTAAGGCTTCCACTGCTATGTTCAGACTGGCCAAGAGAGTGTGGGAAAATGGCGCACTGACACGGAACACAAAAGTCCGAGTGTATCAGGCCTGTGTCCTCAGTACCTTGCTCTACGGCAGCGAGGCCTGGACAACGTATGCCAGCCAAGAGCGACGTCTCAATTCATTCCATCTTCGCTGCCTTCGGAGAATACTTGGCATCAGGTGGCAGGACTATATCTCCAACACAGAAGTCCTTGAAGCGGCCAACATCCCCAGCTTATACACACTACTGAGTCAGCGGCGCTTGAGATGGCTTGGCCATGTGAGCCGCATGGAAGATGGCAGGATCCCCAAAGACACATTGTACAGCGAGCTCGCCACTGGTATCAGACCCACCGGCCGTCCATGTCTCCGTTATAAAGACGTCTGCAAACGCGACATGAAATCATGTGACATTGATCACAAGTCGTGGGAGTCAGTTGCCAGCATTCGCCAGAGCTGGCGGGCAGCCATAAAGACAGGGCTAAATTGCGGCGAGTCGAAGAGACTTAGTAGTTGGCAGGAAAAAAGACAGAGGCGCAAGGGGAGAGCCAACTGTGCAACAGCCCCAACAAACAAATTTCTCTGCAGCACCTGTGGAAGAGCCTGTCACTCCAGAATTGGCCTTTATAGCCACTCCAGGCGCTGCTTCACAAACCACTGACCACCTCCAGGCGCGTATCCATTGTCTCTCGAGATAAGGAGGCCCAAAAGAAGTGTTAAGATATAGAAGTGAGCACTTTTACTCTTGGAAGATCCGACCACGTTGCAATTTTTTTTCTCTCTCAAATCTGCTCAGCACCGATCTGGATCCCAACAGCCCAGCACTTCCAACTTTCCTACCCTTGAAGCAGTGCAGTCAGCAGCAGCTGGGGAAGCTTCACTTTGGACTGTCAGATCGGGCGGCTGCAGACTCCTGTTGACCTGATTGAAACGAGGATTCCTAGGTCAGATTTTCACATCGGGAGCAACTTGAGGAAGTCTGGGCGAGTTGACTGCTGTACAGAGGTAATCGACCCCATTATGTTTGAGAGTTGCGTTGGATTGTTCAACATCATCACAGCAGTGGGCTACCGGAGCAAGCGCAAAATCGGCATATTTTCAGTATGGGGTGCGCAGCAATCAGTGAACAGTGGAACGGGCAATAGTCAAGACAATGAACAGAGGAAATTCCTTGGTTGTTGTTTCAGGAGGAATGATCGATATTGCTATTTTTGGAAGGAAAATCATCATTACAGTTTTGGGCCTTCAATTTTTCTTCACGATAAATCCACTCGTCGTGGGCAGGGCTAAACCAAAAGCGAATTTGGCAACAGTTCCATAATTTCCAAGCCTGTCCATTATTGCAACTACTCTCTTTTCCATTGCAGAAGACAGCACCATGCCATTTAAATCTGTTCAGAAGTGGTACTGCAAGTCTTTCTGTTATTTTCTTCTGGAGGTGCAATGACACAGAGTCTTTGCAATCATGGTAACACATTTCCCTTCCATTAATTGGAAAGCATCTGACCCACTTTCAGAGTTTCTTCTTTTCAAGCAGAGAGTCAAGCTTTGTTTCGGCGACTTAGCTATTACTGATCCTCAGAAGCAAGCAATAAAAATACGCATTGCTATTGGCAATGAAGGTCTACATCGTCTCAACACATTTGGTCTTAATGATGAAGTGCAGAAGGATCCTGCAAAGATTTGGTCCGCTCTAGAAGACCAATTATGCCTCAAGCTCAATTTTCAAGTGCAGCAATTTGAATTCATGTCTTTCAGACAACAGCCTAGCAAATCCATAGACCAGTTCATCAGTCGTTGTCATGCCAAAGGCTGACAGTGTGATTTTATTGACTCAGAACTGGCAGAGCACATCATCGAACTTGTGATTGCATCCACATCAATGGAATTCTACCAAGAGGATCTTTTGGACAAACCCAAAGATTATGCGATTGATGCCTTTTTCAAGGATGGCCGCAAATTTGAGTCCATCATCGCGGGTCAACAAAGCTTCAATCTTTATGCGTTATGAAGACCATCAGTGCGTTGGACAGGGTTTCCAAATCCAAGTCACCATGCACAAGGTGGGGGCTTTTACATTCGCCTAAAGCCTGTCCACCATTTAATTCTAGATGCAAAACATGTAGTATCAGGGGCCACTGGAAACAGCAATGTAGCAAGGCCAAGACAGACACTGCAAGCAAGAGTCCTGAACACAAACAGTCAAACTGCAGGATAGCTTCGCACCCTGCCAAGCTTCGTAATTCTTCATTATGACGCAACCGATTCATCCACAAAGGTTCGGGTGACACCAACACCACTGATCCTGACGATCAGGGTATAAGCACAAGTGAGTGAGCAGAACAGACATTCCATACCATCAATATTTCCAGGTACATTGTATTGTATCTTCTGAACTGACTAACACACAGGATCACATGGTGTGTTACATCATAGCTTTTACATAGCTTGTGACTATCAAGATCTTGTAGTCACATCTCTTAAAGGTGTATGCACTCAACACTCAACTGATAGAATTAAAACACAAACATTTAAAATTAAAACACAAACATTTCATCAGCCTCACTAAAAACAAAGCTCTTCCCTCTGATACCATCATTTAATTTTGAGGAAAAGGAAATATAGGACACCATGTTTAGATGGATATGAGAAGGTTCTGAGCAGCAATGGACAGCATCATATTGATAACAAAGAAAACAACAACAATTTATATTTATATAACACCTTTAACATCATAAAATGTCCCAAGGTACTTCACAGGAACATTATAAAACAAAGCCATAAAAGGAGATATTATATCAGATGTCCAAAAGCTTGGTCAAAGAGGTAGGTTTTAAGGAGTATCTTAATGGAGGAAAGTGAGAAGGAGAGGCAGAGAGGTGTAGGAATAGTATTCCAGAGCTTGGGGCTTAGGCAACTGAAGGTGAAGCCACCAATGGTGGAGCAATTAAACTCAGGGATGCTCAAGAGGCCAGAATTCGAAGAGTGCAGATATCTCAGAATGCTGTGGGGATGGAGGAGATTACAGAGATAGGGAGGAGGAGGCCATGGAGGGATTTGAAAAAAGGATGAAACCTTTAGAATCAAGACATTACTTGACTGGGAGCCAATGTAGGTCAATGAGTACAGGGTGATAGGGGGACAGGAATTGGTGCAAGTTAAGTCACAGGCAGCAGAGGTTTGGAGCAAGAGAGAGATAAGGGGAGAGAGAGAGAAAAAGAGAGAGAGAGATGAAGAGAGAAAGAGATGAAGAGAGAGAGAGAAAGAAAGAAAGAAAGAAAGAAAGAAAGAAAGAAAGAAAGAAAGAAAGAAAGAAAGAAAGAGTTGGTTAGAAATGAAATTAAAAACAAGGTTTTTTTCCAAGTTGGAGAGATTGGGTGGAGAATGACAAAAAATCAAATGTGTGTGTTTGCTGACACTGAAGAAATTTAAGATGCAATCTTTATTTTTCTCAGTGTTGTTTTATCTTGGCCATGTTTATGATGGGATGTATGTCAGAAAATAAGCCCACATTGTTAGTATAACAGTACTATATGTGAATATTATAATCTTACATCAAGCATATTATTTTATGGTACCAAAGTCAAAATATAAAGTTTGTTGAGCAAGGTCAGTCCAAGTCAGTGTGTGTCCTTACTTTCGGGCCTTCAGACTACTGCTATGTTCTGACCTCCAAGTCCTGCAACAATCTCAGCATGCCATCATTGCTCCCCTGCAGTGATTTGATTGATGGCTTTACTTTGTGGCATTTGATTAAGCTTTCAGCTGCAGCTCCTATTTTTAAGAAAGTAGGTCTATACAAAAGAAGTGTGCATTTACCAAATAGAATCACAAAACTACAGCCTGTTCAGCCAGGGTAACTTCTGCATAGGCATGGGCCTCTTTTTCTCTCACAAGTCAGAAATCATCTGCCCCTTTACATTGGTTCCACATGGAGTACCAAAAGAAGCAAATACCTCTGTATACGATTTTTCTATACTACTCTAAAGGTATTGTGCCGTACTTGGAGGGGTGATAGGGACTTCAACATTCTGCAGTAAGGAGACAGGAATCTCCCTTCCTAGATCTATATTAACAGACAATCCAGTCAAATCAATCCAAAATATACAATATACCTTAAAAACATTATCTGGGATCTTGTGGCATGGTAGGTTGGGAATCATCACTAATGGAGCAACTTCTGAGTACACACCTGTCAAGAGAAAAATTCAGTCACTAAAATGGGAAATATCCAAACATTAAAAGGTACTTCAAACCAAAAAGAAAAATAAATTTGCAAATTACGAACAGGCCTAACTCAGGATTGTTCAAATCTGTACCCTAGACTTTTAGAATCAGAGATAGATGAACCTTTAGTCCCAGAAAAATCTAATTAAAGAGGGAATGAGATGAAAGAGATCCCCTTGGTATTCTTAAAGGGGTATCATCTTGAAAAATACAAATGCTTGGCGAACCATGTTTTTCTGCTTAACAATTAAGTGTTAATTTGTGTTAATTTCATGACAATGACATCATGCACTAGTGAGCAATGATATACTTAAATGAATTTTAGGTTATTGTATCGTGTGTTTATGCCACTAGTTTAGGGTCATATCATAGTCTGTAAGCTACAGCAGTGCTGATCACTCCCACTAATGGACTGAGCATCTGAAATGATCTGGAATATTGCTGTAGTGTCTAACTATACGGTCGTGTATCCTAGGAGTGTAGCAATAGGATCCCTTTGTGATCCAAATTGAATAATTGTGTCATATGCATGTGACCTTCTTCAATCTCCCCAAAGATGGATCGAGTAAAAAGTTGGTAAAACAAGCCCAAACTTGCGTCATTAAACTGCTTTAGATCAGCAGCAAGTGAACATAAAATGCAAAAATTATGCACTCCATTCAAAGAGTAAAGTTTGTCTCCATGTAATAACACAATGTGGCAGCTTGCAAAAAAAATTGCTGAACCCTTTGAGGCAGATGTGGCCCTTTAAAATACTGCCATCATGCTTTTTTCAGTGCTGTATTATTTGGCGCGATGGATATGAAGGTTTTTATTTTTATGTTACTGCAAGGCATTCAATGTCAGCATCAAACATGTCTGGTATAATGTGGTTAGATGCAGAGTAAAATTCCCTGAACTCTGCCCCAACAATGCAGCTCAGCTCCAACCTCAGAAGAGTGTTCCCTACTGCCCCAGTGTTTCTCATGTCCTGTGACCTCTCTGATTTCCAACATTGTACTATTTAGTCTTTTAGGGAAGGAAATCTGCCGTCCTTACATGGTCTGGCCTATATGTGACTCCAGACCCACAGCAATGTGGTTGACTCTTAAAATGCCCTCTGAAATGACCTAGCAAGTCACTTCATTCAAGAGCAATAAATGCTGGCCTATTCAGCGAAGCCCACATTACACAAAAAAAATTTAAAAAATTTTAAATTCAAAGATTATGGACCGTGTATTGATAACCCAATAGGAACCGGATTCAGGCTACCCAACCTCATTGCTTGTGGGACTTTTAAAGCCAGAAGGTAAAGAAGATTTGGAATACAAATAGAAAGTGCTGAAAACACTCAACGGGTCAGGCAGTATCAGTGAGGACAGGAAGGTTGGGTTAACTGTCCACGTCGAAGACCCTTTGTCAGTGGAGACTTTCCTCCCTTGACTGCAGGCTGGATTTCATATCCATCCCATACCTCATTACCATCTAATTGACATTTATACTTTAATAACTTTTTCATGCCTGTTATGATTAGTTTGCACAAAATACCACTGGCACAATTCAATGCCAAACCAGAAGGGGAAATTAGGTATGCACCAATGATGGAAATTCTGAACAAATTAATGCTGGCACCAAGGGAAGGGACCATCAGGGGCTATGTGCTTAGTTGCTGTCTAATATAGTTCACTCTGAAATAAGAGAGGTACAGGAAATCATTTTCTAAAGGGATGCTCTTCTCGTGAAAACATGTTTGGCCAAGCCTGGTTTTATTTGGGAGGCAGAAAAGCCTGAAAACCCTTCACCATTTACCATTTATCTTAATAAGATCACTTGCACTTGAAGTGCAATTTATTTTGATGCAATTTATGCAATATATCTGTTGTGTGTTGTTGTAGTAGTAGCATTGTTAGGGTGTTCTTGATAAAGTCTCAGTGTCTGGATAAGGTCAACTAACAATTCTTTTATTATTTACACATCACTATTTACACTCTCCTCAAGCCTCTCTAGCTAGCATCCTTCATGCTGCTACTCTCCTCTTCCAAAGCTCATTACCATGTGACTGTTACATCATCATCACGACAGTGGAAGGGGTTGCTTGCATGGCTCTAGCATTAACCCTTTCAGGTAATTATGCAACAATATCTGCAAGTAAATGAAGAAAAAAAGCTTTATCTGATATGTTGAAGAAGGTTTTCCCTTTAAGAGTAAGCAGCAGTGGCATAGTGGTTTGGTTTGGTTTGGTTTGGGTTAGATTATAGTCTCGGCCATCCCAGTCTATTTCTATCTGTGCAAATTCACTCATTGCTGCAAAGCCACAGTCTCAATTCCTACACTGAATTGTCGGTAACATGGTGAGATATTGCTGGAAAAGCTGGTCAAATGAAAACAAACTCATTCCTACAGATGTGGACAGCACTTCTGGGGCTGACCAACCCACCACTTGCCTATCTCAGATTATCACCAAGCCAATGCTGTATCCAGACATTGAAAGATGGCGTGTGAGTGACAGATATTGGGCTGAACTTTATTAGCATGCCGTACATTGCAGCGGTGGACTTTGAAGTCGGCGGCCTTCAGGCACGGAGGCGCCGCCGCTGAGCCCCCGCGATATTTCTCATTTAAATGGAGGGGGTGGAGTGGCTGCCCCTGATGATGTAGAGGGGGCGGCTGCTCCATCCCCGGCAGCGGTGTCTGGTGCCACCGCGCAGTTGCCGGCGCCATTTTTATTACTTCAAGCCCTTAACAGAAATTTGCCTTTAAAAAGTAACCTCATTTTGGATTTTGTTTGTAAAAATGGTTAAAAGCTGGTGGCCATTTCCACAACCTCCCCAATGTTTTTTAATTGGCCTTTATCAGGTGCATTTATTTTATTCCCAACCCGAATATTCCCCTCCAACCTCGCCACATTTGCCCTTCAACCTCTTCCCACCATCCCCACTGCCAATACAAATGCTTTCCCCACTCCCTCCACGCCCTGCTAATTTCACTCCTCCCCCCTCCCCACCAGTGTCTCACCTCGGAACTCCGAACAGAACTCCGAAGGCGCACGAGTTGCAGCGGGCGGCCGTAATATCGGCAAGGGATGGCTGCTGGGACCAGATAAGTTGATTTGCATGTTCATTTAATTAATTTTAATATTTTAATGAAGGCCCCACCACCAAGCACCCAGGCCTTGTCGCCGTCGGTAAAATGCGGCGGGGCCTTCTCGGCATCAGGGGGTCGTGGCGGGCCGTTCCCGCAAGTATTTTACGGGCCCCCGCCACGACCCCCGACGTCAAGTTGCTGTTAAAATTCAGCCCATTTTATTCTTATTCTGGTACGAGCCAGCTCCGATCTTTAAATATAGCCCAGTGTTCTCCCCTGCTCTGATGATAGTGTTGGCACTTTCTGAGTAGAGCTCTACTAGAGTGCCCACTACATTTTGATAGTGAACATTGTTAACAGAGGAGTGGAGAAAAATGGCCTGTACCTTAAGGTAAGAGATGGCAAACACTGAATAAAGTCGACATGAGTCACTTGTGTGAATCTTTTAACATCTAGGATTGTTTGCATTGCGAGTAATCAAAAATCACAGAATCCTAAAATGATACAGCACAGAAGGAGGCCATTCAACCAACGCCTGTGCTGGCTCTTTGAAAGTGCAATCCAATTATTCCCATTCCCCATCGTCATGCAAATTTTCCTCTTTATGTATTTGTCCAATTCCTTTTTGAAAGTTACGATTGAATCTGCTTCCACTAATCTTTCAGGCTGTCCATTCCAGATCATAAGAACTTGCTGTGTTAAAAAAATACTCCCGATCTCACCTTTGGTTCTTTGCCATTTACCTTAAACCTGTATCCTCCAGTTTCTGATCCTTCTGCCACTGGAGATAGGTGAGTGGTACAGCCAGTATAAAACAAAATACTTAAAATTAAGAATAAAAAATAAACTTCAGGATGGAGCTTAGGTTATTAAATTACAAGGGTCAGAATTTACAGTTAATGCTGTACAAACATCAATGTTGTAAATTAATAGTCAACATATCAGCTCATGTCAGCTGATGATTATTTTTTAAAATGCCCATCTTTTCCATTTGGATTAGAAGTTGTCAGAATCAGACGATGTAGCTGAGGATTGTCAGAAACTATTGTATCAGTTGGAGGGCAAAAGTGAATCTATCAGAAACAAATAGTACGCTCTGTTACTGGCTGGACATGAACTTGAGGCAGAAGTTTTTAAGATAAACTGATAGTTTTTGAGAGCAACAATTGTAGATTTATTTAGTGTTTTGTCTCCAAATATATCAACAAAATACATTTTTAAACAAATCATTTTCCTCAGAAGAACTTGGGAGACTTGGGCGGAGAAATGGCAGATGGAGTTTAATCTGGACAAATGTGAGGTGCATTTTGTGCATTTTGGAAGGTCTAATGCAGGTGGGAAGTATACAGTAAATGGCAGAACCCTTAGGAGTATTGACAGGCAGAGAGATCTGGGCGTACAGGTCCACAGGTCACTGAAAGTGGCAACGCAGGTGGATAAGGTAGTCAAGAAGGCATACGGCATGCTTGCCTTCATCGGTCGGGGCATAGAGTATAAAAATTGGCAAGTCATGCTGCAGCTGTACAGAACTTTAGTTAGGCCACACTTAGAATATTGCATGCAATTCTGGTCGCCACACTACCAGAAGGACGTGGAGGCTTTGGAGAGGGTACAGAGGAGGTTTACCAGGATGTTGCCTGGTCTGGAGGGCATTAGCTATGAGGAGAGGTTGGAAAAACTCGGATTGTTTTCACTGGAACGACAGAGGTGGAGGGGCGACATGATAGAGGTTTACAAAGTTATGAGCGGCATGGACAGAGTGGATAGTCATAAGCGTTTTCCCAGGGTGGAAGAGTCAGTTACTAGGGGACATAGGTTTAAGGTGAGAGGGGCAAAGTTTAGAGGGGATGTGTGAGGCAAGTTCTTTACACAGAGGGTGGTGAGTGCCTGGAACTTGCTGCCAGGGGAGGTGGTGGAAGCAGGTACAATATCGACGTTTAAGAGGCATCTTGACAAATACATGAATAGGATGGGAATAGAGGGATATGGTCCCCGGAAGTGCAGAAGGTTTTAGTTTAGGCAGGCATCAAGATCGGCACAGGCTTGGAGGGCCGAATGGCCTGTTCCTGTGCTGTACTGTTCTTTGCTCCTGGTGCATTCCCAGCTACTTTTTAACCTTAAGATTAGTTTTCTTCAAGACTAGTTACATCTACTTGTTTGAGTTATGGGGGATACTCCCTAGTGTGAGCACTGAATTTGAACCCACACTTGCAGAATTTCCAGAGTTGATAAATAAAATTAACTCTATTTATTCTTTTTTTTTTAGACAGCTTCCCATATTGAGGTTTTTACTAACATTTGGGCTCTTGGCACGTTTCTGTGTGAGTGTAATGTAAGGTTATGTTCCATAACTTTGAAAGGTGTTTTTAACTTGTTAACATGTCGCCACAGATGGTCCTTTGTTACCATGCAGCAAAGAGTGACAGCTCCTGCACCATTCACATTAGCGTGATCAATATTTACAGAGAATATATGAAGAGCAACTATAATAATAAATTGCAAAGCTGAGACAACTGGGCAGTCAGTCAGGTCCACAAATTCAACTCCTGTGTCCGTTCCAGCATACCATCTTTTGTATCCTTTTTTTATTGGTTGTGGGGCTGCATTTTAAAAGCAGGTTGGGTCGCGATCGGAGGCTGTCGTGTTGGTTCAGCGCCACGATCTTGACCCCGAGCCATTTTTGGAAGGGCTGGGCCAGGGTGGGAATGGCTCCCTACTCACAAGCAGTGAGTAAACAATTGAGGGCAATGATTGGCGAAGCAGGCAAGAGACATCGGCCTGGATCATGGTGAGGCAACCATGGCAGGCTCACATTGGGAATGACCCCCCCCAACCCCCGAGCTGCACCGGTTATGGCCGCTGGGCCACAGCTGTGGCCACAGGCAACCCTATGAAGGTGTTGCCTCTCCACAATCATGGCCAGGCAGCTGTGGCCGTTTTAACCTGAAAAAAAAACTAGCATCTTCAGAGGTTGCCTCCATGTTGAGGCACCCTCTCTCTCTCCATTGTTGTTGTAACGATTTCAATTCTTGTCCAAAAAAAACTTTTATTTCGCAAGGTCCAAGGAGGAATCCAGGCTGCAAATTACTATTGGTGATAATAGGAGACAGATGCTTAATATGCTCACATGATGTTTGTCCGCTATTTTATTGGACAAATTAACTCATCTAATTTGAATGCACTATTGCCTCATTAAATTTGTAGACAAGGGAATGTTACACAGATGCATTAAGCGTTTGTCTGCTATTATCATCATTTGTTGCTTGTGTATCATCAGGTTTTGAAAACAGAAATTGTCGAAATTCACAGCAGGCAGATTGGAATCTAAAAGAGGAAAAGGCAAGCTCAGGTTTGGGTTCATCCAACCAGTCACCAGAACTCATTTCTAAGATGTTTCAATGATATTGACTTACCCTTACCCAGATTCTATCTAAAAAAGAAAAATTATTTAAATCGGCATCTCCTCAATCCAGGCGATCCCAGCCTGGCTCCTGGCTCCCAGGTACTGCAGGACATAGGAAGATAGGGCTGGATTTTATGCTGGAGGAAGGGATCCCGATACCAGGCCGAAAAGGCAGGGAGATTCCCGCCTCTGCCTTTTTCGCCCCCTCAGAGTGATCCCCCGGTACGTTTCAGGAGGTGGGATCCCCGTCCCTTTAAAAATGGGCATCCCGCCTCAATGAGCAGCTGGCCAATCAGAGGGCCGGCACCACCACTGGGAATGCTGGCAGTACAGAGACCTCAGACCCAGGCCCAACGCTGGAACCCCGGACAAGAGGTGGGTGAGGCAGGGTTGCAGCCATCAGTCTGGAAGGCACCGACGACGGGGTGCTGGAAAATGGTTTTGCAGTCCAGGGCGAGGGGCATCCTGGGGGGTGAATTAGTTCCACACGTGGCGGAGGCCCCCCCCCCCCCTGCCACTGGTACCATCTCAATTGGCCTCTGGGCAGGAAGGCTGTCGTCGGTTTATCCTGCTCCCGGGATGATCACTTGGCAATGGGGAGGTGATGAGCCTTCCACCCTCTTGTCACCCATCACAATACTCTGTGCCCCCCGCCTCCAAACCTGTCTCATGGGGCCACACAAAATCCAGTCCATAGGAACAGGAAGAGGCCATTCAGCCCCTAGAGCCTGTTCCACCATTCAGCAAGGACAAATGCACGTGAGCCACTTTTGTCCTATGCTTGCAGAATGGTTGGAATTATTGTAGATGTGCAATTTTCACAAATTCACAGGATGTACCTGGGGTTAGATGTCCAATCAAAGGAACTGGATCCTGAAAAGCTCTTTTGAGATCCCTACAGCTACTTTTATTTTCATGCAGGCCCCCACCTGCCAAGAATGAGGTAGGTTGGTTTTGTCATATGAACATTGAGTTTTACCTGTTGCTGGAGTGAGGAAATGACTTGTTGAATGGATCAGCTATGGCTGGAAAAGGCATTTGCCTACTAACAAACAGTGCTTGTGTAGACAAAGGACCATTCCCTGACACATTCAACCCACAATGGATGTTGATCACCAGACAGTGAGGGGGTGAGGAAGTGCATTCCAGGGCCTGCTGGGGTGATGCAATCCACAAGGGCCAGGACTGGTTGGACCAGTTGGTCACATGACTAACTGGCTATTCCAGGGTTTTTTGAACTAGCCACAGAGAGCTTGAGCAGAAAGACTGTTTGCCCCTGGACTGAGAAGATCCCTCCTGTCTGCTCCCATCTCTTTCTCACAAACCTCTGAATCCACTGAAGACACTCACCAAGGGGGAACTAAAAACATGGGGTGGTTAAAATTAAACCCTGTTACAGTAAGACCAGGTGAAGGCTGAAAGGGACCCCTAGACCCCCTTCTCACCTGGTCGTAACAGCAGGAATATTTTTTGGCTTGAAAGGCGGAATGACATTCAGTGCATTTTGGAGCTTAAGGAAGAATCAAGAATGAAAACTTGTCCTTTTAACACACACCCTGCTCTATCCTTTCAATAATGATAAAATTCACTACTATAGCAAAAAGTGCTTGATTTCCACCAAAATGAGGTCGTGGAATGATGGCACATCTGATGTGGATATCTCCTGTATTTCTGTTCATAAGAAAAATGTAACCAGTTGTGGAGTGCATCAGCTTGTGAAGCTCATCTGGGTGGTGGAGACATGGAGGTGAAGAACATCGGGACGAAGGGAAAAGAATTCTGACTGAAGACATCATCGCTGGGGTTCCTATTGGGCTTTTAAAAAAAATAAAAGACAATGTAAGTGAACTAAGACCCCCACATATACACACAGACAAACAAATTAGGACATGCCACTAATGTGATAGTCTGGGCTGTTAGAACATCAAACAGCCTGTCTGCATCCTCACTCAAGGACAACGGCCTTTTGAAATATGTGTGAATGGTTTCCTTCTTGTCTTATCAAGATGCAGATATCACATCCATGGGTGGTATGCACCTAAGAACTCCCCCTGCTGAGAGCAGGATATGACCGCATGTAGGTGGTCTTGCATAGCCAGGGTGGGATTGATAAGGCACTGAAAACCAATCGGATGACCCAATTCAAAACATTATCATGTGTGTCAAGGGACCAGGGTCAGAAAGGGGTATAAAGCCACAGCCCACAAAGGCATTGTTGATGCAGCTAGGAAATGTGACTCGGTCAGTCACAGGAGGTCATGCAGATGACATCGTTAAGCGGACCTGACAACCTGGGAATGAGCTCCTGTAAGCAGGTCTACTAAGCAACTGGTGTTATAAGTAAATATTATTGCTTGGCAAGATTATAAAGGTGTTCCACATAAAGTGGAAATTGTATCCGAAGTCTGTTTCGTGCGGTTGATACTCAGTACGGGGTCAGGACCTTAGAGGGAAGTGAGACCACCTTTTTAAGAGTCTAACATCCCTACCAAGTAACCAACTAGGATCACTTTCATTCATAATGAGCCATCCCCTCCCACCGCAACTAACCGAGAGGCACTGAATGTTTTCAAGAGACAATAATTACCTTCAATTATATAGTGCCCAATAGACTCCATTACCAAAGCATCATATGTCAAAATCTTCAGATTCAAATTTCTAACTTTTCTCCCCTCTTCTGAAGATACTGAAGCATGCTGAGCTACAATTCCACTGGCTCAAGGCACCTTCTGGTATCTCACCAAGCTGCCATTTTTAATATGTGGGTTCAGATAGTAAGTATAGGAAGACCATTTGGTCTTTGGAGAAATCAGAACTGTTGTGACCAGGTGAGAAAGGTGTCTAATCAACCCTTTCAACCTTCACCTGACCTTACAGTAGCAGGATTTAATTTTTTTTAACACACCTTGTTTTGAGTTCCCCCTTGGCGAATCCTTGTTCACTGCTTTCCAATTATAAGGCAAAGAAATTAGCACAAACAGGCTTTAGAGTCATAGAGTTATACAGCACAGAAACAGGCCCTTCGGCCCATGGTGTCTGTGCCGGCCTTCAAGCACCTATCTATTCTAGTTCCATTTTTCAGCACTTGGCCCGTAGCTTTGTATGCTATGGCATTTCAAGTGCTCATCTAAATACCTCTTAAATGTTGTGAGGGTTCCTGCTTCTACCACCGCTTGAGGCAGTGTGTTCCAGATTCCAAACACTGTTTGGATGAAAAAGAATTTCCTCAAATCCCCTCTAAACCTCCTGCCCCTTACCTTAAATCTATGCCCCCTGGTTATTGACACCACCGCTAAGGGAAAAAGTTTCTTCCTACCTATGCTATCTATGCCTCTCATAATTTTCTCTTCCTCAATCAGGTCCCCCCCTCAGCCTTCTCTGCTCTAAGGAAAACAACCCTCGCCTATCCAGTCCTTCTTTATAGCCGAAATGCTCCAGCCCAGGCAACATCCTGGTGAATCTCCTCTGCACCCTCTCCAGTGCAATCACATCCTTCCTATAGTGTGGTGACCAGAACTGTACACAGTACTCCAGCTGTGGCCTAACTAGCGTTTTATACAGCTCCATCACAACCTCCCTGCTCTTATATTCTATGCCTTGGCTAATAAAGGCAAGTATCCCACATGCCTTCCTAACCACCTTATCTACCTGTGCTGCTGCCTTCAGTGATCTATGGACAAGTACACCAAGGTCCCTCTGACCTTTTGTACTTCCTAGGGTCCTACCACCCATTGTATATTTCCTTCAACTTTCTTAGGTTTAAAGAAGAAAAGTGAAATTTATTAAAACGTAAACTTAAATCTAATTCGGTTAACGCCTACAGCTACACGCCGAGGTCCATGCTAGCATGCATACACAATATGCACATGCAAACAGAGACAGAAAAGAGCAAAAGAAAAAATAAAGTGGAGAGGTTTGAGGCAATATCTGAAGAGTTTCTTGGTACTGTGCTTCAAGTTCACTGTAGTCGTTTTATAGGTAGTTCTTGCTTGTAGGTAATTCTTGCTTTTCGTTGGGGCCCAGTATTCTTCTTAAACCTTGCCCACTGTAGGACACTTTTCTCTCTCTAGGGGTTCCTGTGTCTTCAATGGATTCCAAAGCTGGTGAGAAAGAGATGAGAGCAGACAGGAGGGAGATGTTCTCAATCCAGTAGCCAGGAGCTTTCTGAGTTCAAACTCTCTGTGGCCAATTTAAAACGCTTAGTTCAAAACTCTGCAACAGCCAGTTAGTCATGTGACTAAACTGGTCTGACTACGTCTTCTGTGTATTGGGGAGCAGGGACTTTGTTCCAACACTGTCTGCTAGTATGCAAAAATGTCTTTCCAGCGGGGGGCCTGGCAATTCTTTGTGCTAGGTCCTCTTTTCTTCCCAGCAACAATTTTAAGTTTAATGTCCATGTGGCAAAATTAATGTACCTCATTCTTGGCAGATGGGGGCCTGCATGACGCAACTGATGGGATATTCCAACTTCCACTACTTCTGAGATGATCTAACAGACCAGAGACAGGGAATGGAACTCTGGACCTTAAGTCTCTGTGACTGCATCCCACACTTGCACTTGCTAACTGGGCCCTTGTGGTCCATCTTCCGGGAATGGGATGAAACCTCCTTTTGTTGATCACTCTATCAGAAAAGTTGCCATGAAGACAAAATGGGAATCAGGCTTTGTATGTGCACAGACTTCTCTGGTTCAATTCTTGACAGGAGAAATTTCATCCTATTCGTTTTGTAACAACATAAAAATTATACATCTTTTAAGTTCAAGCAACAAATCTTTTTTTCTTACCAATAATTCTTAGCATAAATTTTCCCATCAGCCTTTTTCCTTATTAGTGCAAAATGACTTGCGTAAAAAGAAATCTTTGAGGCTTCTGCTGCCTGTGATCTCTGGAGTGATCATGCCACAGTTGACGAGTGTACACTACAACGATCTGACTTTTAGATTTTTTACATTGTTTAATAATTAATGGAGATAAAGTCCCCCGTGCCTTATTTATATCCATAATATTAAGAACAAGGCTAACCTCACTATTACTGGACGTGAGCTACAGCATGAAAATGAGGGGTTCCCGAGGAGCAGTACTGTGTGGTTTCTGCAGCTTAGTTCACCACGTGAGACTGAGATGGAGGAAAATGCTGTAGTTCAAGTGGAGCATGCCAAGCTTCAACACTTTGAAACCGAGCTTATGGTTATGTGTAAAACTGCATTACAAATCTAATCCTGTAATTAGATGGCCCTTTCACTGTCAGTTTAACTTTTAATATGTTGATACTTTTACCAATTTATTGACCCTAACTTTGAATGAAATAATTTGCTACAAAAAGTATTGCTTTGTGCTTTTGTTTCTAAGAGTATCTAAAAAAAGTGATTAAATGCATGATTAATTTAACTCGTTGAGGCTTTCTTAAATGTAGAATTGACATGTAGAATTGACCTAAAATGTTACCTTTTTTTTTGAAAGTTACAATATAGGGGCAATGGGTGACATAGTAGACTTTTACCAGTGGGACCTGGGTTTAAATCTGACCCAGAAATTTTTGCTGGCTATTAAGGGTGCCATGAAGTGAGTTTGGGCAGGTTCACCCCAGTTTCCAGTGGGTATGTATGCTTGTCAGAAACAGCCCCCAATGAATTGGTACCAAATTGGTAATGTTGCTCAGACAGGCTGCTAGCTGATGTGGCAAGTGGAGAAATATCACACTGGTGGAGTGAGGAGTGGGAAGTGGAAGTGAGAATTGAGGGGGGTACTGGAGTGCTCTGCTGTGAATAGGGCACATTCTTGGGGCACAGTGTAGAGACTATTACTTTGCATTGCTCGATCTTATTCATAACATATGGGATCTGTGTTACACTTGTGTAGGGCATTGACACTGTATGGGATGTGGGCACTAACCTAAAAAGGTTTGTGGATGACTTCTTCCAACTTCCACATGACTGCTTTTGCTATATAATTCAGCAACCCAGCTGCCCTGTTGAAAGCTGCTCTGCTATTGTTGGACATGTTGAAAATTAAGACCACCAAAACGACTAGATCCTTTATACTATTCTATCCCGACATTGTATCAACAAGAGATGCTGAAAATATTGATACATGGACAGCTCCTCCATCATTAATACATTTCATCATCCTCTTAAAGGGGATCTTTATTAAACAGTACTCAGCAAGCTCTTTCTTCAATTTCCAAACACATAACCAATGATGCACGATAAGTCAAAACAATTACATTAGTTGTCGCGATCATGCAAAACTAAATCTTCTGGGTCCTCTCCCTTCACAAACAAATAAACAATGATTTAACAAATTGTTTTTCCATGGAGTCCCTTTAAATATCAGCAACTTGGTTGTGGGAGGCACAGTGTGACCTAGTTAACTGTTGGCATGCATAGAAGAAGAAGCTGTGACAGGCATGAGCCATACAGTGGTAATGGCCTAACAGGTTTATATAGTAAGTATTATAAATTCTGTTCATATGTACTCCTACATCATATTAAGCTTGCCCATTTCATCAGGGTGCCAGTCAGGGAGCAACAATCGACCTCAATACCCGAGGCTAGGGAGAGAAACAAAAAAAAGCTAGAGTTCCTACTTCTGATTGTGACGCCTGTTTACGTACATGTTATATGACAATGGGGTGAAGACAGAATCAAACTCAGCTGTGATGCCCACTGTGGTGGAATACTCTGCTAGCCCTCAGTGTTAGAGCTTACATATGAGGAATGTCCACCTGGGCAAGGTTCTTAGGGCACTTGGTGGTGCAGCAATGGAATTTTATGCCAGCAGGAATTAGCTCCTTCAGGAGAGAAGATTGACAAATGAGCAAAAATAACTTTGCTTTTTAAAACTCATCCAGCATCCATTTCAGTGAAATGAGGCCCTTGTTGAATGAGCCGAGAGTAAGTTGTGTAAACTGTTTTCATCCAAAGACAGGATCACCCCAGGCTAAAATATCTCATCTTTTTAAAATTTTATTTTTGGCGCATTCTTCCCCTTTTTGCCTTGTGACTTTCATGCAGTTTTCATATGTGTGCAGTCATGAAGATAAGGATCAGCATTGCAAGGGGGATTGAAACCTAGTGACAGCATCAGTCATTTCCAATTTACTAATAAGGTTGGGATGCAGTGGAGGACTCCCTCGGCACTGCCATCACAACTGCTCCATTTAAGTGAAGCACAAACTTTGCTGCCAATGTGTTTGTTAGTTTTGGGGCTGAATTTTATTCGGGTGCCGCGCTGCACGGCGGCACCCTTTCAACTCAGCACTGCGCCCGCATTTAGCAGCCACCGCAGAGTCCCCACGATATTACGCGCAGGGGCTCATTAGCATCACTGCGCCAAGCTGCTCCCCACTATTATGTGGAGAGAGGCGGGACATTCGGCGCAGTGAGGAACCCTTTGACAGTTGTGCAGCAGTTGCTGGGGACCTATTTTAAGCGCCCCAGCATCTGCTTCCGGAACGCTGTCAAAGAATACTTACCTGACAGTGGGGCTGCTGTCAACCTTGCAGCAAAGCAGAAAGTGCTGCAGAAATACAGCAGGTCAGGCAGCATCTGTGGAGAGAGAAGCAGAGTTAACTTGTCTAAGTTCACAGACCTGAAAGTTAACTCTGCTTCTCTCTCCACAAATGCTGCCTGACCTGCAGAGTTACCCCAGCACTTTCCACTTTACTGCCATATACTTATCCTGCTGTGTCCCAATGTCCTGTGAAGTTGCGATCCTCTTCTCCCACTCAAGTGTAACATTCCTTCTTGTAAGCGTGCTGCACCTGAGTGAATAATCTTACATTTGCATATTCCAGGACGTGAAACTTAAATAGACCAAAAAAAGGTATTACAGAGGTTTACAGAGAACACACTGACACAAATGGGAATGCATGGGTGTCACAGCAATTTAAAAACATCTTTCACTAAATGTTCCTCACCAACATGTGTGTTCTTTTCTCTGTGTGAATGATGTGTGCCAGCATGTAACGCCAATGTCACATCCCTTTGCACCATTGGCCCTTCAGGAGAGCCAACGTATGCAATAACATCATTGCCATGCCACCATTACACATGAACGTCTCCATGGATGCAGTGACACGGACATTGGCTCAGTCAGCTGATGCCTCTAATAGTTTATACAGGGATGCTGCAGATGTGGACTGGTGCACAGCAGGTGAGTGAGGGTGATGTGTGGCTTGCAGAGCTCATGTTGGTTCCTATGGAGCAGAGAGCCTTTGTTTGAAAAGCCACTTCCATACATCCCTACCTCACTGCTAGCACTGCGTGCAAAGCCTGGGTGCCATCTGCCCTCCCATGCACCTTTCATGTTGTAGTTCCTCAGCGTCCTCATAGTCCAAGGAGGAATCCTGTTGATGTCTCTCCTCATAATAGGGCCCAAGCCTGGCCCCTATTAGATGCGTAGTTGTTCAGAGCAGCAAAGAAAGGAGCTGGCCTTTTCGGCCCGTAGTACAGGGCATCACCCTATCCATCCAGGCATTGGAGGCGTTCTCTCAGCATGCTGATCTCCTGCTCAATGGTGGCTCATGTAGCTCAGTGGCTGGTATTGTATCTTGCCTTTGCAGCAGTGGTGGAGTCTCTCACTGGTGTCGGGAGCCATGTCTGCAAAGGTTAGCCCTTATCTCCAAGAAGCCACCCCTCCATCTGAGCCAGTTCAGTGAACAGCAGTGGCAGCTGGGACTGGCGCAAGACCCAGGTGTCATGGCAGCTACCTGAGAAAGGGTCACACATTCACTGCAAACATCTGCGGTGTTCACATACCAGCATCACCTAGATTGAGAGGGCTCCTTTAATGGTGACGTCTGCAGGTGGTAGCCTGGCGGGAGGCCTGATGGCCACATGAATGCAGTCTATGAACATTACAACCAATGGTTCTCCAGCAATGGTGTCAGAACCAATGGCCCTCTGGGCCTGGCTGTGAGAGTCTGTCCTGAAGCAGACATACTCACTGGCCCTCCAGTGCAGGGCATTGGTGACCTCCCTGATGCAGCTGTGTACTGCTGACTGTGTGACCCCACAAAAGTCTCTGGTGGGCCCCTAAAAGGCTGCAGAGGCATCAAGCTTGAGAACCGCTGCCACTATGAGGAACAAAGGCATGGGATGTCCACCGGAGTCCATGGGCTGCAGGTCATCTTTGAGCAGGGCACAGAGACGTGTCACCACCCTCTCTATATGTGCAATCTCCTCTGACACTGGTGCTCTGACATCCGATGTCATATCATGTGGGGCCTGTAGATGCATGACAACCATAATGGCAGGCTCTCCTTGGGGGCTACAGCTCACGACCGGGGGCCTCTACGTGGATCACACCTGCTTGTTGGTATTGCCTCTGATGCATGCGGATCCTCACATGCAGAGGATTACAAAATGCAGGATGAGCCATACCTGTTTTCATGTGATAAATAAAGTTGAACCCTGCATGTATTTGAATGCTCATAACAGGGCAGGGATTGGTGTTGACAGGTACATCAGCTGCTTTCCTGGATCAACTATGTGGCGTGCCATGGCATTGCCCATCTTGGCCAATACTCAGAGTGGCACAACATGACCACATCTAGATCCTACCCGCTGAATCGATTGCCCCCACCATCCATAAAACCTTAATGCTCCTTCCCTTTCTGGCACCCTCCTCACGCACAGGGTGCTTCGTGTGCCATTGTCCCCTCACAAACACAGAGCGTACACTGTTAGCGGAGGGATGGTACACAGTACCTTCCTTCATGCCAGCACAGCTCTCCCTCTAGTAATCCCAGACCCCTCCCTTTCAGAATACAGAGTGTGACCTTGTATATCCCCCCCTCCCTTTAAGAATGCAGAGTTAAACCCCTGCATATCCCCCCTCCCTTCCAGCATGCAGAGTTAGATCCCTGTGTATCCCCCTTCCCTCCTCCCTTTAAGAATGCAGAGTTAGACTCCTGCATATCCCCCCTCCCTCCTCCCTTTAAGAATAAAGAGTTAGACCCCTGGATATCCCCCCTCCCACCTCTCTTCCAGAATGCAGAGTGAGGACCTGCCGGCTTTTCAGATCGTGAACAGGATGGCACATGACGGCCGCCCGTTCAACAAAACATCCGGCAGTGTCGGTGGAGAGGCAGCGGTCTGCATAATCAGCATGGGTAAGTAATGATTACCATATGTTGATTGTGGTGCCGCCACCATGTGGTGGGGAGGGACCGCACCGAGTTTCCGCCGCCGCCACCGGTAAAATGCGGCGGGCCCATCTCAATGTTGTGGGTCAAGGTGGGCCTCTCCCCGCAGCATTTTACCGGCCTCAGTGCCGCGACCTGCATGAATGTGGAAATGTGTTAATTTTTTTTATTTCTGTTTTATATTGTAATGCAACACATTCAAGAATGACGTTTCATTTCGCCAAGGGTGGAGGTGTCATAAGTGTTTTGTTTTTTTCTAAAAAATCTAAGAGGTCCATCTGCCTTTAAGACATGTTGCTATTTTTCTGTGAACAGTGACTGCAGAAATTTGTGGTATTTGAAGTCCAGGCTGCAGATCAATTTGTATCCAAGCAACCTGAAGGTTTTATGATTGTCTTGTGACTCTTATTGTTTGTGAAAAAGGCTTTCAGTTTCATTTCGGCAGTGTAAAAGAGACCAGGGGAGCTGTGAGCAGCAAAAAAAGAGTTACTGCTGGAAATTGGCCAGGAATAGAACCCAGAAAACTCTCTCTCTTGAAAAATAATTCCTGTATCAAGTAAAAGTCTAATCTCTTCCTGAAATCAAAAGATTTTTGAAGGAGTTGCAAAAATCTAATGTATAGGAGCTAAAACCCTTGTTGCTCTTTATGCCTGAAGAGGAAGAGACCCAGAGAAAAGAGGAATTGCTATACTCTGTGAAGAAACACTGCTTTGGAGAAAGGATGCCTATATTTCAGGTGTGGCAACTTGCTGTTGCCTCCAGTCAAGAATCCCTGCCTCAAGAGTGAATTCAGTTATTGCTGTGCTCTGTGGAGAAGGCTCCTTTGCTGAGAGTAAGTCTTGTTGACTTTTGTGTTTTTGGAAGTTCCTGAACTCTCAAAGTTTCTACTGTTAGACTGCCCCTTTAAAATTTAAATAAACCTGTTGCTACAACCTGTTGCTGAAAGATCTGTATGATGCCTGCTTCAGACAAACTACCTTGAATGCCTACCCACCATAGACTGTTCATTAATTTCACCTGGAGAGACACTGAGTGGCATCTGACTATTTGGCTCTGGGCCACCTCACCGATCCAGGAAAAATACTACCAGAAGTTACAGTAGAAGTAGAATTCCCTCTACTGAAGTTATTATTTCTAAGAAACTGTTATAAAGTCAATATTTCCATTTTCCCCACCTAAACATTGGTAATTGAATGTATTTGTGTGCATGAGGGTTAGGAAGATTAAGGAGTTATAAAGTATTTTCATACATATAGCTTCACCTCATTATCATTTAAAACTTGGTTTATTAATAAATAGTTAATTTTATTGTGTTGTGACATGACCACTCAAGACAAAGCCCCCAATCAAAATATAAGATTCTGATTGTGGTGGGAGCAACGCACTGTCACTTTAGTCCTGCCACTCCACAAATCACATAACATATCACTTTAAACTTTCCAAATTAAAGAAAGCCACAGCCGAATTGAACCATCTATTAACCCCCGAATGAGGCGAACCAAACCAGGTATCTTTAGATCAACAAATTAACTGTTTATTCGAAAAAATTAAAAGTCTTAAACACAACTAAGATAAAACAATATTAAAAAAAATAGTAATAACAACATCAATAACATGTCATTGCAGATTTATGCTTTCTGACCATCAGTCCTTTGATTCAAAGACCACTCACAATCTTCCAGGGTCCAATGAGGTAAGAAAATCCAGTCCAACATCCGAAGCTTCAAACTCCTCCTCCTTCCAGCGATGACCACATCAACAACTTGCAACCGCTTTCAAAAGGAATCAATCTGGCTTAACCTTTAGAACTTTGAGGGGTAAAAAATAGTCTAAATTTACTTCCTTCAGTTTAAACTGACAGAGATCTCTTTTCAGTTCATGTTGGCCCAGCTGTGTGTCTGTGTCTGTGTCTGTGTCCACTGTCTCTGCAAAAACCAGTTTTTCAGCTAGTTTCAAAAGTCAATCGCAACATTGTATATCCCGTTCTCGGTCTCTGATCTGGGGAAACCGAGATGCACCTTCTGAAGCTGGATGTCTTAAAGCAGTACTGATCCTTTGCTGTCTTAAAGACACACTGCATTCCCCCATCCCCCCCCCCCAAAAAAACAGGATCATAACACCTCCACTCCTGGCAGAATGAAATGCCATTCCCGAAATGATTTTCATTACAATGTAAAAAGTGCAAATTGAAAAAAACGCTATCACATTTTTCCTCCACATTTACAGACCATACTCTTCTAATAATTTACAGGGTTCTTTTATAGTATAATCATCAACATACATTAACATGGTGAAATCTGTGACAAAGCATGGGCAATAACATTATTTTTCCCCAAAATATGTACAACCCTTAGATGATAAGGCTGTAACAATAGACTCCATCTAAAGATTCTAGCATTTCGGTTCTTAAACTTTTCCACAAATGTTATTGGGTTATGGTCAGTGTATATTCATATCTCTTTATAGTCCTGGCGGATATATACCTCAAAATGTTTGAGAGCCATTAAAAGTCCCAATGTTTCTTTTTCCACAGTGGAATATTTTTTCTGATGACAATTTAGTTTTCTGGGAAAATACCCTACTGGCTTCTCTATGCCCAATTCGTTATCTTGCAATAGGACTGCACCAACCCCCAGGTTGCTAGCATTGATCGCTATTTTAAAGGGTATAGTGAAATTTGGAGCAGCCAACACTGGTTCATTAGTTAGGATTGCCTTTTGCTTTTCAAAGGCTGCCTGGCATTCATCTGACCATACCACTTTGTTTTTCTTTTATTGCAGCAATTCAGTTAACGGAGTAGCCACAGTACTAAGGTTTCGTACAAATTTCCGGTAAAAACCGCACAACCCTAAAAACCTCATTATTTCCCATTTAGATTTAGCGATAGGGAACTCTATTAAGGCTTGCACCTTTGCTATTTTTGGCAATACCTGACCTTGCCCCACTATGTGTCCGAGGCAAGTTACTCTTGCTTTTCCGTATTCACTTTTTTCCAAATTTACCACTATGTCCGCGGCTTGTAACTTTTTAAACAAAAGTTTTAATTGATTTAAATATTCTTGCCAAGTGTTACTGTATATTAGTACATCATCAAGATATACTATGCAGTTGGGAACACTGGCTACCAAGTGATTCATTAATCTCTGAAAAGCTGCTGGGGCACTTTTTAGCCCGAATAGTATCGACCGTCACTGATAAAGACCGTCAGGTGTTGCAAAAGCTGATATCCCTTTGGCTCGAGGAGTCAAAGGAATTTGCCAGTATCCCTTTAGCAAGTCAGTCTTGGTAAGAAACTTAGCGCTGCCCACTCTGTCGATGCAGTCTTCTAAGCATGGAATTGGGTAGGAGTCTGCCTTTGTTACAGCATTGACTTTTCAATAATCTATACAAAATCGGGTTGACCCGTCAGGTTTAGGTACTAGAACTACTGGCAAACTCCAACTACTTTGACTAGGTTTGACCAAATTGTTTTCCAGCATGTACTGGATCTTTGCTTTCACTTGATCCTGTTTGTCTGGACTCAAGCGGTAAGGATATTGTTGTTTTAAAGGAACTACTCCCCCTACATCCACATCATATGTGGCTAAGATCGTACATCCTGGATTATCCCTAGAAACTCTTTTAAACATTGTGAAAAGCCTGGTTAGGTCTTCACGCTGTCATGCAGACCCACCACCTGCCAAGGATGAGGCACATTAATTTTGTCATGAACATTGATTTGGAAATTGTTGTTGAAATGAAGAAAGGACTTGTTTAAAAAAGAAATCACCAGGCCCTTGGCTGGGAAGATATTTGCATATTAACAAACAGTGCTTGTGGAGACAAAGGGGTCACTTCCCTTATCTAATTTAACCCACAATGGATTTTGAGCACCAGACATTGAAGGTGAGGGAGCTCAAATTTCAGGATGACTGCTGGGATGGCAAAATCCACAAACAGACTTGGTCAGACCAGCTGGTCACGTGACTAACCTGCTTGGCAACCTAGTTTTTCTGAATTGTACAAACGGTTTGAACTGAGAGACTGCAGTATGCTCCTAGACTGAAGAAGACCTCTCCTGTCTGCCTCGCCCTCTCTTTCGCATGGAACTCCAAAACCACTGAAGGCACATGAACCCTAAGAGAGAAAGGTCTCCTACAGCGAACAAGGTTTAAGAAGAATATTAGGCACCAACGAAGAGCAAGATCTACTTACAATCATGGACTCTACAGTGAGCTTGAAGAACCGTAACAAAAACCCTCTTCAGAGATCGCCTCAAACATTTCCACTTTATTTTTCCTCTGCTCTTTTCTGTCTCTATCTGCACGTGTGTATCACGAATGCATGCTAGCCTGGGCGCATCGTGTATCTGTAAGCGTTTACCGAATTAGAGTTTAGGTTTAATAAATTTCAACCTTTCTTCTTTAAACCTAAGAAAACCTGTTTGTACTGGTTTCTTTGCCTTATAATTGGAAAGCAGTGAACAAGGATTCACCAAGGGGGAGCTAAAAACACGGTGTGTTTAAAATTAAACCTTGTTCCGGTAAGACCAGGTGAAGGCTGAGAGGGACCCTTAGACACCTTTCTCACCTGGTCATAACAATGCTGTTTTGCCTCTAAGTGCAAAAGCATATCATCTAATTTTCCTAGCCATTCTGTATTCGCTAATCCAATAGTTGAAGGTTCAATCTGAATATCCTAGGCCTGCTTCTGCCTCATTCTCACTATCATTTTCCTTCTCAACAGACCCCATTATCTGACATACCTGTCCTGGCTTATCCTTCTCCCTGCGGTAATATTGCTTTAGCATATTGATGTGTCACAACCAGTTCTTCTTCTGGCAGTCAGGGGTCTCAATCAAGTAATCTACCTTACCCACTTTCTTTTTTGATCACTCTATATGGGCCACTGAACCGTGCTTTTAATGGTTCTCCCTGTAATGGTAACAACATTAATACTTCATCCCTTGGTTGAAAATCACAGGCTTTTGCATTCTTGTTTGCCCATTTTTTTCATATTGGCTTGGGATGCCTTGAGGTGTTCCTGAGATACACCGCAAGCTTTCGTGAGCCTTTCCTGGAACACAGATACATAGTCTAGTATTGAAGAATCTGTCTTTTATAAGTTATAGAAGATCTCTTACTTCATGTCTGTAAACCAATTCAAAAGGACTGAAGCCTGTAGACTCACTCGGGGAGTCTCTGGTGGCAAATAAAAGAAAGTCTAGTCCTTTATCCCAGTCATGTGGATACTCGTGACTGTATGTTCTAATCATCGTTTTGAGAGTCTGGTGAAATCTCTCTAAAGCTCCCTGTGACTGTGGGTGATATGCTGAAGATTTCAACTGTCTAATCCCCAAATTGCCCATGACTTCTTGAAATATCCTAGACATAAAATTAGAACCTTGATCTGATTGAACTTCAAGTGGTAACCCATATCTCGTAAAGAATTGGGTTAATGTTTCTACCACTACTCAAGCAGTAATTTTCCTCAAAGGAATGGCCTCTGGAAATCGAGTAGCCGTATCTATGATAGGAAATATGTATTGATGCCCTGCTTTTGTTTTTGGCAAGAGTCCTACACAGTCTACCAATACCCTGCTAAACGGTTCCTCAATCACTGGTATGGGAACTAGTGGTGCCGGTGTTATGGTAGGTTGTGGTTTTCCCATCATTTGACAGTTTTGGCATGTCCTACAAAATTGTCTCACATCCTTTGTAAGACCTGGCCAGTAATAATGTTGGCTTATGCGTGATTTGGTCTTCCGAATTCCCTTATGTCATGCAAAAGGAATGTCATGTGCTAATATTAATAATCCTTGTTGATATTTAAGTGGTACCACTATCTGTTCCACAACTGTCCCAGTCTTTGTCGGCAGGTCTTTGAGGTGGTCTCCATTTCCTCCTCAAAACCCTGTTTGCCATATAATAGCCTTCTGGAACGCCTTTCGCTTCAGCTTCTGACAGAATCGTCTGTGCTATTCAATATATCTCTGGATTAACCTACTGTGCTGCAATGATAGATGATCTGTTAAACATCTCATTTGGATCATCTAAATCCCCAAATAAGGTTTCAGATACTTGGCTATCTATTTGTGGTACCCATTTTTCCTCTGACAATGAATCCTGTTTTGCCATTGCTCGAGTGACTATACACGCAGGAAATATTCCCAGAACCTGTTCCAGTAATTGCTCCATTTCCTTAATTTCACTTGTTTCCTCTGTAATTTTAGGAGAAACTGATACTTTTGATCCAGCCAAACCATTTTCTAGGAGTAGATCAGTTCCCTTTACTGGCAAACTGTGGACAACTCCTACAGTTACTATCCCAGATATTAAATCACTCTCTAGGCGTACTTTATACAAAGGTACGGGTATATACCCGCCAATTCTATTAACTAAAAATTTAATGGTTAAGGCACTTTCTGGTGGAAACCTTATTTCTTTCCCCAGCAAGAGCATTTGGGTTACTCCTGTGTCCCTAAGTATAATAGCTTTTCCTGCCTCACTTACAGGATATGGAGTTACTTTCCCCTTTGAGAGATATTCATTATCATTCTCAGGTATTTTATTCTTAACCTCTACACTCCTTTTTAGTTTTAGTATCTAGTTTCACAGCTGTCATTAAAGCTATAGCCTGGTCTGCTATACTCTCTGTCAGTGTCTTTTCCTCTGCACTAGCTTTGCATACCCCAATAAGTCCTATGGGTTTACCTTGCAATTTCCAGCACTCTGATCGAAGATGACTTGTTTTGTGGCAATGATAACATTTTGGCTTGCAAACCTCACTTCTACCCTCAGCACCTTCATTTCTCACCTGAGGAGGTGATCCTGGGGCATTCCTGGCTGTTCCTTCTTGTGGCTACTTCCCTGGCTACTTGCCTTCCTTTCACTCTCCCACTTTCCAACGTTCTCAGGTTTATGGGGTGATGGACAAAACAGGTTGGCTTATTCACAGGCCTAAAATCATCAGCAATTTCCACTGCTTGCCTAGCTTTCAAAACTTTCAGGTTATCTATGAGTTCTCACTGCTGAAGGAACAGAGTTTTTAAACTCTTCTAAGAGAATCAATTCTCGAAGGTTCTTGTATGTGGTTTCTATCTTTAATGCCCATAGCCAATGGTCAAAAGTAATTCGCTTCATCCTCTCAAATTTTAAATATGTCTGCCCAGCCAATCTCCGTAAGTTCCGAAACTTCTGACTGTAAGCTTCAGGGACTAACTCACACGCAGCGAGAATAGCCTTTTTTGCCATCTCATAATCTGCAGAAGCCTCTTCAGGAAGCATGGCATAAACTTTATGAGCTCTGGCTACCAAACTGCCCTTCATTAGCAGTGTCCAGTTTACTTTTGGCCATTTTTTCAAAAGATATGAAAAATGCCTTTATGTCCCTTTCCTCGAACTTAGGAAGAGCTTGAATACATTTAAACAGCTATTCGCTGGGTCCTGAGCTAAATTCAGATTCTTCCTGACCTGAATTTTCCTGGATTTAAGACCACCCTTTTTGTCTTAGTTCCATTTCTTTTAACTTAAATTCCCTCTCTTCTCTTTCACTTTCTCTCCGAAAAGCTCTCTCTTTCTCCCTTTCCTCCAATTCAAGTTTTCTTATTACTATAAGTTTTCTTTTTCCCTCTCTTTTTGCAATTCAAGTTTTCTTAATTCTTTTCCGGCCTCAAGTTTTTTTTTGTTTCTAACTGAATCCTCACCAATACTATTGCATCACTCTCTGATATACTACTTTCTTATTCCTCGTATTTCCCTTCATCTTCTTCTTCTCCTAATTCCAGATGTTGGGCTATTTTGTCAATTATCTCTGCTTTTTTGCCACCTAATTTCAATTCTATCCCCAATTTTACTGCCAATTCTTTTAAATTATTCTTAGTTCAAGTTATCAAGTCACTCAGGGAAACATTCTGCTTTCCCGAAACTCTGCTACAACCGCTAATGCCATTAATGTATAGACTGTACCTTATTACACAAGAGACCTGGTTCTTTTTATTTCTTTGTAATTGGTGTCAGATTTAGATCTCAACAATCAAGTTTCCCATTGACCCCAATTTAAATGTTATCCCAGTAACGAGTAATTAATGATTTCAAACGCGAGCTCTCCAAATTAGTCTGATTCTGATCCCAGACGTGAGCTGCTTAATTAAAATATGATTCAATCGCGAGCGAGCCCCAATTAAAATGTTTGGACATGACTTCTCAAGACAAAGTCCCCAATCAAAATATATGATTCTGATTGCAGTGGGAGCAATGCATAGTCAATTCAGTCCCGTTACTTCACAGATTGCATAGCATATCACTTTAAACTTTCCAAATTAAAGAAAACCACAGCCGAATTGAACTATCTATTAACCCCCGAATGAGGCGAACCAAAGCAGGTACCTCTAGATCAACAAATTAACTGTTTATTAGAGAAAACTAAAAGTCTTAAACGCTACTAAAATAAAACAACATTTTAAAAAATAGTAATGACAATATCAATAACAAGTCATTGCAGATTTACGCTTTCTGACCATCAGTCCTCTGATTCAAAGTTCACTCGCAAACTTCCAAGGTCCGATGAGGTAAGGAAATCCAGTCCAACATTCAAAGCATCAAACTCCTCTTCCTTCCAGTGATGACCGCAGCAGATCAACAGCTCACAACCACTTTCAAAAGGAATCAATCTGGCTTAACTTTTAGAATTTTGAGGGGTTAAAAAAAAGTCTAAATTTAATTTCTTCAGTTTAAATTGACAGAGATCTCTTTTTCTGTCTTTTGCTGCTTAAAGACACACAACATATTTCCCGGGGAAAAAAACAACAGGATCATAACAGTTGTTTAAAGAAAACTAGTTTGGCATGCTTTATTCTGGGGATAAATAAAGTGATTAATTTGGCTATTTTTCTGGTAGGTGGGAAACTTTACTGATATGCTGTGACCTGCAGAGTAGTGAGACTGAATTAAACGTGTATTACTCCCACCTTGATCGTAACAGGAAGACAAGAGAGACATTCATGTGTGGGATTGGATCTACTGGTACGCCAGATCATACTGGAGGTGGCAAGTTCAAAGATATTAATGAACCAGTGAGTTTTTACACCAATCCATCAGCTTTCATGATCATCTTTTTTGAGGCAAACCAACAAATTGCTAAATACCCTATCACAACTTGCCACATGAGGATTTGAACTTTCAAGCTTTGAGTTGATAGTCTAGTACCATGATCACATCACTATCATACTCCTATCAAGGTGATCCTTAGAGCTATACCAGATGGCTAATGATATGGAAAGGGTAAATCTTCAAAATGATTTCACTTGACTGGTCCGTAGGATGAAGGATTTATCTCACGAGGAAAGCTTGACAGTTTGAGCCTGTATCCATTGGAGTTTAGAAGAACGAGAGGTGATCTTATTGAAACATACAAGATCTTGAGGAAACCTGATAGGGTGGATGCTGAGAGGATGTTTCCCCTTATGGGAGAGACTGGAACCAGGGGACACGGTTTTTAAAAAGGGGTCTCCCATTTAAGAGAGATGAAGAGAATTTTTTTCTCTGAGGGTTGTTGGGCTGTGGAATTCTCTTCCCCAGAGAGCAGTGAAGGCAGGGTCATCAAATATTTTTAAGGCTGAGTTAGATAGATTCTTCATTGACAAGGGAGTCAAAGGGTATAGGTGGTAGACAGGAAAGTAGAGTTGAGGCCACAATCAGCTCAGCCCTGATCTTATCAAATGATGGAGCAGGCTCAAGGGATCAAATGGCCTACTCCTCCTCCTAGTTCATATGTTCATATGACTTCAAATTAAATTGTGTTTTAAACTAATTGTTCATACCATAAAAAAGTAGATTTACGACAATATCAGGAAGTTCTTCTCCACGTGGAGTGATAAGTACATGGAATGAACTCCTGGATAGAACAGTGAAGTCTAGAATCATTTAAAAATGACAGAATGTTGCAATGGGGACTTACAGGACAGATGAAAGTAGATGGGCTGAATGGCTTTACTCATCCATAATTATCCTTTGAAGTAAAGCTTCACTGAATACACAATTTTATTGCTTTGGGAATAGTTCTGAATGCCAGCTCAGATCCAAAGTCTTGTAGAAACCGGTCTGGTTTTATTGTGGCCCAATTCCTACAGCAGCTGGAAAGTAAAAAGGAGTGCACTTGAGGGGTTGTTAAATCCCAGCTGATCATGCCTACCATAACAGGTGGGGGACATCCTATGTGGGGTAGTGAATGCAAAACCATTTATTTACTTTAAAGCAATATCTACTTACTTTTTAGGTCATTTTGGTTCACGTTTTGACAATTCAGCTAAAAACAACGGTTTGCTATAAAAACTGACACAAGGAAAACGTTCAAAACGTTTAAAATATCTGAACCAGATGATGTGTTCATTCTGGATGAAGACAGGGAAATACTATGAGCTCTGTCATTGGTCAAGCCTGGCTGCCTTGAAGAATGGGGCCACTAAAATAGTCTGTTTTAATGGAGAAAAAAAGATAATCGCGCTTTGTTGTGCCCTGGAAATTGTGCCTACCTACTGACAGACATGGAGCGGCAATGTCAATGACTGCATCCATCCTTGGCCTATGCCAACTTCATGGCAGGAGAGCAAGATGAACTATAAATACTGAAACACAGGGCTAACATGAGAGCAAAGAGAGAAAAAAATTACTCCCCCCGCAACAAAAAAAGTAGACTCGACATTAGAGATTTACAAATGACATATTTATGATTATTCAAATATTTATGAGCTAATTTATTAAGTGAAATGAGGTTTTTGATTTGTTATATTTTTCATCAGAATATTATTTGAACAACTGACATTGTAATTATTATTGTGACATGCAAGAAAACATAAAAGGGGCTGAATTTAATTCGCCACGTTAAATCATTAAACACCAAAGAAGGCTTCCCTGTTTAATTTGCAATAATATGCTGCTGTTTCTTGTGAATTCTCAAGACTTTCAAACAGATATATTAAATAGTCAAAGAACATTAACAAAATGGATTTATAAATTATTTGTTCAGTGTACTTATGTAAAATGGTTGTCAATCATGGTGTACAGCAAAGCCCTCAGAAGACATGCTACTCAACCTCCACTTCATGGGCATCTTATTGCCCAGGTCACCTGGGGCAATGGAATGTGAAAATCATTATTTTCTGTAATAAATAAATTAGTGGCCTATATTTCATGTATCATTCAAACCTACTGGTATCAAGGGTTTGAATAATATATCACAAATAGCCCCATTCATTTATTAATAAAGCATTTTTTTCCACCAATTGTGGGCAATAAATTGGTTGGTAGTCATTCAGAAGGACAAATGTTCCTGCCTCTGGGAACTCTTAAATGTGTCCAGACCCAAATATATATGGAAAAAAAAAGACTGTGAAGGTTGACGGCCCCTTTTGACAGCTGTCAAACGAACAATTGTGTTTGCAGCAGGGGAAAAAAAAAAGACCCAGAGCAAGGAGCAGCAGGGAATAATAGTGTTTGGTAGCTTGAAACATCCACTTTTTTAATGCTGAAATCAAACAACTCGATTTTTTTTTCTTCTCATTTCCCAATTTTTCTAGCATTCTTTGTTCCTTATGGCCACAAACACTCCATCAGTCAGAAGGGGAACTGAATGATGCACCATCAGTTGTCATCAATCCTAAAGTGAAAATTCAGAATTGCTCAGACGTTGCCAGTTTAGTGGGTCTGAACCCAGAAATGAGCTGTCGTGGGGTTCAGGCTTGGGTAAAACTAGATTCTGTAATTGGATTGTGACTTATAAGCATGAATCTAAGCAAGTGTTTCCTTTGCCCGCATGTTGGATGAGAGTTTAGCAAATTAGATTTAACGAGCTTAATTGTGAGGCAATTTGTTTATCTGAATGGCCTAAAATATTTTCGAAAATATTTTTTAAAAATCCAGGTTGGTATTTCCTTCACCTCCTTCCCAATTTAGACTGTCTCAATTGATGATCTAGCCAAAATTATTGAAACTCATTACATGTGGTTGTTCAAGGTCTCAAAACCACTGCTACCAATTTGGTGCAGAAAGTATCTCCAGTGTTCTGCTATTGTACTTGTGTAGCAAAATATCACATTTGCATCATAGGTCCTGCTAATTTGACCAAATTGCCATTAAGCTGAGTCACTTTGAGTTGATGTTTTGTCTAAATTTGGCACAGCTTGGGTTTGAGTTGGCCTATCCCTTTAGACAAATTGCACAATGCATCTGCAGTAAAGAAGAATTGCATGTTTTGAATTTTCAAAACTATTGTACATATCCTTCTATCAGCTTCCTGGTGTTTTGATGTGTTGGTTTGTGATTTTTTTTCTGTGGAGGAAAAGAAAACAATAAAGGTTAAGTATTTTTGTTTATGGGGCTGTATGCAAATTGGCTGCCTTGTTTCTTACATTGCAACAGTGATTACACTTAAAAGTGCGACATTGGCTATAAAGTGCTTTGAGACGTCCTGAGGTCATGAAAACTGCTATATAATTGCAAGTCTTTTTTATGCTTTGTTTTAATTTTATAATTGATTATCTTTTGGAAGGGGTTACCTAGTAGTCTACTGGGTCAGAATTCTCAGTGCCATCATCCACACTAATCATGGTATTTGATTCTAGTTTCCAATCTGCTTCAATCTCATTTTAATCACTGCCATGTTCCACATCCTAATCTTGCTCCCTACACCATGACATGACACATTACAACCCACATTCACTCTTCCCAGCGATGAGAAAGAGAATGTCTTTCATCCTTCCAGCCAGGTCAAGAAGCTGGACCAAACCTCTTCCCGAAGTTGTCTTCTGTATTGAGTTTGTTAATTGTGACTCATTGTCTTTCTTCACCACATCTACACTTCTTCCCATCTTTCAGATAAATGTTAAGCTCCATTGCCCTCAGGTGGATGTAAAAGATCTCACGTCACTATTTTGAAGAACAGTAGGGGAGTTCTCCCCGGTGTCCTGGCCAATATTTATCTCCTAACCAACATCACTAAAATGGATTACTTAGTTATTTATCACACTGCTGTTGTGGAAGCTTGCTGTACACAAATTGGCTGCTGCTTCCTTTATTAAAACAGTGACTGCACTTCAAAAGTACTTATTTGGCTGTGGAGTGCATTGGGATGTTCTGAAATCATGAAAGGCACTATATGAATACTTTCTTTCCAGTAGCATACAATTAACTCTTTTAAAAGCACTTTTGATAAGAAAAACAGTCTTGCTAAAATAGTTGTCTTCAATTATACAACTCTATTTTTTTACCAATTTTCTCCCCTCTGTTCCTGAAGATGCTGAACTATGGTTCCACTTGCACTGTCCACTTTCCGGTACATTACCAAATAACTGTTGTTTAAGTGTGAGCCTGAACAATAAGTGCTGGTAGGCAATTTAACTCGAGGATCATCATGGCTTACAGTGAGTGCTTGTGGGCTACTCAACTCCAACAGTTCATCACAGAGTACAGTGTAGTGGTTATGTTACTGGGAGTAGTTGTCCAGAGGCCTGGATCAATGATCCAAAGAATGTAAATTCAAATTCCACCATGGCCATTACAGTGTTTGAATTCAGTTTTTGTTTTAAATATGGAAATGGAAAGCTGGTGTCAGTAAAAGTAACTGTGAAGCTGTTGAATTGTCATAAAAACCCAACCTGTTTATTAATGTATTTAAGGTAGAAAGCCTGTTAATTGTATATTAATTGTGTTTAATTGCACGCAGGTGGTGGGCATTAACTAGGGATTCAGTTTTGCCCCTGTAAATAGACACTGATTAAAACTGTGGTTGTTGGGTTAGGAAGTGCATTCTTGTAATGTGTAACTATGTAAATAAATGCTTATTAAAAAGTGTGCAAAGATTGCCTCCAGTCCTATCCTTCACCAACTGACTTTCTGGAATATAACAAGCCTGCTGTCCTTACTTGGTCTGGCCTTTGTGACACCAGTCCAACACCAACATGGTTTTTTTTTTAGATTAGAGATACAGCACTGAAACAGGCCCTTCGGCCCACCGAGTCTGTGCCGAACTTCAACCACCCATTTATACTAATCCTACACTAATCCCATATTCCTACCAAACATCCCCACCTGTCCCTATATTTCCCTACCACCTACCTATACTAGTGACAATTTATAATGGCCAATTTACCTATCAACCTGCAAGTCTCTTTTGGCTTGTGGGAGGAAACCGGAGCACCCGGAGAAAACCCACGCAGACACAGGGAGAACTTGCAAACTCCACACAGGCAGTACCCGGAATCGAACCCGGGTCCCTGGAGCTGTGAGGCTGCGGTGCTAACCACTGCGCCACTGTGCCGCCCTTTGACGTAACTGCCCTCTGAAATGGCCTAGCAATCCACTCAGTTATATGACCACTTTATCAGGGCAATTAGGGATGGGCAACAAATGCCAGCCTTGTAAAAAAAAATTCAACCCAACGTCTGCACACATGTATTTTCCAGCAGAAATCCCAATCAGGAGTGGCAGCCTTTGCTGATTTTGTTTTCTCTTCCAAGCCCATGGAAGTTGAAGGATTTTCAGGTGTCAATTACACTTGTGACATAAAAGAACCTCTCAAAGTGTTTAATTAGGAAGTAGTGTGCATCAAGCAGGGAGTAAGACTGCAAGGCCAAAGAAGAAATTGGTCTTAAGGAAACTTTTAAGGAAGAGTTCCAGAGGACAGGGGCATGATTGCTCCAATGATAGAGCAGGAGTGGGGAACAAGGAGAAAACTGGAGTCAGATGGGTACAGAATGAGAGAATAAATCCAGACCCAGGCTTGAGGCCTTCCACTTCCCTGGAGGGAGTCAGGAGTGGCGGTGGCAGCGGTGGACCTGCGAGGAACCTGCATGTATACGCTGGAGTTCAAAAAAAAATCAAACTGTGACATTACAGGAAAGTGGTGAGTTGATTGGCTGGTGAGTATTGCAGCTTAGGGACTGAGTCTAAACAACTGGGAGTTTTAAAAAGAAACGGTAACAAGTGAGTAGTTGATGAGTCTTAACATTTATTTTTAAATAAGGTTAATTACTATTGGTAATGTTTATTACTATTGGTGAGGTTATTACTACTATTGATAATGTTTTAGTATTGGTAGGGTGTATTAATAATTTATTGTATTGATAACATTTATTATTAGCAGTGGTAAGGTTATTATTACTATTGGTAAGATTTATTATTGTTGGTAGGGTTTATTAGTATTAGTAGTAGCAGGATTTATTAGAGCAGGATTTATTTGTAGTACCAAGGTTTATTATAGAGGAATGGCAGAGTGGTTCCAACCTCTGGAGTGCACATTCTGTGCTATGTGAGAACTTCAGGATCTGCTCATGGCCTGGATAACCAGATGTGCAGGAAGTGTATCCAGTTGCACAAGCTCGATCTCCGGGTTTTGAACTTGAGCAATAGCTGGCGTCACTGGAGAGCATCCGTGAGGTAGTGAGCTTCATGGATAGCACATTTATAGCTGTGGTCACTCTGCAACTTAAGAGTATGCAGGGAGAGAGGGAATGGGTGACCACCAGGCAGCCAAGAAGAAACAAGCAGGTAGTGCGGGAGACCCCTGAGTGCATCTCACTCTCCAACTGCTATTTCGTTCTGAATACTGAAGAAAGTGATGGTTCATCTGGGGAGTGCAGCCAGACCCAAGGCCATGGCACCACAGGTGCCTCAGCTGCACAGGGCGATTCAAGGAAGACTAGAAGAGTGATAACGATAGGAGATTTGATAGTCAGGGGAACTGACAGGCATTTCTGTGGCCACAGATGTGAATGCAGGATGGTGTGTTCCCTCCCCAGTGCCAGGGTCAAAGATATCACTGAATAGCTGCAGAGCATTCTGAGGGGGTAGGGTGAACGGCCAGCAGCTGTGGTCCACCTTGGTACCAACAACATAGGTAGAAAGAGGGATGTGGTCCTGCAGAAAAAGTTTAGTGAGTTAGGTGTGAAATTAGCAAGCAGGATCTCAAAAGTAGTAATCTCCAGATTACTCCCAGAGCCATGCGCAAGTGAGTATAGAAATAGGAGCATAGTGCAGATGAATATGTGGCTGGAACGATGGCGCAGGAGGGAGGGCTTTAGATTCCTGGGACACTGTGTCCAGTTCTGGAGAGGTTGGCACCTGTACAGGCTGGATGGGTTGCACTTGAACAGAATTGGGACAAATTTCCTTGCAGGGCGATTTGCTGGTGCTATTGGGGAGGGTTTAAACTAACTTGGCAGAGGTGTGGGAACCAGGAGGAAATATCAGAGGAATACCAAGCTGCACAGAATACTGGGAGAGATAGATAACACTAGAGTAGGGAATAGTAAATTATTAGGTGGGGTCAGAGTAGGGGAGAAAGTAATAAAGTCTATGTCAGGGTTCATGTGCATGAATGTGAATGCACTGAGTGTGGTTAATAATACTGGTGAGTTACAGGCACAGATTGACATGTGGAAATATGATGTGGCAGCAACAGAGACCTGGCTCAAAGAAGGGCAGGGCTGGGTATTAAATATTCCTGGATATAAGGTGTTCAAGAAAGATAGAAAAGAGGGAGGAGTGGCAGTATTGATTAAGGAGAGCACTGCAGTGCTGGAGAGAGAGGATGTCCCAGAGGGGTCAAGGACAGAATCTATTTGGCTAGAGCTAAGGAATAAAAAAGGTGCAATTTCATTGCTCCGTGTCATCTACAGGCCACCGAATAGTGGAAAAGATGAAGAGGATCAAATTTACAAGGAAATTGCAGAAAGATGCAAAACTTATAGAGTCGTTTTAATGAAGGACTTCAATTATCTAAATATAGACTGGGATAGTCGTAGTGTAAAGGCAGAGAGGGGCATGAGTTCTTAGAGCATGTTCAGGAAATTTTTTTACAGCAGTATGTTTCCAGTCCAATGATGGGAGCCACTGCCGGACCTGGTTCTTGGGAATGAGGTGGGCCAAGTGGATCAAATATCAGTAGAATACTTAGGGAACAGTGATCATTTTATCATTGGTTATGGAAAAGGACAAGGAACAATCCAGAATAAGAATAATTAACAGGGGAAAAGTCAACTTCAATGGGATAAGAATTGGCCTGAAAATTGGAGTCAAAAGTTAGCAGGAAAAACAGTAGCTGAACAATGGGCTACCTTCAAAGAAGAAATAGTTTGGGCACAGTCAAGGTATACTTCCTCAAAGGGGAAAGGTAGGGCAAACAAATCCAGAGCTCCCTGGGTGACAAAAGAGATAGAGATGAAGATGGAAAAAAAAGTGTACTTATGACAGATGTCAGATAGATAATACAATGGAGAACCAGGCTAAACAGAGAAGGTTCAGAGGGAAAGTGAAAAAGCAAATAAGAGAAGCAAAGCGAGAGTATGAAAAGAGATTCGCAGCTAACATAAAAGGGAATCCAAAAGTCTTCTATAGGCATATAAATAGTAAAAGGTGGAGTAGGGCCAATTAGGGACCAAAAGGGGGATTTACGCATGGAGGCAGAGGGAATAGCCGAGGCATTAAATAAATACTTTGCGTCTGCTTTTACTAGGAAGAAGATGTTACCCAGGCTGCAGTGAAAGAGGAGGTAATTAATATACTAGAAGGATTTAAAACTGATAGAGAAGGTATTAGATAGGCTATCTATACTTAAAGTTAATAAAGAATCAGGGCCAGATGAAATGTATCCAAGGATACTGAGGGAAGTGAGAGTGAAAATTGCAGAGGCACTGGCCATAATTTTTCAGTCTTCCTTAGAATGAGGGGTGGTGCCAGAGGACTGGAGAATTGCAAATGTTACACCCTTGTTCAAAAAAGGATGTGAGGATAAGCCCAGCAACTATAGGCCAGTCAGTTTAACTTCGGTGGTGGGGAAACATCTAGAAAAAATAATTCGGGACCAAATTAATAGTCACATGGACAAAAGTGGGTTAATTAAGAAAAGCCAGCACAGAGTCGTTAGTGGAAAATCATGTTGAACTAACTTGCTGGAGTTTTTAGAAGGGGTAACCGAGAGGGTTGATGAGGGCAATGCAGTTGATGTGGTGCACATGGACTTCCAAAAGACATTTGATACAGTGCCGCACAACAGACTTGTGAGCAAAGTTAAGGCTCATGAAATAAAAGGGACAGTAGCAACATGGATATGAAATTAGCTGAGTGACAGGAAACAAAGAGTAGTAGCAAATGGACGTTTTTTGCCAGGAGGAGGATTTGTAGTGGAGTTCTCCAGGGATCAGTGTTAGGACCCTTGCTATTCCTGCTATATATTAATGACCTAGACCTTGGTGTACAGGGTACAATTTCAAAATTTGCTGATGATACAAAACTTGGAAGCATTGTGAACTGTGAGGAGGATAGTGTCGAACTCCAAAAGGACATAGACAAGTTGGTGGAATGGGCAGCAAGTGGCAGATGCAGTTCAATGCAGAGAAATGTGAAGTGATTTATTTTGGTAGGGAGAACATGGAGAGACAATATAGAATAAAGGGTACAATTTTAATGGGGTGCAGGAGCAGAGGAACCTGGGTGTATATGTGCATAAGTCATTGAAGGGGACCACACAGGTTGAAAGAGCGGTGAATAAAGCATTCGGTATCCTAGGCTTTATTAACAGGGACATAGAGTACAAGAGCAAGGAGATTATGTTAAACTTGTATCAGACACTAGTTCGGCCTCGGCTGCAGTATCGTATTCAGTTTTGTGCGCCACACTTTCGGAAAGATGTGAAGGCATTGGAGAGAGTACAGAAAAGATTCACGAGAATGGTACCAGGGATGAGGAACTTCAGTTATGAAAATAGATTGGAGAAGTTGGGACTGTGTTCCTTAAAGAGGCTGAGAGGAGATTTGATAGAGATATTCAATATTATGAGGAGTCTGGATAGACAGAAACTGTTCCCACTCGTGAAAGGATTAAGAACGAGACGGCACAGATTTAAAGTGATTGGCAAAAGAAGCAAAAGCTACATGAGGAAAAACTTCTTCACACAGCGAGTAGTTAGAAGCTGAAATGACTGAGATTATGGTGAGGCAGGTTCAATCAAGGCATTCAAAAGGGAATTAGAATGTTATCTGGAAAGGAAGAATGTGCAGGGTAACAGGGAGAAGACGGGGGAGTGGCACTAGGTAAATGTGTATTGTTCATTCGGGGAGCCAGTGCAGACATGACGGGCCAAATTGTGGTCTTTTGCGCTGTAACAATTCTGTGATTCTGAGAATTGTACACAGATACAATTAGTGTTCTGCACAACAAATTAATCATGGTGAGGGGGAGAGGAAATCAAATTCATCCTGTTGTTAACCTTAAATAATCAGCATGAGTAAAAAGTGGGATTTCCTGGTTTATATTCGCAGCAATATTTTTGGTAAAATGTAATCAACAGTGATAATTTATCAAACCTCCGAGGGACATGGCTTCCATCTTAGAATTTATTTTTCTCCTCCCCCCCCCCCCGCAGAAGATGATAATACTGCTTAAATGTGCAGTGTTTCCAGAATGAAGACTGTTGCAAGGTATTTCATACAATGGCATAGCTGGGAATATTAGACAGAATGCCTCTTGCAGAACATTAGTGACACAGATTTAATTAGCCACAATGGGCAATAGCTTTGCCTGTGAGTTATTGAATATTGGGGAACAGAGGTTTAGATCACAATGCAATGTTTATGCGTCATTACAATTGGATGAGTTCAAGTAAACAAATACCCTTTCTGCCAGCAGCAGTTAAAGCAGTCTCTCACTGCTTTTACTGATCACTGTTTTTCTTTAACCCTAATTTTAGTGAATACTCTTAAGAATTATAAAAATGCATTTTAAAGGTTCAATTCCCTAAGTTACTCAGATTTGCCTCATTATCTCATGATGCCTGGATGCAGGAAAGTGTACATATATGGATATCCAGAGGGTGACAGAACTGACCCAGCAGTGATGCCCCTCCTGGTTCAATAGCCTGCTAATTTTTACAGTCAAGGGTTACAAATGAAGTAGTAGGGGATGCCCAGAACCTACGCAACTGCAACTCAGAATTGGCACCTTTAAGAGAGAAGATAAGCAAAGAGGTGGAAAGCAGGAAAGGAAAATACAAGAACAATTCGAAATAAAATCCAGGTAAAATAGTGGGAGCACCTTCCACAGTACAACTCCCACATCAGCCAAAGGAGCACTGCAGCAACACAGCAGGCTGTTTCAGAAGCTGAGCCTGGCAGGGGACTCCCCACTGAGGCAATAACACATCTTTAACAAAAAAGAATTGAAAAGCAGCCTTTAAAGAATTTAAAAACCTGGAAACTATAAAAGGTTAGGCAATGAAGTGTGATGTGCTGCAATCTGTGACTGGCCTGGAGGGAACTGTGAGTCATTAGGAGTAATTTTGTCCTTGGGTGATAGTGTAAAACTGGATCAGCCACCCATTATACAAGGGTCAATCTTCTGAATGTGCATTTCCAGGGTGTACCCTCTCCCACCAGCATTGCCACATTGGGAAATCATGGATGCACTCCACATAATTGCCCACAGTGAGTTTCCACTGATTAAGGCTTTGCACCAAGATGTGTGTTCAGCAAATAGGTCCCATAATGTACCAGTGCCCTTTAAACAAATACAGTTCAAACCTGTTACATTGCTGAGGGTAAGTCCTCAAAGTTATAAAGTCTAGTTCACATGAGATCCATTCCAATTTGTTAAATTCGAATATCAAATCTGATTTTCTAAATATAGTATAGACAATCAAAATAAAAGATTCATGCAATGATGAGTTTTTGCCACTATCTGTGGCCAGTGTCTGTAGCGATACTCATAGTTATATTGTCCACTCAGCAGAAGAAGATGAGTGCTGAAGCTATGCAGTGCTCTGGTCAGGTCACACATGTTTTGCATTCAGCATTGGCCATGAAGGCAGAAGGGAAACATCAAGCCTTGCAGAGAAGGGTGGCAAGGCTGATTCTAAGGACTGAGCTACGACGAATGTTTAGAGAAAGTTTAGTCTTCTGCCTTGAAAGATGAATGCAAAGGGATGTTATAGTTCTGTACCAAATGAAATGGAAAAGGTTAATTCTGATTATTTAATCCATGACAGTAGGACAAATGGCTACAGATATAAACTGGTAAAAAGCATTTCGATGTTGTTGAGCAGATTGTAGGTTTCTATGCAAGGAAGAAATGGATCCATCATCTGTATTTATCTTTGTGAATCTTGCACAGTAAAGGTGTGTCAAAATTATGCTAATTAATTGGATAGTTTAGATTTGCAATTCCAATTGCATAAGAATCCATTTAATTGGGCATTTTGAATTTGAAAAGGGAGATCTCTACTGCCAAGTTATAAAATGTTGTTGGTTTAAGTGGGGGAACATTTAACAGAGGTGTTTCTTTATCTCCAGATGGTCAAATGTCCCAATGATCCGTGCTGGTAAAGTTCACAGTTTTAACTGATTAAATTCCAGCAATGTCCCTGTGCAAAACTTAAAAATGTTCTTAAGCTTTAGTAAAAGCAAAATACTGCGGATGCTGGAAATCTGAAACAAAAACAAGAAATGCTGGAAATCTGAAACAAAAACAAGAAATGCTGGAATCACTCAGCAGGTCTGGCAGCATCTGTGGAAAGAGAAGCAGAAGGAGTTTCCGAAGAAGGGTCACTGACCCGAAACGTTAACTCTGCTTCTCTTTCCACAGATGCTGCCAGACCTGCTGAGTGATTCCAGCATTTCTTGTTTTTATTTCAGATTTCCAGCATTTCTTGTTTTTGTTTCTTAAGCTTTAGCTTTTGCCAACTTACATTTAAGTTCTCTGATTTATCAAAATAGAGTATGTTCCTATTAGGAGAATGGGTGAACTACATATCAGTCAAAATAGCTTGTATGGAGACTCCAAATGTATTTCCACACGTGTCAATGACCCAAATGATCAAAATAAAATGAATTTTGAATACCACTCATCTATATTGCAGGTGTTAATGATTTGATTTGTAGCCATTATCAGTGCATTGTAGCATGAAGCAGGCAGAAAATTGGCTTCAAATTAATCTAGAGTGAAGTTGCAGCCTCAAAATGAGATCATCAATAGGTTTTAATCTCATGCATAGCAAATTATATGTGATGAACTGGAATGATTTTGCACAGGGAGAAATGAATTTTAAGTAAAATTTGGCTTGATCAGAGTTAAAACAACGGAACAGAAGTAAGCCTTTCAGCCCCTTGAGCCCGTTCCGCGAATCAATTAGATCATGGCTGATCTGTGTCTTAACTCCATCTACCCACCTTGGTTTCATAAGCCTAATACTCTTGCCTAACAAATACCTATGGACAGAAAATGCTGGAAATACTCGACAGGTCTGTCAGCATCTGTGGAAACAGAAACAGCGTTAACATTTCAGGTCAATGACCTTTCGTCCAGTTTCACTTGAAACATTAACTCAGTTTCTCTCTCCACAGATGCTGCCAGGCCTGTTGAGTATTTCCAACATTTTCTGTTTTTATTTCAGATTTCCAGCATGTGCAGTATTTTGCTTTTGAAATACCTATCAAGCTCAGTTTTGAAATTTTCAATTGATCCCAAGTCTCAACAGCTTTTTGGAGGACCAGATTTCCACCACCCTTTGTGTGAAGAAGTACTTCCTGACATCACTCTTCAGCTGCCTAGCTCTAATTAGAAGGTTATGTTCTGCACTCCCCCACCAGAGAAAAATGTTTCTTTTCTATCCTAAAGGGATTTTTTTGAACAAGTAACTAAAATAGTAGGCGGGGGATGTCTATGGATGTAGTTTAAAATGTTCTTCCAGAAGGCATTCATTGAGTTTCCATACAGAAGACTTAGCTAAAATAAAAGCTCATGGAACTTAAGGCAAATTACTGACCTGGTTAGACTGTAAAATACAAACAGTAGGGATATTGGGTATGTTTTCGAATTGGAATGAAGTGACTAGTAGTGTCCCATAATGATCACTATATCATAGAATCATAGGAATGAATCTGATGGAACAGCATGACCATTTTTGGGTCTGGAACCTGACTTACTAAATGACGTGCCTGACAGTTGCTCTTTAGCAGAGCAAACCAATTGTCATCCTGCCTCCTGGCTCCCTGACTGTTTAGAGAGGGCGGGTAAGATGACACATCCATTCTGTCAAAGGAAGGATTTCTAATTAAAGGAAACACTCGCAGGTTACAATGGCTCACTCACACTTGGATTTTTGAGGCTGCAGCAACCATAAGAATGAAGAGGAGTCCTGAGAAGACTATTCCTTGGGGGTCTCACTCTTACCTGGGTGTCCTATTGCCGGATTTGAGGGGCAGTTTCCCAAGGACAGGAGAAAGAGACTAGCCTCTCAAACGAAGCAGGCGTGGATGGAAATAGCCGAAAAAGTGAGCAGCAGGAGAGTGGTCCCTCGAACATGGATACAGTGCCCAAAGAGTTCCAAGGGCCGCAGGAGAGCATGACAGGTAAGTGGTATAATATTTTCAGATGCCTAGCAGTCTCCTGCAGACTACTCGTCAGGTCAACAGTTTGCTGCTCCACCCATTCCTCTCTCTCCAGACACCTCACTTTTCCATCTGAGAAGTCATCACGCACACTTACCCTCAGCCTTTTGTCCTTTCACACCCTTGCCTCACAGTCACCTTCCACAAATTGTGTCCTTCCATCCTCTCCCCACAAGACATTACAACCACTCACACCTCTCTGGTTTCTCTGTTTGTACGAGAAGAGGGCACACAACTTGGCGAGTGGTGGAGACCTGAGGGGGAGCGAGGTTGCCCTCCAGTGACAGGCACCTTGTCGGCCATTGGCAACATGTGCCCACCTAATTCCAGTGTGAAGGAGGTCTTGCTCCAGGAAGCTGCCGATGTCAGTAGCAACCTGCTGTAAGAGTCCGAGCCTCCTGAGGCACTGGTGCTCAGACATGTCTAGAGAGCTGTTCCTCTGCCGGTGGACCCTGTGCTTGGGTCTCACCTCCTTCCAGCTGGATCTCAGTGTTCATCTGAACTGCCCTGTGAAGGGGCAGGTGGCTGAGAAGGCTACTGGAGCTGTTGGTGACCCTCAGCAGAGGTGAAAGGTGGAGTAGCATAAGCTGCTTCCATGCCATGGTAACGGCTGACGGCAGGGAGCTGAAGGTGAGTGAAGTGCCTTCCAAGAAGTTGGGAATTGCCTGTCAAGTAGCGAAAGCACTCTTTGAGAGAAGAAGTGCTTTGGGCAGCAGCCTCTCAATGACCCTGGCTGCAGCTCTTCAGTGTAACTGATCAAGACCTTCCCAGTTTGTCAGTTTCACTGACAAAGCACTAACCACTCTGCACTTGCCCAGTGACCCTGGCAAGGTGTAGATAGGTTGGGAACAGGTTCCGTAGCTGGAAAATCCAGTGCTCAGGGCTGAAGCAGCTCAAAACTGGCTTAACAACACCCACTTCTTAATTACTTACCTGACAGATCCAAGGGTGTTCCCCATTCACCTTCAATGCCGCCACGGGGAAAGCCGGATTGCACCCATGTAGCCATCAAAGCACCCAGTGACTGGCCAGTGAGATCCAGCAACAGATCCAGTGCAATTTGTGTCTGTTCCCTCAACGTCCAACTGGGCTGTGACCACAACAAGAGCTTCCTCCATGTGCTCGCTCGCTTTCCTGGAAGCTGCCATGACTCCTTCACCCTCCGACAATCCAGGCTGACACAGAAGTTCTCTCTAACTCCCAAAGTGTGTGAATAAATCCTAGGGGACAAGGAATATCCCTTGAAGAGATGACCACTCCCCTTTATGGGAGCTGCAGATAGAGGCAATACAAACAATGCTACCTTCTCAGCAGGACAACCACTGAGCAGTACACCGGGCTTCTGAAGATGCGATTACAGTGCCTGGACTGTCCGGGTGGTGCCCTCCAATACCCTCCTGCAAGGGTCTCAGTCATTGTGGTAGTCTACTGCACTCTCAATAACATGGTCCTCCAGAGTGGTATGGACCTTGAGGACAATGAGGCCCTGGATAGTGACAGCTGATCAGGGGAGGAGCAGGAGCAGGAGGTGAGACAGGTGGAGGAAGAGGAGGCTGAGGGAGATAACACTGAACAGAGAGGTGCCCCTGCTGCATGGCAAGGTGGCCTACTCCTGCCTCCCTCCAGGAAGAGGACTTCCCTCTTGGCCTCCAACATTAGATCCAGGTCAGCATCGATGAAGCAAGGGGCTGCTGTGCCCCTAGTGCCAGGCCTCTGACTCCCCCAGGTCATCTCGCTTCCCTCTGGTGCAGTGGAAGGCTTTGGCACAAACTGCAGATCACTCACTCAGGACAACTAGCAGTCTCAGTGATGGCTGCTGTGGGAGTTTAAATGAGTCCCTCACTTCATCTGACCCACCTCCATTCCTGCTCCCACTGGCTCTAAATGGAGAGGAAACTCATCTCCATATCAATGAAGGGCATCCCCACATAGAAATCATACCTTTAATCAGTTTCCCTTCTAAATCCACATCGATGCAGCTCTCTTAGTTATTACTGGGCAAATAATCCTTACGTTTACTTCTGATAATGTGATTATTTTACATGGAATGGAATTAGGACTACTGGATCTATAACTGCTGTTCTGTCTCCCTTTTTGAATATGAATAACACTTAGCATGTTTCTAGTTTACTGGTACCTGATTAGTTTCAAATGTTAGTGCCTCACAAGTTTCTTTAATCTTTCTCTGAACTCTGCTGGGGTATTAGAATGTGTGCACCAAGTGTCATTATTTGCTTTGTACATGCACAAGCCAAGCTCAAGTTTACAAATTCATTGGCATATGAATGTATAGCACTGTGGAGCAGGAGGATGTGAGCTTGTGCCTATCATTCTTCAGAAGCTGAGTTTTCAAATTCAAGAGACAAGCCGCCACCGTTAGTTGTATTGAGATCTGAAGCATCCCTGCTGAATGGAAGCCTGAATCAGAGGGAGTATCATTGCAGGTTATCTGCTAGTTCATAGCAGCCAACTGAAACCCAGCATTGGCAAATGCCTAATGACAAGTTACCCACTGCCTTCTCCACACAGAAATGTTGCTGGGACTCAGAAAATGAGTTTTACAAAGCTTTCTTTCAAAAAAGTATTCTCTTCCTTCTGCGAGTTCATGCTCATCAATATGCGTGCTGGGAAATGGGACATGTTCCATTTCAGCCACCCAGTGCCATCAAGTATTCTCAGCTCAGGTATTTTAATCTCCCTCTATCCTCTCCCAAAAATGTGTAGCACAGTAGCAATTTTTTTTTTTGTTTCCCACACCAGCCATCCCAAGAATTCTAATTGAGTGCCAGGGCAATTTTAAGCTATGGGTCCATGCCCACAAGCAACTGGACTGAGACTACCAAACTCATTTCATGCAAGTTCTTCCAGTCAAAGCTAATCATTTAAAATATTTTTTTAAAACCTCACATTTTCCACATTCTGTTAATTCACATACATCAAGTAAATTAAAGATTTCTCCAATTGAGTTATTGATTTTTTTAGGACAATTTGGACACTAATAGAGTATGTTAGCACAAAGAAGTTTGCTGAAAACACAGATTTCAAATTCAATACCATCGACTGACAAGGGGATTGCAACAATAAATCTATTAACTTATAAGGGGACTGCATCAACAGATCCATCCAAAATCATAGCATCAGTTTCTGCATGTATGCTGACACGCTTCTCGGCCTTTTGGCTAAGATCAAGTGTAGGATCTGTTCTTATCAGTGCTTATTTGATTGAGAAGAGACCATGATCATTGCCTTTTGATCCTGAGGAAGCTTTGAGTAAAATGGCTATAACCAATTTTCGAGCTTCAGGCCAGGAAGTGCGCAACACCGTTCGGGTGGTCGTGAAGGACAAGGAAGGAGATGCACCGGTCGATCGCACCTTCTTCAAAAAGAAAATTCTCTTCGATTGCTGCGGATTTCAAGCGACGGACCTCTTCTGCCTGCAGGATTTCCCCAGCAGTGGATACTTCGATGTGACGTTCCGGAACGTGGCGGGAGGCATCAAGTTCTTTAAGGCGTTCAAGGAGAAAGGGGACCGGGCGCCACTGTCGATCCTCACAGCGGAGCCGCTCTTCACGCTTCCATCACAACGGGACTGGGTGGTGACGTTTCACCTCTACAACCCCCATGTTCCGGTGGTGGATGTACTCACCTTTCTCGCCAGGTACGTCGAGGTGGCCGGCAGCAGCACTGATGTCAAGGACCTCTTTGGGATTTGGACCAGCAAGCGGCAGGTCAAGGTGACCTTGAAGGTAGATCCCAGTGGAGCCATCATCCACCCTCCCTCCAGCTTCGCTATCGGGGGAAGTCAAGGCTTCTTGGTCTACGCTGGGCAGCCCAGAGTTTGTCGCACTTGTGGCAAATCTGGTCACATGGCAGCAAACTGCAGCACAGTTGTTTGCAAGAACTGCAAGGAGGAAGGCCATCAGACCAAGGACTGTAAGCAGACTAAGTGTTGCAACTTGTGCGGTGCGGCAGGCCATCTCTACAAAACCTGCCCCAAACGCTGCCTCAGTTATGCTCAGGCGGCAAGGCCCAAGGAAAAGCCGGGAGATGGTTCGGCGAAGGCATCCGCTGTTCGAAAGGAGACCAGCAACCTTCTTCGCAGTGAGGAACTTCAACTTGAGAAGGAAGGGGAGGCAGCTGAAACCGGTGACCCAGCACCTTCCCAGCGCCTGGAAACCCCTCCTCCACAGACAGAATCAATGGAGGAGGAGGCAGCAGATGGACAAACAGGTCAGTGGCAAGTGGTCCAGAGGAAAACCGCAAAGAAAAAACACCCCAAAGCCAGTGACAAGAGGAGGCTATCTTCTGAATCAGACTGCAACAACTCCTCTTCACTGGACGGGGGAATGCTGGAACGACAGCCCCTTCAAAAGAGGCGGCAGAACTCCGAGATGGATGATAAAGCATCCCAGCCCCCGGGCACTGGAAGCTGTAGTGGGCCCGGCGTGCCCCAACCCCAATGCGCCACACGTAACGACGTGGCCAACGCATCTCAGCTCCGGGACACCGGGAGCAAAGACACGTCTGGCGAACCTGAGCTCCGGGAAGCCGGGAGCAGTGATGTTTCCGAGGAGGAACAGATGGAAGCAGCTGAGGACAACCCAATCCCCGCTGCCTACAAGACCCCCCCGGATGTCACCCGAGCGGAACAAACACTGCATGGAAAAGCAGGAGGGGTTTCTGAGCCCAACCAACGTGAAACTGCTTGCGCACACGATGGGTATGCAGGAACATCCCGAAGGACTGGGACGAGCAAGGACAAATGGTATGGGAAGCAACAAATAACTTTTAAAAAATGGGTGTAAGAATTGCTTCCATTAATGTGCGTAGCATTAAATCTACTACGCGATGTGTTTCAACCTTGGATTACCTTGCCAAGGTCAAAGCTGACCTACTGTTTCTGCAGGAGTGTGGAATACCACACCTCAGCACCTACAGGCAGTGGTCGCGATGGTGGTCCCACGGGCCATCGATCTGGTTGGGAGGAAATGATTGCCGTTCCTCCGGCCTGGGTATTCTGCTGCGGGGAGGTAACTTCACCATCTCCGAAGTTAAGGAGGTGGTGGGCGGTCGCCTCCTCATAGCAGACGTGATGTACAACAACGCTCCGCTCCGGTTGATCAACGTGTACGCCCCGGTACAACGCAGCGAGCGGCTGACCGTCTTCCAGCAGCTCCCACTGCTGCTGGCGACGTCCAGGCCGGTCATCCTAGGCGGTGACTTCAACTGCATCATCGATGCGGCTGGACGATCCGGCAGTGACGACAGCAAACTGGGCGCTACGTCCAGATTCCTAATAGAAACAGTTAAAGATGCCAAACTGCACAACGTCTTCAGCAAACCTGCAGACGGAGCGCAGATACACATGGTCAAGATCGGACGGGTCTGCCCGTTCCAGGATTGACTTCCTGTTTGTGTCCTGTGCTGTCACGGTCGGATCCACCGACGTCAAGCCGGTGTTCTTCTCCGACCACTGCCTCTTACTGGCCGACTGTCACTTACAGGACGACCAGCGGGTTGGCAGAGGGACGTGGAAGCTCAATGCTACACTGCTGAACCCAGAGAACGTTGAGGAACTCAAAAGGGATTACAAAGGTTGGAGGACCGTGAAACCCCTCTTTGAGTCTCCAGTTCACTGGTGGGAAGCGATCAAGGAGAACATCAAGAGGTTCTTCATCCACAAAGGTGTTCAGAGGGCGAGAGAGAGACAGAGGGAAATGTCCTGACTCCAGAAAATTATGCAAAATCTACTCCGGTTGCAGTCAATGGGGGTCGAGGTCAAAGAAGACCTCCAAGAGGTGAAGAGCCAGCAGGCCTCGCTCTTTGCCAAGGAGGCCTCCAAGATCATCTTCCGGTCCAGAGTCCGCTCCATCGAGCAGGATGAGACGTGCTCGCGTTACTTCTTCCAAAAGGTACACAGAGAGAGCTCTGTTATCAGCAGCCTGAAGGAAGAAGATGGCTCGGTAACGTCTTCGCAGTCCGACATACTAAGGATCAGCAAATCCTTTTATGCTGGGCTGTATGACGCGAAGCCCACAGACAGCAGAGGCTCCCAGTCCTTCCTGTCATCTATCACAGAAGTCTTAGATGACAGCAGGAGGGAGAGATTGGACAAGCCGCTAACTCTGGACGAGCTGACAAAGGCCGTCGAGTCCTTCGAGACGAGTAATACTCCCGGGAGCTACGGCTTACCGGTCGAGTTGTACTCGGCCCTGTGGGACTGGGTCAGCACGGGCCTGCTGGAAGTATACAAGAGTATGCTCCTGGCCGGCAGCATGTCAGAATCCATGAGGAAAGGCATCATCACCCTCACTTACAAGCAGAAGGGGGAGAGGGCAGAAATCAGAAATTGGCGGCCCATCTCACTGCTTAATGTGGACTACAAGATTCTGTCCAAAGTCATAGCCAGTCGAGTCAAATCTGCTCTGGAGTTGGTGATTCACCCCGATCAGACCTGTACTGTACCCGGCAGGAAGATTTCTGATAGTCTCGCGCTACTCAGGGATACGATCGCCTACGTACGGGACAGGAGGGTGGACACCTGCCTCATCAGCCTGGACCAGGAGAAGGCTTTTGACAGGATATCGCATACCTACATGATGGACGTGCTTTCCAAAATGGGGTTTGGGGAGGGAATCTGTAATTGGATCCAACTGCTCTACACAAACATCAGTAGCGCAGTCTCAATCAATGGGTGGGAATCGGAAGGTTTCCCGATCAAATCTGGAGTCAGACAGGGCTGTCCTCTCTCCCCGGTCTTGTTTGTTTGCTGTATTGAACCCTTTGCTGAGTCTATTAGGAAGGATGCGAGCATAAGAGGGGTGACAATCCCAGGCAGCGGAGGCACTCAGGTTAAAACCTCCCTGTACATGGATGACGTCGCCGTCTTCTGCTCGGATCCGCTGTCCGTGCGCAGACTGATGAGCATCTGCGACCAGTTCGAACTGGCCTCGGGAGCCAAAGTTAACTACGGCAAGAGCGAGGCCATGTTCTTTGGGAACTGGGCTGACCGATCCTTTGTCCCCTTCACCGTCAGGTCAGATTACCTGAAGGTGCTGGGGATATGGTTCGGAAGGGCCGGGGCGTGCACCAAAACATGGGAGGAGCGAGTAGCCAAGGTACGACAAAAGTTGGGCATGTGGGGGCAGCGATCTCTCTCCATTGTGGGTAAGAACCTGGTCATCAGGTGCGAGGCGCTCACGTTGTTGCTCTACGTGGCGCAGGTCTGGCCCATACCCCACTTCTGCGCTGTGGCAGTCACCCGAGCCATTTCCCGCTTCGTCTGGGGATCTAAAATGGACCGGATCCGGAGGGACACGATGTTCAAATCTCTGGACAAGGGCGGGAAAAATGTACCCAACTCATCCTGATGACCACCTTCGTGTGCGGCTGCATCAAGCTGTGTGTAGATCTCCAGTACGCAAACTCCAAGTGTCACTACGTGCTGAGGTTCTATCTGTCCCCGGTGTTGCGAAGGATGGGCCTGGGCACACTGCCACGGAACGCTCCATGCAGTTGGGCCGTGCCGTACCACCTATCCTTCGTGGAGCAGTTTCTGCGGGAAAGCACCTTTGACCACCGGTCCATCAGGCAGTGGTCTGCACGGAATGTCCTCAAAGCCCTACGGGAAAAGGAGACGGTGGATCCTGTCGGATGGTTCCCCGAGCAGACCGTCAAAGTCATTTGGCGGAATGCCTCATCACCAGAACTTTAAAACAAGCACCAAGACGTAGCTTGGCTGGTGGTGAGAAGAGCTCTCCCCGTCAGATCCTTCCTGCACGCCCGAAGTCTCGCCTCCTCCGCACAGTGCCCCCGCGTTGGCTGTGGTGGGGAAGAGACGCTCGCCCACCTCCTCCTGGAATGTGTCTTTGCAAAGCAGGTGTGGAAAGAGATGCAGTGGTTTTTGTCGAGGTTCATCCCAAGCAGCTCTGTAACACAGGAGTCTGTGCTCTACGGGCTGTTCCCAGGGACGCACACCGAGACAAACATCAACTGCTGCTGGAGGACTATCAATTCGGTGAAAGACGCCCTTTGGTCTGCCCGAAACTTGCTGGTCTTCCAGCGCAAAGAGTTGTCCACCACCGAATGTTGCAGACTGGCACATTCCAAGGTCCAGGACTACGTGCTGAGGGACGCACTAAAGCTTGGTGCAGCCGCAGCAAAGGCTCAATGGGGAAAGACCACAGTGTAAGGTCCCCCCACCAAGCTGAACTGAGGGGCTGGATCCATGGGAAACCCCTCGAACTGTATCGTTGATATTTTCATTTGCTGTAAATGTGAAACTGTAATTGGCATGACAATAGTGAAATGGAAGGGATGTGGAGAAACTCATGATAGTATTGAAGGAAACTGATCTCCCTTGCAATGGTTGTATTTTTTTGGTGCTGTTTGAAACTGTTTGGCAATGTAATTTTTGCAGATTTTTATGAATAAAGTATATTTTGTAAATAAAAAAAAAAGTATGCTGACAATACCCAACTCAACCTCTCATCCATCTCTCTTAATCCCTCCTTTGTCTCTAAATTGTCTGAGTGCTTGCCCAACATCTAGTATTGGACGAGCAGAAGTCATTGTCTTCAGTTTCCATCACAAACTCCATTTACTCACCACCAACTCCATCCCTCTCCCTGGCAACTGTCTGAGGCTGAATCAGTCTGTTCACAACCTTGGTGCTATATTTAACTCTGAGTTGAGCTTGCGATCATACATCAACACCATCACCAAGTCTGCCTATTTCCATCCCCATAGCATCACTCAACTTTGATGTTGTCTCAGCTGATCTGCTGCTGAAACCCTCATCCATGCCTTTGTTACCTCTGGACTTGACTATTCCAACACACTCTTAGTCAGTCTCCTACTTTCTCTGCTGTACAAACTTGAGGCCATTCAAAACTCTGTTGCCTGTGTCGTAAATGGCCTGCTCAGCCATTTCCCATGTGCTCACTGATTTACATTGGCTCCCAGTCAAACAATGCCTCAATTTTAAATTCTCATCCTTGTTTTCAAATCAATTCCATGGCCTCACCCATCCCTATCTCTGTAATCTCCTTCAGCACTATAACCGCATCCCCAGATCCCTGCGCTGTTCCAATTCTGGCCTCTTGAGAATTCCCAATTTTAATCACTCCCCAATTGGCAGCCGTCCCTTCAGCAGCTGAGGCCCTAAGCTCTGGAATTACATCCCTATATTTCTCTGTCTCTTTTCTTCTCTTTCCTCCTTTAAGATGTTCCTTAAAACCTACCTCCCTGGCCAAGCTTTTGGTCATCTGGCCTAATAGTTCCTTATGTGGTTCAGTGTCAAACCAATAGATCAATTAGCTTACGATGGTACTGCAACAACTGATCCACTGAATTATAAAACCATAAAGAATATAACACAATGAAAAGTCTTGATGATTGACTTACGTAAGAAAAGCTTCTTCAGCCTTTTGTTTGCTCTGCAAATTGTGGATTCTTATTGGAATACCACACTATGGGTTCGAACTGCACCCAGATGCCATCCCAAATAGGGGCAATTGTGTGAGCCCAGAGAGTGAAAGCTTATGGATATTCAAACATGGATAGCATCACAGAAAAAAACCCAATCCTGATTTTATCTGACATATTGATATTCCAGTGTGAAATCATTGTATAACAGTCCTGAGCAGGAGGTCATTGCATAGCAACCCATCTTCCACTTGAAGGATTATCATTTTTAATCCAAGACATTATTCGCTGGGGGTAAAATCCCAGTTTTGGGAAAATGGCTGCGTAAAGGGCCCTATTTAAAACACAGTTACCAAAGGACAGGCTGTTGGTCTCAGACCAGAAAGGACAAGCTTTTCAAATGCTAAACCAAAACCCACCCCACCCAACAGAGACATTGCCTTCTGCTCTCAGCCAGCCACCCACATCATCACTGGCTCCAAGCTGACTAAGGAGACAATGAAATCCACCAGTTGATATAATCAAGTCAATCAGAAACAGTTCACACCTCGTACAGTACTCAACTAGATGACACAAGACCAGCAGTTCCCATTGTTGCCCCCCCCCCCTCCCCAAAACCAGCTAGATGAGAGGCGGGAACATACTACACATTGAAACAAAGCTTTCTCTCCCGGGCCCAATCAAAGCATTTTCCACGGTCTGACAAGATCAGTCAGAAAACAAGGTAACATTCAGTTTTGGCGAAAAATAACAAGACTGAAGCAGCCTGAGCAAGGAGAGGAGGGTCGAACAGTTGATGTCAAACAGACATCAGCCACACAGCTCTACAGGACAGAAGATCAGAGCACGCCGCTCTCTCTACAACCAGGACCAAAGGAAGTCGCATGCCCTAAGGAACAGGTACGGCCCCCAAGGAAGTCGATCATAGAAGACACGAACCGAAGCCAAAGTCAGCAGGGTGAGCATTTCATCGGCAGCCTGCAGAATACTCAACTCACAGCCGTGTGGAGAGTTACTTCTGCATGCCCCAACCAAACCTTAGAAAAAGGGGTTAGTGTAGTGTTGGGAACTAACCAACTGTGAGTAAGGGAACACAGAGGGGCTTAGTTTAAGATGTCCAAGGGGAAGTAATCTATTTGTTGTTAGTCATATAGAAACGTTAGCATCAGTTTTGCCATGTTGAGATTCGCTGTACATATTAAACATAAATTTTATTATTCGAAATCTGAAACCTGCGTTGATTGCATTATTCATTATCCTTCAGTGTGATTTATAAGGATAAGCCCAGACCTTCGACCGTAAATAAGTGGATTCGGTCGTGACCAGCAAGGCTGAACGACCCTCACACAATCGGAAACACCCTACACACTGTCCAAACCTCCATATTTAATAGATAATCCTCTACCATTTCATCATCTCCAGGGTGATGCCACCACCAAAAGCATCTTCCCCTCCCCTCCCCTTTCAGAATTCTGAAGGAATTGTTCCCTTCCTGACACCCTGGCTCACTCCTCAATCATCCTCAACACCTCCTTACATTTCCACGGCACCTTTCCATGCAAGCACAGGAAATGTAACACCTGCTCTTTTACCTCATCTCTCCTCACCGTCCTAGGCTCCAAACACTCTTTCCAGATGAAACAATGACTTATGTGTACTTCTTTTAATTTAGTATATTGTATTCACTGCTCACAATGTGGGCGGCTCTACACTGGGGAGACCAAATGTAGATTGGGTGACCACTTTATGAAACACTTTCATTCAGTCCACAGGCATGATCTTGAGCTTCCAGTCGCCTGGCATTTCAATTCTCCAACTTACTCTCACGCTGACCACTGTCCTCATCTACTGCAGTGTTCCAATGGAAAGCTCAACGCAAGCTTGAGGAGCAGCATTTCATCTTTCGATGAGGCATTTTACAGCCTTCCCGACTCAACGTTAAGTTCAACAATTTCAGATCGTAATCTCTGCCACAATGTTGTTTCCTTTTTCTTTGCAAGTTTCAGTCTTACTCTTGTCTTTGCTTTCAGATGACAGCAGTTCATCATTCTGCTAATCACACCTCCTCCAGACACCTCTTTTGTTTTACTTGTCCCATTACCACTCCCTTTAGCCCTGCACCACCAACCCTTTTGTCATTTAATCTCTCGTGTCTTCTGCCCTATCACAGACCTTCCCTTTTGTTCTTTATCCACCCTCCCCATTTCACTTACTTAAAGCCTATTACATGTCTAACTTTTCCCAGTTCTGATAAAAGGTCATTGACCTGACACGTCAACTCTGTTTCTGTCTCCACAGATGCTGCCAGATCTGCTGAGTATATCCAGCATTTGCTGTTTTTATTTCATTGTATAACAGTCCAGAGCAGGAGGTTGTAGTATAGCGATCAAGGGATTGAAGCCTGGTAATTTTTCCCATACCTATCCTGGGCACACTGAAGACAATAGTGGCACCCCTACTTCTGCATGTTGACATCAACGCAGTGCAGATCAGCAATTAAAACTGACCTTCTAGTCTGTATGACTCAGTCTACATCTAAGCCATTCAGGGAATCTTGCTTGTTCACTTTTATCAGCAAATGCATTTGTTTTTACAATGCAATATATTTAGTCTCAACAGAGACAACTTGGATACCAGCTGGGAAATTAACAGTTGTGACAAATACGGTTTTCGAGCAGAATAGATTTTTAACAAATATACAGGCAGCAATGATTGACTACTTATTTATTTATGTGCCCTATTTATACACTGAAGGACAGCTGACTTGCTTCTACAGATCCCGTTGCTATATTTTTAGCAGCAGGTCCCTTGACAATGCCCCAAGAACACAGAAAATGTTGTGTAGTGAGTAATCAACGGATGAAGTGTTTTTCCCTGTGTACCAGTTTGCTTGTTTTATTCTCCTCCTCCCTATTTTCTAAGCAAGTACTGTTTTAAGCTCTTAGATTTGTCTTTAGTTTGACAGTAGCTCCCATTGAAAACAAGTGGGAGATGTACAGCCCCGGGCCAAACATTGTGTTAGTGTTGGCTTGTGCACACATCCATTGTCTTCACTGGAGAGATGGAGATTGCATTTGTCTTGTTTATTAACTGGTTACATTGTGCAAGTTGTTTTTTTTTATTGGGGAAATAAAAGGGGGCACATGCTATCAACATCCACAATGGCTCAGTTGGTAAAGGGAGTAAATGTGTAAAGAACTTTTACTTTTCACAACTTCAGGATGTCCCAAAGTCTTTACAGCTAAGTAAATGCTTTAGAAGCACAATCACTGTTGTAATGGAAATGCAGAAGCCAATTTATGCACAGCAAGCTCCCACAAACAGCAATGAGATAATGACCAGATAATCAATTTAGCGATGTTCGCTAAAGGGTAAATATTGGCCACGACACTGAGAGCTCCCTTCCTCTTCTTTGAATAGTGCCATGGGATCTTTTACATCCACCTGAGAGAGAAGGTGGTGCCTCAGTTCAGCAACTCCTCCAAAAGGCAGCATCTCTGACAATGTCGCACTCCATTGAAGTTTATGTAGGCCAATTTCACTAAATAATGCACAGCTAGTGTTATATTTCATTAGGATTCCAATATGTAATCATCCCATTGTGCAAAACAAAATAGTGAGTATAGGCTAGCTATTCACTCATATTCATAGCCAGCCCTCACCTAGCAACAAGAGCAAGATCCTTGGCTGATTTTCCTCTCCTGGGTGAGTAGAGCCAAAGCAGCTTGGAAGTGCGGAGCATCCTAATGCTGTCTCATCTGTGGCATGCACCTGGAAGAAGATGAGACAGAATTCTTTGGGCTTACAAATGGTTGCCAAGCTAAGTGTTTGTATATATGCAGGTTGTCTTGTCAAGGTTCTTTACAGTACCTCAGTATAAACTTGGCACAGCACTATAGAGGAAGACTGCAGGGAACTTTGCCAACTGCTATCTTATTGAATGCAGCAGCAGGCTAGCTCTCTTCTGTTTCACTGTTGGCCACTAAATAGGTCAAGTATCAAGCATAAAGTACTTAAAGATTCCTTATAGCTTCACTCTTGTCACTCATGTAAGTTTTCTGTTGCATTAGCCACTTTGGTAAAATTCGCAATCCTCTTTCTTACATATCTACTTTCAGGTTAAAGATGCTTGTAACAGGAGGCAATGCTTGCTGAGGAAGGAATGGGGTTCACAAAGCTATGATAGTTGGACTTCTCAGCCCATCTGCTTCTGAACCCTCATATATGCTTTGGTTGCCTCTAGACTTGTCTATTCTAATGCTCCTGGCTGGCCTCGCATCTGATATCCTTTGTGAATTTGAGCTCATCCAAAACTCTGTTGCTTGTAACCTAAGTCACACCAAGTCCCGTCCATCCATCACTCCTGTGCTCACTACCTACATTAGCTCCCAGACTTGCAATGACTCAATTTTAAAATTCTCATGCTTGTTTTCAAATCCCTCTATGGCCTTGCTTTTCCCTACCTCTGCAATGCCCTCCAACCTTACAACATCTAAGATAGATTTAGATAGAGTAAATAAAGAGAAACTGTTTCCAATGGCTGTAGGATCAATAACCAGAGGGCACACATTTAAGGTGATTAGTAAAAGATCAAAAGCCAACAGGAGGAAAAAGGTTTTTACACAATGAGTGGTTGAGATTTGGAATGCACCACCTGATTGGGTTGTGGATACATATTAAATAGAAGCCTTCAACTACTTGAAGGAGAAAAATATTACAAGAGTATGGGTAAAGAGCAGGGGAGTGGGACTAACTGGATTGCTGTTTGAAAGAGCTATCATAGACTTGATGTGCCAAATAGCCTCCTTCTTTACTGTACTATTCCATGACTCTATGATCTCTATATTCCTTCAATTCTGGCCTCTTGAGGATCCATGATTTTCCTCACAGCACCATTGGTGGCCATGCCTTCAACTGCTTTGGCCCTAAGCTCTGGAATTCCCTCCAAGTTGTTGTTATAGGCAGCAATCAAGATTAAGAGCATAATGATAATAGAGGGAATGCAGGAAGGTTAACTTAGAGGTCCCACCAAGCTCCTGAATACTATCCTCTGCTTTCCATTGATAATCTCATTATCTAGTCACTTGATAGATTTTTAGGCATTAAAGGGTGTCGAGAGATATGGGGATGGGGTGGAAAAGTGAGGTTGAGCTAGAAGATCAGACATGATTTTATTGAATGGCAGAGCAGGCTTGATGGGCTGAATGGCCTACTCTTGCTCCTACTTCTTATGTTTTTATGTTGCTGATTCCCTCACACATAGGCTCACTTGCAGCGTATCTGTGCAGCACACGGCAATCTCTCGGCCTCTGTGGCTATATTTCAAGCTATTTCTCACTGAAAACATTATATAGTATGTTAATCTTCTATTACTCCAGATGCCCAAGAGGATGAGGTGACCAAGCCAATGATACAGCTTTAACTTAGCACTTGACAGCACCCTGTACCACTAACTCCTACAGTGGCAGACACCACTACAGATATATCTATTCCAGGTGGGTCTATTAATAAGCTGCAGAAGGGAGAGCTTGGTGAAGCAGTAAGCATGGGAGAAAGTACTGGAAGAATTGCAGGAGATAGTAACAGGGCCAGCTCAAGGTCTCCATCAGCTGCTAAGCCCAGAGATTCAGACCTGCTTACCAACAAATGTTCTTTGTAAGTTGTTACGATCAGGTGAGGAGGGTTTGAAAGATTCCCCTCTTGATCCTTTCCTTGTTTGACTGAAACAGGGTTTATTTCTTTCAAACAGTGGATGTACTTACCAATTCTGTGATTGTTTAACCCTTTATGATGCTATGATCATAAAAGAACCAATCGGACAGGTTTCCTTGAGTTTAAACAAGAAAGAGGTTAGTTTATTGTACTTAAAACTAAAAGCGGATCTAAGTAAAAATAATGAACTAGGCTCCACACACAAATAGGTTACGGAGTAATGAAGATTAGACTGGTTGAATTAGTGTCCGGAACAAATAAAACAATAATACAGTCTGTTGAGTCTGGTAATTCAGTGGTCTTCCGGATGAGCTTGTGAAGTTTCTGGCTGGTAGAGCTGGCCACCTGATTCAGGGTTTTCTTGGAGACAGTGATGTAGATGATTTTCTCCCTGGAGTCTCTGTCTGCAGCAATGATAGACTTGATTGTTTTGTAGCCCACAGATTGCGTTCAAATTTACAGCATTGCCTGGAGAGAGAGAGAGAGAGAGAGAGACCACTTGGGTCCTGCACTGGTTAAAACTCAGAAGCTTGTCTGATGTATCCAAAAGTAACTCCAGGTTTTCACACAGATGGAGAGACTGTCACATGATTGTTCTAGTGTATTCTGTTTTGCACGTTAATGAGATCCAATCTAAGAATTCCAATCTCTCACAAGTCTTACTGTTTCAATTTTTACCCCTTGAGGTTTGTCTGCACTAATATTAATGTTCCAAGATAGCTTTGAATATCTCGCTAATAAAGGCGATACCAGGTAGCACACTTAAACTGCTCAAGCCATTGTTCTGGAAGAGGGCTATTTAGACATATGTATTACTAAAATAAAAGCAAAATACTGCGGATGTTGCAGGTTTGATGACCATGTCGGGGTTAGACCTGAGAGAACGGATTTAGACATATGTCTCCAGCTTGCTACGTCAGAATGTGAGGTATTTCAATAGAAATTGTGGTGGTCATCTTAGATGCTTTCTTTTTAAAAGTTGAATTTAGGTTTCGAGCTTTCTTTTAAAAAGTTTTAGTTAGGTTTCCAGCTGATAAATTAAAAATCATCATCACTCAGCATAGCACGTTCATGACAATGTACTGATGTTGAGCTACCAGACAGTTGAGACTGTGCCACACAGCTTGTACAGTTTGGGATGTCTATGGAGCAGCACTTCATATCACTCCAGGGTCTCTGCAATGAAGTATCTCTTGGCCAAGATTCAAAGCTCAGGTTTAGTTTCTCCTATGAATGCTTTGGTCATGTGTAGACCTTAAACTATAATTACCAGTCCATCTTCTTTGGGTTCACTATGCTGGAGAATCAGATTGAGGCAACAATAACACAAGACTTCAATTATGCCACATCTGCCAGATGTTGACTCCCATACAAGACCCTGACCATTCTGAGAAGATTCCCAACATCAGGGGAATGGCAGGAGTTGGCGCAGATGATTGAAATGAAATGTCTCCCCATGCAAAGCCTTATCTCAACATCCTGCCACGCTACACGAATAACCAGAATTGAGTGGCAGCGAATCATAGAGACCCAGGCTACCACGTCCTCACTCACCTTAGCAACTTCACTTGCAGGGCTATCTTAGGACTCAACATAAGGGATTAGGTCACCTCCATCCGTAACGGAGCACTGCCACCCAGCAGCCAACGATCTCACTTTCTCTTCCCATGGAGGGAAGGATTAGAAGCAGCACAGGGCTAGGAAGTAGAAGACTACATCATACACATTGACTAAGAAGCAGCATCATGGCAAAGCACATTGAACACAGCAGTGCTACGAAGTGGAAGGGTTAACAAATGTTGCATTGTCAAATACTGGAATGTGTCGACAGTCCTTTTGGATTGATGCTTAGATTGTTGGAAAGAGATGAGGGAGCAATGCATTCATCAGAGCTGATGTACAGCTGGGCCCAATAGAGGAAAATTTTTACAGGCGTGGGAATTGGGCACATGTGGGGAGGACTGTTATGCGTTGACAGGAAGATGTGGGTGATTGAGTTCATCCAGTAACTGCAGCAGTCAGAGCAGCTCGTTAAACAGGCATTTCTTCTCTTGTGATCGGCCTTGTCTTTCCTTCCAGCTTCATGCTGACTTTCTTCTCCCAGCGGTTTGATTGTCGGGCAGGGTAAAGTTAAGGAGGAAGCAGCTGACAACAATATCCTGGAAGCCCTGACTTGGCTATGCTACAGTTCTCAATCTGATTGGTCCATGTTTCAGGATGCCAAAGACACGTTCCACTGTGATCCATAGTGAATGCATGCGAGCAATGTACTTCCCCTGAGCTCTTGTTCTTGGGTACTGCACTGGCACCATGAGCTACAGCTGCAGACCATTCCTTTATCCCTCAAAACCTTCTAAGATACTTCAAATAAGGTTGGCACTCTTGACTACAGCAGGATGAAATAATCATGGAAGCTGCCAGTATAATGTGCATCCACATGCTTGATTCCTTACCTGTGGTCTCAGACTAACAGTTCTTTGATGGACTGGAGGCTCTTTTTCTTCATGAACGATGTTGTATTCAGACTAGAATCAATGATGCCCTGCATTTGTGGGAATCTTGAAAACACAGTAGAAGTGCAGGGCTCTTTCTTGCTGCTAGGTGCCCTCCACAGGAAATGCAATGAAATGTAGGGTCCTGACGAACAATGCTTCAGTTACCTGCCTGAAACAGCAGTAGGTTGAAAGGCAGAAGAAAATTTAGAAAATTTGTCACAACGGAATAAAAAGTTTTAAATCAGAAAGTCACTGACAAAACTGTCCCTGTGCTAGAACCGGTCGCCTAGACTGCATTTTTGTAGTCATTAGCAGTTTCTTCCTGTGACAAGACAAGGTCAGAGACCCTGGCCTTGTATACATGTGTTAACATAATGTGTCTGAAGGAGTGTTTCTAATGCAATCTCTCCTGTCTGTCGTGCCTCTTTAGATCCTCACTCATTGGCAGCACATTAAAACAGCTAATTGCCAAATGACATTTTCTACTGAGATGGCAGATGGGTATTAACACCAAAGTTGCCTCAATGCCTGTTAATCCAGAAACATGTACTATAACACATGAATGATGTGCGTTCATGTATCAAGGATAAGAAAACACCATCAGGCTCATGGATGCTTGGCCCCATCTTGGCTGATTTCATCCCCATATATCTACACATTCTGCTTTCATTCCCCACCACTGGGAGAAGGAAAAGACAAGTGACTTATAACCAAAGGCAAAAATGCCTTTCTGATCGAGCAAACCTCATGAGGTCCCAAGCCAATTAGTTATTATGCAGAATTATTTACTCTTCCCTTCCATATCCTGGGATCACTTCTTTTGCCAGAAGTTTATCTATCATCTTCTGGAAGGACTATAAAGAATCTTCACTACCTCCTCTGGCATCCTGTTCCGCAGCTCGATTGCTCTCAAGGAAAAGTAACATTTTTGGGCATCTGACCTCACTCTCTGCTTCCTCAGTTTAGATGGATGGTCCATGGTTCTGCCTACCCCCATCACCTCAAGCACACTGTTACATTGCCTTTGCCTTGTCTATGGATCACATCATCCTTAAAACATTTTGCATGGTTTTATACACGTTGTGCTTGTCAAGGTATGTTAGTGTCGGAAAATTTGCTATTTCTGGAAAGCATCAAGCTCTGCAGGGCAGGTATAGGAAAGAAACAAAATGACTTGCATTCATATAGTGCCGTTCACCACCCCTGGACGTCCCAATGTACTTTAAAGCCAAGTAAGTACATTTGAAGTGGAGTTATAATGTAAGGAAACATGACAGCCAATTTGCAGATAAAGCATGGCTTGGATACATAGTAGTGCTCCCACTACTTCCTACAAGGACCAATTAGTCTAAATAACCTCACAAACTATGCAATTGAGCGTAAACTCTTGAAAATTTAGTTTAAAAAATTAAGATCCCCTAAAGACTCTGGCCACCTCAAATTCAGTAATATACTCCCACTACAATGTGACTCAACACCATAGGAACATAGGAACAGGAGTAGGTCATTCAGCCCCTAGAGCATGTTCCTCTTTCAGTGAGATCATGGCTGATCTGTACCTTAATTCCATCCACCTACCTTGGCTTCATATCCCTCAAAATTGTTTGTCTAGCAAAAATCTCAGATTTAAAATGATGAATTGAGCTAGCATCTACGGGATTTTGTGGTAGAGAGTTCCATACTTCTACCATCCTTTGCATGTAGAAGGGTTTCCCAACTTCTCTTCTGAACAAAATAAAAGCGAAATACTGCAGATGCTGGAAATCTGAAATAAAAACAAGAAATGCTGGAAATACTCAGTGGGTCTGGCAGCATCTGTGGAGAGAGAAGCAGAGTTAACATTTCAGGTCAGTGATCAGTCATCAGAACTGGCCAGTTCTGATGAAAAGTCACTGACCTGAAACATTAACTCTGCTTCTCTCTCCACAGATGCTGCCAGACCCGCTGAGTATTTCCAGCATTTCTTGTTTCTCTTCTGAATGGCCTGGCTCTGGGTTTTATGTTCCTTTTCCTTGGCTCTCCCACTAGCAGGAAAAGTTTCTCTCTAATGTATCAATTCCTTTCAAAATCTTAAAAACCTCAATCAAATCACCACTTATCCTTCTATATTCCAGGGAATACAAGCCTAGTTTTTGTAATAATCTAACCTTGGAACCCTGGTAACATTCTGGTGAATTTGTACTGCACTCTTTCCAAAGCCAATATATCCCTTCCAATGCGTGGTGCCCAGAACTGTACACAATACTCCAGATGTGCTTTAATAAGGTTTTGTGTAGCTGTAGCAAAACTTCTTCCCCATTATATTGTAACCCTGTGTTTATAAAGGCTAACGCACTATCTTCAAAGATTCCCCTACTGTACCAAAGTGGCACTTTTCCATTTTCCTCACCTGTTGTCCCAAGACCTCTCAGAACAAGATTGCCCAATTTAGTGCCAATTGGTTACAAGTTTGGGTTTGTGCTGTGGGCCTCTGTCTACTAGGAAATTATATTGGTCTGTGCATAGAAGGCTGCAAGGAAGTGAGAAGCCATCTTGGAGAACAAACATAAACAGATAGAAGCTGGACATGCGCCAAACCATAGCTGGTCATAGATTAAACATAGATTAGTGCCAGTTTATAATAAAGCCTCAAGCCTATGTAAAGCTGTTATACACTCTTTGAGCTATTGGGTAGAGCTCAAGCAACACAGGCTATGTGTGCATTATAAATGCCGAGCTGGATCAGCACCTGACCATAGCAAGATCTGAACTGCTGTAATGACCTCTCATGCTGTATGTAGACTTAAAATATGTAGCTCAATATATCCAAACAAAAGTTCTTCATAAAGAGTGTACTTGTAGTATTAATTACTGAATTTGAGATGAAGACAGCCTTTAATTGCATTAAATTACATGTAGGACGATCTTAACTTTTTAAAACTGAATTTTCAATTAGATACATATTTTCATTTCTTGGTGCTTTCAGGGAAAAAAACATTGCAACAGGAAGGATATTTAATATGTACAAACGTACTAACTAGCAGTATCAGGGGATGGTACTTCTGCAAGAAGTGAGACTGCAACTAAACTAAATGTACATTATTTCAGCTGAATGAATGTGTTTAAACATAGAGAACGAGACTGATCACAAACATCAGAGACTTGAGTGATGGGGAAGAACTGCAGAAACTAGAGCTCTTTAGCCTTGAAGGGAGACAACTGAGAGACTTACAGAAATATGGAAGGTATTAAATCATATAAAAAAGGTAAATCAAGGTCAGCTATGGCAGTAGAACAAGTGAGCAAAAGCAAACTAGTGAAGGGTCAAGTTATGGCTTATGTCAGGAAGAATTTCATCATGCAAAAGTACCATCAATATTTGGAATGGCAAGGTAGTGAAAATGAAAACTTTAGATTCATTCAAGAGCTAGTTGTATGATGAAATTGGCAGTCCTCCTGATGGATAAGCCTAATGTACTGAATCTAGTGATCACTATCCACCATTCTGGTTAGGCCTGCTCATGTCTATCCAACTGTCTGAGTAGCTGTATCTAAATAAATGTGTATATTAAACAAAATCTTACATGAAGAAAGAGATTGTATTTCTGTAACACCTTTGATGCCTTCAGACCAATTAATTACTTTTGAAGGGTAGTCACTGTCATTCAGCAAACAAACACAATAGCCAATTGTGCACAGTAAGATCCCACAAACCAGAATTGAGAAAGTAATGATTAACTGTTATTTGCAGGTGTTGATTGAAGGTTAAATAGAGACTAAAGCGGACGAAGGTCCAAGAGATAATGAGAAAATAGCTGAGAAAGGGATCTTTTCAGAAAGAGACACAAATTGAGAAGAATTAGAAAAAAATAACAAAGGCAGAAAGGATACACTGGTTTATTAATTTAATTCATGTATTTTGAAATTTATTTCCCAACCCCTCTGACTGGAAGGTTTGGCCACCTCTCTGAGCAGCATCTTTGCAGTTCCTAATTTAGCTAGGAGGTGCTGTTACAGTGCGTGTACACCTGCTTGCTCTGTTTGGTCAGAACCTTGCTTCTGCTCAGTGCTGCCATCAATGATCCAAGATTAGGGCAGGAATTTTACGTCCCCAAAAAGAGCGGGCAGAAGGCGGGGGGGGGAAGGGGGGGGTGTGGGCGTCAACTGGAGTGGGAGGCTGGGGGACCCTTTCCGATCCACTCCCGCCTCCACTGCAAATTTACACGGGGCAGCGGCAGCGGGAAGTGGCCCACCCACCCCAGGCCAATCAAGGCCCTTAGTGGCCAATTATCTGCCACTTAAGGGCCTCTGCCTGCCACCATGGGTTTTTTACATTTGGCTGGCAAGCGGCTGAGGCCTCAGAAAACCCTCCTGATAAAACTAGGCGCCTTCTGGTGGGCTGGGGTGGTGGGGGGCCCTCCTGATAGGTCACCTTATGCCCCACGGAGGTCCCCCACTGAAGCCCCAACCACTCGCAATGCACAACATGCCCCCCACCCGCCTAACCAGCCCCCCTTGCGTCGCCAGGGCCCGACCCGATTGTCCCTGGTGAGGTCCTAAAAACTTACATTTTTTCCGAGGCCGTCTGTCTTCTTCCTCCTGCAGCTGGGTGTAGTCCCAGGAGTGGCCACCACTCCTGGTGGCGCTGCTGAGACTAAGAGCTGCTGGCCTGCTGATTGGCCGGCAGCTCCATTAAGCGGGATTTGCTGCCTCAATAAGGTGGAAGTCCCGTCCAAGACTAATTAAGGACCTGGGGATTGTAAAATCCGGTCTGGCCCACCACTGACTTTTTGGCCAGTGGATGGGACCCCCCCCCAATTCACCATAAAATTCCAGCCTAGATCTTACTATCTTATATTGGATGCAAATATCAATAAAGGTCAGGACTTGAACCCATGTCACTCAATCCACAGTATGATGTAGCCAAGCCACTAAACTTCACAGATTCATCTGCCTACTTTTTATATTATTGAATAAAGTTACTCAAAAATGTTTTAAAAATAAAACACTTTTGGAGAATTCGTAAGGGTCCAGTGAGCCTGATAACTATCTTGATAGTACTTACAAGCAAGCTGTTTTACACAATAACATTCCAAAGAACATTGTGCTCATTAACAGTCCTGGGATAACGATTACTGTCCTGAAAGAAGCACATTAGCAATCAGAACTCCTCACTGCTAATGAAACAAAATGATCTTATCATTGTTTATTATCAATCATTCCTGTGTTTACATTTTCATAATCTGCTTATCATTTTCTATGTCAGCACATTTGGCCCAATTCTCAAATGCTTTTCTTTTTCTATTTTTTTCAGACTTGTGTTGAAGTTTCAGTTTCTTATGATATTTTCAAACCGGAACAAAAATGGTACGGTGCGAGTGGTCGTCCCCTGTTTCAAACCTTTTTTGTTCCATCGAGGCAAATATGTGAGACCACTACCATATCTCTAATCCTTCCACCTACAATGGTATCAAACAGGCGACAGAAGAATTGTGAGTCAGGGCCAGAGATGTGGCGAGAAACCAGCAGCAAGAAAGATGCACAACTACCATTCATCTGAAATTCCTGTCCCTGCTGCTTTAAGACAGACATTAACCCCATTTATTTCATTTAGGGATGCATTAATAATTCATTCCAAAATCAGTGGCAGTCCAAAAATATACCTTCTGATTTTAAAGTAGTTATCTTCTTCTAAATCACTTTTGCTTGACTAACCAGGTACCCTATATGAGTTATTAAAGGGATGCCTCTGTGGCCTCAGCATCATCAGGGGAAGGAGGGCAGGGGGATGGGAGGTCAACCCAGTAGCTGCACAAATGATCTGGATACCAAAAACCAAGCATAAATTGGTCAGAGTTGCTGAAAATACATAGAAGAGAACAGTAAAGACAAAGGATGCAGCAAATGATTGCAAGCGTTTTAGGTTGGTTTTGTAATTGGGCAGATAGATGGCAAATGCAATTTAATACTTGTATAAATATAAGTATTCCAGATAGGTCAAAAATATAGATGTAAATAGTCAAGCAATGGAATTGAATTAACACAGTGAGTGTTAAAAACAGACCTGGGAGTAATAATGGACGTGCCATTCTCAAGGAAAGAAAACTTTAATTAATATAGTGCCTCTGGACATCCTAAAGAGCTTAACAGCCAGTGAAGTATTTTTAAAGTGTAATCACTGTTGTTTTATAGGCAAATTAGACAACTAGTTTTCACACAGCAAGGTGCCACAAACAGAATGAGGTTAATGACCAGATAATCTGTTGAGGGTGTTGTTGGTTGAGGGATAAATATTGGCCAGGAAATCCTGCTCTTCTCGAATAGTACTATACAATCTTCTACATCTACCCAAGAAGGTAGACAGGGCCTCAATTCAAAATCTCATCAGGGAGATGGCACTGCCGGCACTGCAGCACTCCCTCAGCACTGCAGTGAAGTGTCAGTTTCATGTGCTGAAGTCTCGTCATTGTGGCTTGTACCCACAAACCAAGGATGACATATATCTATCCAGAAAAATAATAGATGCAAAAATATTTGGCTTCTTCAAAATACAGTTAGGTGCCATTATGGAGAATGCACATTGTGCATTTTTGACCATCAAGGCACAAGTGCCCTGAAGCTAATCCTTTGTCTCAGAATATTGAATTATGAGCAAAGACTGGAAAATCTAGGCTTTTCTGCTTTGAGAGAAGGTGCATGAGAGAGGATCTAAGTAAAGTATGTCAGATAGCAAACAGTACAGATGAGGTTATTCTGGTGCATTATTTCAAACTGAAATATGACAGTAAGACTGGAAGATACTGCTTCAAACTGGCAAAAAGTACATTTCGGACCAGTGTCAATACATTCTTCACACAAAGAACAATCGACATGAGGGATGAATTTCTGGGTAGCTTGGTGGTGGCAAAAGTTACTATTTATAGGTGTTTCCCAATTGGACAATCGGCAATTGACTGATAGCTTTCCTCATACATATCTACGATCTTAGAACTCACCATTATATAGCCATGATTTAATTTAGTTGCCTTTAAAATTTGTGCCAGACTGCCTCATGATTGAAATAAAGACAGAAAATACTGGAAATACTCAGCAGGTCAGACAGCATCTGTGGAGAGAGAAGCAGAGTTAACGTTTCAGGTCTGTGACCTTTCATCATGCTTCATGATGTGAGATCCTGGACCTGGACCCGGTCATCAATTGCAGGCCAATACTTTGATTTACCTAAACCCAAATAGCTTCAGCTGTACTGTATGAAAGAAATTCTCTTTCTAGGAGAGTTAGGTCCTTCGAAATTGGACCTCATTGCATCAGTTTCATAGGCCAATTTCAAGGACCAACGTCCTCCACTCTGAGGAGGCCTGAAAGACTAAAACTGTACTTTTGAGTAAATTCTACAGCCTCTCCTTCTACACAGTGCTCAAAATAGTGCTTGTGCAAACCATAAGGCACAAATTGCATTAAAATGAAAGCCAGACTGCTCCAGTTAGCGCGACAGCATATAATGTGTTGCTGACGATATATTTTCACTCCACAAGATTAGCTTCACACCAATGTTAAAGCTATAATGTGAATCAGCTATGAACTGATTTCAAGGTGAAGTGAAGCCTCCAGAGTGCCTCATTGTCAAGCCACTGGATTCAGACTGCAGTTACACCATAAGTGCTACATAGATGTATAGCACTTTTATCTTCACACTGATGTGTAAATACGTTCTGATCCATACAGACCACAATTGTCCCTTGTCTCAGTCGAAATTCAGCAGTGGCCACACTTCAATTAGCCTTAGTCTCCTCAGGCTGAGGGGCAAATCAACCCAGATTTCCTGCTGTTGGTTGGGGTATGGCAGTATACTGGTTACGTTATGGGCCTAGTAATCCAAATGGTTGGATCAATAATCCAGGGAATGCAAGTTAAAATTCCACCATGACTGTTGGAGAATTTCACTTTTTAAAAAAAATCTGAAAATAAAAAGTTGGTATCAATAAAAGTGACCAAGATGCTGTTGGATCATCATAAAAACCTTAATGGTTCACTAATGTGCTTTAGGGAAGGGAACCTACTGCCTTTATCCAATCTTGTCTATGTGTGGATCCTGTCCCTCAGAGATAGCATAGCAAGCTGTTAAATTGTATCAAACTGCTACAGTATTGTTTGAGCATCTTCACCATACGACTGCAGAGGTTCAAGTAAAAAGCTCACCACCACCACCTTTTCAGGGCTACGAGATATGAGCAATAAATGTTGGCATTGATAACAACATTTATGTCCTGAGAATGATTTTTTATTTAATCCAGTGACTCCCGTTGGAAAGTGTGGAGATGTGCGGACACCTGGTGAGATTGGAGGACATTTAGAGGCGATGCTCTCCCGCAAAATCCATAATCACTGTCTGGGCTCACAGGTGAAGAATTGTCACTTGAGCAAGCTAACAGGGGCTGGAACCATTCTCTGTGAATTAAAAGGGAAGAAAACTGGAAGAAAAGCAGGAGTGTTGTCAAACAAAAAATCAAAATGAGCCTGAACTCAAGCTGAACAAAATTGTTCTACATTGAATTACCTTCATGCTTTATGGTGTTGTAACTTTAATCTGCAGCCTTAAGATCCATTAAAAAAGCCTACTTGTTTCATTTTGCCTTGTGAAGCACAGTATGTATAATGAAGTAGGTTCAAGACAAGGTCAGAGGTGTGTTTGTTTTCAGTTACCAATGGTTTCAGGGCAGCTCCATGATAAATTGCAAGACATAATAAAAGAAAGAGGAAGTAAATAATCAAAGTCACTTTGAAATATGGTCTTTAGGAACTGCTGTCAGACAATAAACTAAAAATGACATCAACCTGCACTGCTGTTGTATATAGGTCAGTGAAATGCCTGCACATTTAAAAACAAAATTCTGCAATATCATTTTGCACAGATGCATCAACAGAAGGAAAATTATACTGCAGAAAATGTCCAACTCAAATTCAATGTCCCCAGAAAATTGACTACTTTACATTCAATTTTCCTTCACTGAGATTCACCTTATTTTTCCCATTACTAGCAGATCACTCATGGCATTGCTCATGACAGTCAACAGAAACAGTAAAGGCAAAAATGTTATGGCTTTTTTCACTGCATCATCATCCTGTTAATGTGTTTAATACAGCCAATCCACATAAGAGGGCAGGGGGACCTAGATTTAACGTCTCATCCAAAAGCCAGCACCTCTGACAGTGCAGCACTCCCTCAGTACTGTGCTGAAGTGTCAGTCTTAATTTTGTGCTCAAGTCTCTGGAGTGGGTCTTGAACCTACTACCTTCTGACTCACAGGCAAGAGTATTACACTCTGCACTACAGCTTACACAATTCCCACATGGCATTAACTTTCAATAAAGTTCTCACATAGTATTCACAAGATAATTACAGACAGGGAATAACATTTGGCTCACCATAATTCATCCATTGAAAGAGATCCTAATGTCCTCAGTTATATCGTCCAAGTCTTTCTTAATTGAATCCAGGCTTTTTTGCTTCTACCACTCTATCAGAAAATTATCCCAAATGAAAAGCTCAATTCTATCCAGTCGTTCCTCAGATGTCAGACCCCGGGGATCTGCCTCATGGCCCTTCCCTGCAAGCCTCCTGCACTTCATATCTTTCTTATTTCTTGGCAACCACAACCGGATGCAACACTTGCCACAAAGTTCATACATGACATTAGCTTCATTATAAAGTTCATACATGACAGTAAATTCACTATGTAGTTCATACATGGCATAGCCACTTTATGCTATAGCTGAAATATAAACAGAACGTGATGGAAATACTCAGGCTGTTTCTCTCTCTGCAGATCTGCCAGGCCTGCTGAGTATTTCCAGCACTTTCTGTTTTTATTTCAGATTTCCAGCATCAGCAGTATTTTGCTTTTATTATGCTACAGCTGATTTTGCTATATCTGGTTTGTGCTTCAGTTAACTTCTCTGTGCCACATGTTGCATTTACTAGTCAATGCAGATTTCTAGCTCCATTGATTTAAAACACTACTATGGATCTAACGCCCCTGCACACCTTCTGATTCTTTTTTTGCTGGTTGCTCTTTGCCTTTTTTATTGGCTCATTGCTCTCTTGTAAGCATAGTTCATCTTCAGTTTTGCCTAGGGTTGCCAACTCTGTACACATTCCTAGAGGTGTCATCACATGACCTCCTTCCTCCAATCAAACCTACCCTCCTGCCATTGGTCACCCAACATGTCCATACTCACAGAGCACCGCCTTCGCACACAGATTGGAAACTGAATTGATTTATTACCCGATTGGATGATTCTTGACCGTCAGTTAAGAAGTCTTTTTCCCATGTCTGATGATAGACAAAATCATTCGATGAACATTTGAAAAAAAAATGCCTGGATGATTTTTCCCCTGGGTTACTCACAGCTGTATCCTGGAGAACTCTCTTTAACTCCTAGACATTGCACAACCTGGAAGGTTAGCAACACTAGTCTTTCCTCTCCCTTTCCTGTTATTCATTGCTTGCTTCACTCCATTTTCCACCCTGAATTCATTTCATGGAGCTCTCCCACTGCAATTCCAGACTGAGTCCTCCAAAAACACTGACCTCTGGTGGACCTCAGACAAAAAAGCATCAAGCAACTGAATGCCTTACTGAGTTCTGATGAAAGGTCATTAACCTGAAATGTTGGGCTGCTGGGAGGTGGGGGAACCGGTAAAATCGCCTGGTTGGAACGGCTCCCCGACACGATCTTGCTGCCGGAGCACTTTACCAGCAGCGGGACCAGATGTGGAGTGGCTGCCTGGTCCATGGAGGCGGGCAGCCGATTTGCAGAATTAAAGGCTCTATAAAGGGCCATTTTACAGGGCCACTGGCATTTTGCCAAGGGCAGGGTGGCTCTCCTACACCCCACCACAACCCCCCCTCCCGCCGCATGGGGGCCACCAGTTTAATGGAGGCCACCTCTATGCAGCAGCCCAGACAGCCATCGGAGCTTAAGGTTCAATGGCCCAGAGGGCGCCATGGCCAGGGATGGCAGCCCCCCACAGCCCCAATGATCTCCTTGGAGGGGTTTCCCTCTGACCCTCGGTCCCCTGATTTTTAAAAAAAATGTAAAACTTACCTGGCCCAGCTCCTGAGGTCTCCTGCATGCTTCAGCATTGACCACCTCTACCAGTGGTGCTGTTGAGATTTCAGAGCTACTGACCCTATGATTGGGCTGTGGGCATCAGGAGTCTGCCCGCTGTCCTTATTTGGATGGTGGGCCGCAGGCAGCCAGTTAGAAGGCCGCCTGTGGTAAAATTGCCGAGGCAGTCCCACTGCCAGTAAGTGCGGGCTGGAGACCCACTTTGCAGCCTGATGTTAGGCTGGTAACTCTCCACAGACGCTGCCAGACTTGCTGAGTATTTACGCCATTTTCTGTTCTTATTTATGAATACCTCACTTCCCGGCCAGATCATTTTTGACGAAACCTGAAGGAGACTTCTAGGGATGGGGCGTCATTTTTATTTTCATGCAAGCAATGCAACAATGCTTTTGGAATGCAGTTGGAATTTTTAAAGTGAACTGTTTGACAAATATGAAAAAAAATCTTCACTCAATACTTTTTGAGACAGGGCTCTTGAAAAGAATCAGCAAAACTCTGAACACCACCAGGGCATATAATGTAAGCAAAAGACACATCAGGAAATAGTTTATAGAAATAAATCACCTGCCACATAATGGGTGTAATTTCCTTGTACCAGTATAGCTAAATAGGTTGTAATCAACTGCAACTCAATGGACTGGATACCTCCTCCCCACTCCTTACCAACGTGGTGCCAGGTTTCCCCGGATGGGGATCAGAAGGCAGGGGAGTACCGGCCACCGCATCAAAGATCACGGCAGGCCCTCAAGACCACAGGTAAGTCTATTTAAATGTATTCATTTTATTGATTTCTATATGTTAATTGTGGTCCTGTCACCCAGTGGCAGGGGGTCCACCATGGAGTCTTGTTGCTGCCAGGAGAATCGGGTCGGGGCCCTCCAGATGTCAAAGTCCATGGCAGGACTCATCGGGAGCCATCACAGGCCCCCCCTCCACCAACCCCACCACAGAACCCAATGCCTGGGGAGAACAAAATCCAGTCCAATATGTGTTGTGACGGAAAACCCATATGCCAAATGGAAAATATTAATTTTGTCGTACGGAACTTTGCCTGAGAATTTTTTACGGGTCATTATTACAAATAATGTTTAAAAAAGCAGAACAGAGCAGTCAAGATGGCCACACACAATTTTAATATGAGAAAGGCTGGCTGGGAGACAGAGGTGATTATCCAGTCTATCCAAAACAATAGGGGTGCTCTCTGTTTCAATTGTCTAGAATGGTTTTGTTAATGTTGATCGTCAAAAGCCATTGACATCCATTGACTTTGAAAGAGCCAAAACCTCCAACCAAGTATGTCTGGGCAACCTTGAATTTCAAAGATCATTCCAGAAACTTCTGTTTCAAACAAAGAGGGGGTCACTTGACATGCCTACCTATGTAACTCTGAGAGTTTGTGAATTGTGCCTCAGAAAACAGACAGAAACTGAAATACAGGAAGGAACATCTCTCCTCTCTCTCCAGCAAAATCTCAGGAAAGCCTCAGCTGCAGCTAAACCTCAAATCTACAGATCCTCACAGTCAGCAAAAGAAGACGGATAAAGCCTCTCTTCCGCCTTCCGAAACCAGAGAAGCAAGCCTGAATTGTGCACGTGGCCCAGCAAGGACTTCAAGACTTCAATTTCACCTATGGACACTGGGACTACACTTCTTTTATTAGATTCCATTTTTATTAAGGACTGTACTCCAACCTCCCAACTCTGCTTTTTCCCTCTGCAACTATTTGTGTGTGTGCCTCTTGTATGAATTTGAGCCTGGCTGCGTCGTGTATTTTAGTAATTTTAACAGGTTTAGAGTGATAAGTTTAATAAACTTACATCTTTCTTACTTAAACTCAAGAAAACCTGTCTGACTGGTTCATTTTCAAGTATATATTAGAGTAACAGGAGCAACACTGAGTTGGTAAGTTAAATCATTGTGTTAAAAGGATAAACCCTGTTGCGGTCAATCCAGAGAAGGGGCTAAGGAGGAGCCTGGGACCCCTTCCCCACCAGGTTGTAACAGAAATTTGGGAGCTCTAGTCCGGCATTGTACCCACAGACAAAAGAGAAATTGGAAGTGGGAAACCAATGATCCCAATCAAAATAAAACTTCAATACAGGTTTTCTCGTGGTTTGTGTTGCTAGAATACTAACATGTCCCCGTCCGAAGCCAGTACCTCCCCAAGCCAGGGTGAAGTAACTTGGGGTAAGTTAAAGGCACTATCTATGAAAGATTTGAGGAATATGGCTGGGCAGTGTGGGATTACTTTCCATGTCAAAGCTAAGAAATCTGAAATCCTAAGACCTGTGGCCAACCATTTTTCCCTTGAACCTGAAGAGTCAGAGACCAGGTTGGAATTAGACTCAGACAGGGTAATATAAGCTAAAATACAATTGGAACAGAGGAAACCTGAATTTGTAGACAGGAAAAAAGAGAAAGAGAAGAGAAAGAATGAGAGCAGAAAGAGAAAAGAAAGAGAAAGAGAGACAGGAGAGAGAAAGAGAGAGAATGTTCCAGAAGGAGCGGGAGGAAAGGGAGTTACAGTGGCTTGAATTAGCTAGGAGGGGGACGGAGTAACCCCAGTGAAAGCATGGCCAATATGGAGGCTACACTTAACTCAGGGCCATGTGCTGAGCTCTTAAAATTTTCCCAATCAATCCCAAAGTTCAACGAGGGAGATGTGGAAGCATTTTTTGTAACTTTTGAAAAGCTTGCAGGGCAGTTAAAATGGCTGGCCAAGTACATGCTACAAAGCAAGCTAACAGGAAAAGCCCATGAGATTTATTCCCTGTCACTAGATGAAAGTTCATTAAATTATGAGTTGACGAAAAATGCTCTCCTCGGGGCATATGAGCGAGCATCAGAAGCGTACCGCCAGAAATTCCGAACTCTCCGAAAACAAGCTGATCAAGCTTATCTTGTGTTTGAGAGGAGTAAGCAGCCGGCTTTTGACCAGCAGTTAAGGGCCCTTAAAGTACAGCCCACGTATGAAAACTTCCGAGAGGTGATTCTACTAAAAGAATTTTAAAACTCTCTCCCTCTCTCCATAAAGACCCATGTGGAGGAACAAAAAGTGCACAGGGTGAGGCAAGCTGCAGTTCTGGCTGATGAGTTCACTCTCGTACACAAGTCGGTTCCCCATGGGAAAATTTTTCCTAATCACCACCATGACACTGAAAAGTATAAGAGGTGGGAGGGTGATAGGAGCCCAAAGAGTCTTGGGAGAGAAAGAAAAACGGGACACACAAGGGTCCCTCCTCAAGCCGAAAAAGTGCTGAAAGCAGGAGTGAGACCCGGAGACCTGGGTGTTTCCACTGTAACAAGGCAGGTCACCTGAGAGCTGACTGCTGCAAACTACGGGGAAAGCCTGTAAGGTTAATCAGGGCACACCCGCCTAGTGCAGGAGAAGGGACCTTGATGGAAAGCACAACAAAGCAGGCTGCGGCTTTAACTGAAACAGCAGTAAGACCTAGGAAAAATACAGCTGTGGAGTGCAGGAAAATTTAACGAGATCCCTGAAGGTTATCAGGATTTTGTGTCCAAAGGGAAAGTAACCCCATACCTGTCAAGTGGGGCAAGCAAGCCCATTGTCATACTCAGGCATACCGGAGCCACCAGATCCCTTTTGCAGGGAATAGGCATGACCTTCTCCTCAGAGAGTGCAGTAAATGCGAAGATGGTAGTGAATGGTATCAGAGGGCAGTGTACGCCCGTACCTTTACATCGGGTGCACTTGGAGTGCGACCTAGTTTCAGGACCAGTGACCGTAGTGACTGTTCCTAGTTTGTCTGTGGACGGGGTTGACCTGCTCCTAGGTAATGATTTGGAGGGGCAAAGGTGGTAACTTCCCCAGTTAGTGGTAGAGAGACCGAAGGAGGACAGAGAGACAGGGCAGTGGCAGGAAATGGTCCCTTGCAATTCCCCTGATTGTGTAGTGACTCCAGCCATGACCAAACCAGCTCTCCGAGAGGAGACTGAATTGGCACTACAGACAGACGGCCATACTGTTTGGTTGTCTGAAACTTTCTTCGGGAAGTTAAAGGACCCAGGGAATGTGTTAAACCAATCTTCTCTAGTTGAGACTCAGTGAGCCGGCCCAGTATTGAAGCAGGTAGCATAGGCTGCCGAGACTGAAACTGAAGCAGACGGAATCCCTGACTGCTACTATGTAAAGGATGAGGTTCTGCTGAGGAAGTGGAGCTCTCCTCACAGACCTGAGGAAAAAGAGTGGACAATAGTTCACCAGTTAAGGGTGTCACCGAGGTACCATAGCGAAATATTAAGAATGGCCCATGAGTTTACAATGGCTGTACATGTCAGTGTGCAAAAAACCAAAGCCTGCACAAGACTGCAGTTTGATTGACCAAAACTCCACAAAGATGTAGTGGACTTCTGTAGGAGTTGCCATGTGTGACCGGTTGTCGCATTTCATTTGGCGTGGTACGAAGGTATGACGGAAAAAGCACATGCCAAATGGAAAGTATTAATTTCGCCTTATGGAACTTTGCCTGAGACATTTTTACTGGATATTATTACAAATAATCTTTAAAAAAGCAGAACAGAGCAGTAAAGATGGCCACGCATAATTTGCCTATGAGAAGCTAAAGGCCGGCTGGAGACAGAGGTGATTACCCAGTCTAGCCAGAACAATAGGGGTGCTCTCTGATTCAGTTACCTAGAATGGTTTTGTCAATGTTGATCATCAAAAGCCATCGACACCCATTGACTTTGAAAGAGCCAACTCCCCCTCCCACCAATTATGTCTGAGCAACCTTGAATTTCAAAGATCATTCCAGAAACGTCAGTTTCAAACAAAGAGGTGGACATGACTACCTGTGTAACTCTGAGAGTTTGTGAATTGTGCCTCAGAGAACAGCAAAATTAAATTATAAAACAGAATTATCTTTCAACTTTAATGCAGTAAACCATGAGAATTATATGAAATGCACCTTTGAAATAACAGAATTAATCAGAAGGGATAGTTATATTGTGCGTCCAGATCAGAGCATATCAAAAGAATTATGCTGTGTGCTAGTTGTTGTTAATGCTATTGTACAAAATCTTATTGTGCTAATTATAAATTCCTCTATCTGCTATTGTAATAGTGTTACGACCAGGTGGGAAAGGGGTCTAGGGTTCCCTTTCAGCCTTTAGCTGGTCTTGCTGTAATAGGGTTTTATTTTTAAACACACCATGTTTTTAGCTCCTCCTTGGGAATCCTTGTTCACTGCTTTCCAATTATAAGGCAAAGAAACCAGCATGGTTTAAAGAAGTAAAGTGAAATTTAGTAAACTTAAACTTAAACTCTAATTCGGTTAACGCCAATGGCTACACGACGCACCCACGCTAGCATGATTATGCAATATGCAGATATGGATAGAAAAGGGCAGAAGAAATAAAGTGGAAAGGTTTGAGGCAATATCTGAAGAGCTTTTGTTTTGGGTCTTCAAGCTCACCGTAGAGTCCTTGATTGAAGGTAGATCTGTTGGGGCCCAGTATTCTTCTTAAACCTTGTTCACTGTAGCAGACTTTTCTGTCTTGGGGTTCATGTGTCTTCAGTGGGTTTTTGGAGTTCCATGAGAAAGAGATGGGAACAGATAGACCGGCAGGAGGTCTTCTTCAGTCCCGGAGCATTCTGTGTTCTCCCAGTTCTAACACTGTCTCTCCAATTTAAGATTCTCAGTTCAAACACTGCAACAGCCAGTTAGTCATGTGACTATGTCTGTTTGTGGATTGTACTGGAGCAGGGGATAGCTCCTTTGTTCCAAATACTGTCTGTTAATATGCAAAAATGTCTTTATAGCCATGGGCCTGGCAATGCCTTGTCACCTGCCTTATCTTCTTCCCAGCCACAATTTGAAATTTAATGTCAGGTGGCGAAATTAATAATACAGGTGGGGGCCTGCATGATACCTCCACACCCGGTAATGAAATGCGATTTGAGAAAAGTGTATTTCAATAAAAAGGTCGAGAGAAAATATATAAGATACAGAGAACCATGCATTTCTCTCATTTATTCCCATTCATTCATAAATCCTAAAGCTGATTAAAATGGTCTTTTCTTGATGCCACTGCTGCTTTAATTTCCCCTTTTTCGCAAGCTAGTAACCATGTGGTTCTTTGGGGGAGTTTTTCTTCAGTTTGCCCATTGCCATTACTGCCAAGGGGCTTCTGAAAAGGGGGATGGGTGACTTCTCTTTGGTTCTGACTGTGGGGGAGGATTCTTTGTTAATCTCCCCTTTGTTCTCTGGGACACTCCTGCCTGCAGGTATTTGTGCAGAATCTGCTGCACACCCCATGTGACATTTCGACTAGGTGAGGCATCACCCTCATGGTTTCTGTGCCCCCTAGAGGTATTTCTTTGTCTCTGTAGGTTCCTGTAAATGCTGTTAGCAACTCTGGAGGAGTGCTTCTAGAGTCTGCATTTACAGAGGAGGATGTGAGATTCAACTTGCCCTCTTGATCGCTTTTTCCCCTTCCCTTTCTGAACTTTTGCCAACCTGTGCCTGCCTGTCCCCTTTTGTTCTTGGCAGGGGTCTCTTATAGTTCACCAGCCCTCTGCTGGGGGCTCCTTCTAACACCGATACAGGACTTAGGGGTGTAGATTTCACTGTAGGTTGGGGTTTCCCCTCAACCTGGCACATGTGGCAACTCCTGCAGTACTCCACCACATCTTTGTGGAGTTTTGGCCAGTCAAACTGCTGTCTTATGCAGGCTTTGGTCTTTCATATACTGGCATGGACAGCCACTATATTCTCGTGGGCCCTTCTTAATATTTCTCCCCGGTACTTCTGCAGCACCACTAATTGGTGAACTACTGTCCATTGCTCTCAGGTCTGTGAGGAGAACTCCATTTCCTCATCAGTACCTCATTCTTTAAATAGTAGCAATCAGGGACTCCCTCTGCTTCACTTTCAGACTGGGCAGCTTGTGCTGACTCTCGCAATACTGGGTCGGCTCGCTGAGCTTCAGCTAGAGAAAATCCATTTAATTCATTCCCTGGGTCTCCTAACTTTCCAAAGAAAGTCTTGGATAGGCAAACCTCTTGGTCATCCACCTGCAGTGCCAATGCAGTCTCCTCTGGGGGAGCTGGTTTGATCATGGCCTTATTCATTACACATTCAGGGAAACTGCAGGGATCCGTCTCCCATCACTGCTCTCTCTCTCTAACCTCCGGAGGTCTTTCTTTCACTACTGGGGGGGCTACCACCTTCACCCCCGCCAGATCATTATCTAGGAGCAGGTCAAACCCGTCCACAGGCAAACTAGGAACAATCCCTATGGTCACCGGTCCCGAAACTAGGTCGCACTCCAGGTGCACCCGGTGTACAGGTACAGACATACACTGCCCTCCAATACCATTCACCACCATTTTGGTGTTCACTGCACTCTGGGGGAAAGATCAGGCCTTTTCCCAGTAAAAGGGATTTACTGGCCCCTGTGTCTGTGAGAATCACTATTGGCTTGCTTGACCCACTCGAGGAGTATGGGGTTACTTTCCCTTCAATTACAAAACCTTGATAACCCTCAGGAATCCTACTAAGTTTTCCTGCACTTGCAGCCGTATGCTTCCTGGGTCTCAATCTTACTGCAGTTAAAGCCACCGCTTGTTCTACTGTGCTTTCCATCAGGACTTCTTCTTCACTGAGCGGTGTGCCCTGATCAACCCTACTGGTTTTCCCTTTAGTTTCCAGCAGTCAGCCTTTAGATGACCTGCCTTATTACAATAGAAGTACACAGGTCTCTGGGTCTCACTCCTGCTCACAGCACCTTCCTTTTTGGCTAGAGGAGGGCCCCCTGTGTCCTGCTTTTCTTTCTTTCCCGGAATTGCTTGGGCTCCGATCACCTTCCCACCCTTTGTCCTTTTCGGATTTGTGGGGGTTCTCCATTGGGAAATCGACTTATAAATTAAAGCAAACTTAACGGCCAGAACTGCCACTTATCGGGCTCCCTGAACCCGCTGCTCCTCTACATGGGTCTTTATGGAGAGTAGCAGAGAGTGTTTAAATTCCCCTAACTGAATTACTTCTTTGAGATTCTCATAGCTGAGCTGTACTTTAAGAGCTGTCAGCCACTGGTTAAAAGCTAGCGGCTTACTTCTTTCAAACTCCAGATAAGTTTGATTAGCCTGCTTCTTGAGGGTTCTAAACTTTTGGCGAAAGGCTTCAGGTACTAATTCAGATGCCCCGAGGATAGCATTTTTTATCAGTTCATAATTTGATGAACTCTCATCTGACAACAGGGAATAAACCACATGGGCTTTTCCGGTTAGCTTGCTTTGTAATAAAAGAGGCCAGGTCTCAGCTGGCCATTTGAATTGCCTTGCTAATTTCTCAAAGGACACACAAATACCTCCACATCTTCCTCATTGAATTTTGGATTTAGCTGACCTAGTTTTAATGATTTTGTACCCAGCCCTGAATTATGCTCCTCCATATTGGCCATGCTTTCACTGTGGTGACTCTGTAGCCGCCCCCCCCCCCCCTCCCCCGTCAACTCAAGCCGCTTCAGCTCTCTTTCTTCGCATTCCTTTCAGAAGATTCTTTTTCTCTCTATCTCTCCTCTCTCTCTCGTTCCTTCTCCTGTCTTTCGTTCTCACTCTCCTCTCTTTCTTTCCCTTCATGTTTCTTCTGGAAGGCTCTCTCTTTCTCCCTTTCTTCTAATTCAAGTTTCCTCTGCTATAATCGTATCTTTGCTAACAATACCCTGTCGGATTCTGCTTCTAACCCTGTTTCTGCTTCTTCAAATTCAAGGGGAAAATGGTTGGCCACTAGCCTTAGGATTTCAGACTTCCTAGCCTTGCCACGTACAGTGATCCCACACTGCTCAGTCATTTTCCTCAACTCCTCCATAGACAGTGCCTTTAACTTAACCCAAGTTACTTCAACCTGGCTTGAAGAGCTACTAGCTTCAGTTGCAGACATGTTAGTATTCAATCACACACAACAAGAAAACCTGCATTAAAATCTTGCTCTTTTTTGATTGAGAACAATTTGGCTTCACACTTCCAATTTTCTCATTTGTCTGTGGGTCAGTTCTGGACACCAGCACCCAACTTTCTGTTACAACCAGGCGGGAAAGAGGTTTAGGGTTCCCTTTCAGTCTTCACCTGGTCTTACTGTAACAGGATTTTATTTTTAAACACACCATTTGCTTTTTCGCTCCCCCTTGGGGAATCCTTGATCACCTCTTTCCAATTATTAAGCAAAGAAACCACCACACAGAGGTTTTCTTTGGTTTAAAGAAGAAAAGTGAAATTTATTAAACTTAAACTCTAATTCAGTTCACGCCTACGGCTACATGGCGTGCCCACGCTAGCATGCATACACGATACACACTTGCAGATAGGGACAGAAAAGGGCAGAAGAAATAAAGTGAAAAAGTTTGAGGCAATATCTGAAGAGTTTTTGTTACAGGTCTTCAAGCTCACTGTAGAGTCCTTGATTGAAGGTAGATCTGTTGGGGCCCAGTATTCTTCTTAAACCTTTTTCACTACAGGAGACTTTTCTCTCTTGGGGTTCATGAGTCTTCAGTGGGTTTTTGGAGTTCCATGAGAAAGAGATGGGAGCAGACAGACCGGCAGGAGGTCTTCTTCAATCCCGGAGCATTCTGCTTTTTACCAGTTCAAACACTGTCTCTCCAATTTTAAATTCTCAGTTCAAACGCTGCAACAGCCAGTTAGTCATGTCACTAACTGGTCTGACCATGTCTGTTTGTGGATTGTACTGGAGCAGGGGATAGCTTCTTTGTTCCAAATACTGTCTGTTAATATGCAAAAATGTCTTTCCAGCCATGGGCCTGGCAACCCCTTATCACAGACCTTCTCTTCTTCCCAGCCACAATTTGAAATCTAATGTCCATGTGGTGAAATTAATAATGCCTCATCCTTGGCAGGTGGTGGCCTGCAGTGACAACAGAGACAATACCTGGTTTATTTCAATATTGTTCAGTGTAATTTTCAGGCTCATGATTCTAAGTGTGCCAAGAGGCTGAAACTGACTTTTGGCAACTGAAACGATTAAAATCTAGGCCCAGGCTTTAGGCCAATACTGTTCCATAGCTTCTTCAACATATACACAGCACAAGGCCCCAACTCCAATATTTGTCAATTGAATCACCATACTTAATGATGGTAATTTATTGTTACAATGAATCATATTGATTAATCATCAAAAATGGCTATGGTATTATAAGATATTTAAATACCTCATAGGCTCAGCTGGAAGTACTCTACCTATCACTTAGTAGATGATGTTTTTTATGTTCAGGCCCATTATTGCAATGTCACACTAGCAGCCATATGAAATCCTCTTCAAAACTAACTTCCAGAAAGATTTCCAGAGCTCAAGCCCAATGCAGTTAAAGGTGCAGCCGTCACTGCTGGAAGAAAGGAAATCAGGGATGTGCAAGAGTCCCAAATTGAAGGAGCTTGACATTCCCTTCTTCCTTCCATCTCTTTAAACACAGAAAAGAATTTAACACAGTACTGAAAGGTTAAAGATGTGGCATCTCCCATGTGCTCAGTTGGTTAATACTTTGTGCTATACAGATCAGGCCTGGTTTGACCATAGACTGTGTTGATCTCAGTAAAAAGGGAACAGAAGCCTAACAGAGTTCCTGGTCACTATTCTCTGATCCCTTCTAGAAAATGCATACATAGGGCATAAGCTGAGAATAGATCAGCCTTCTGACAAGCCCCAATTTTAACACTGGGTAAAAGGTCAATGTGAGGTTGGCAGGACAAGCAGCAGGCTCGCCCTGTCTTGCCAACGTGAAGCCCAGGCCATTTTAAATCCCAGGGCTTGGTACTATTTCCCGCGTCCCAACTTCTGCCCAGGTCCAGTGGGAGTGGTGTGGAGGCTGGTGGAAGGAAGGGTAGCAGGAAGACACTACCGGAGACCCACAGAAATGGTCCCTGGCAATCACAGTCAGGGGAGAGGGGTCAATTTTTAACCCAGCTTGTTATCCTCCTCTTATTCCATTCCCTTTCATTTTCCATAGTATTTCCTTTTCAAAGGCTTTCCTAAAGTCCATGTACACTCCACGCACTGCATTTCTCTTACCTAACTAATTAATTTCTCTAAAAATGTTGTTTTATCATTATAATATTGCTAGTTCTGCTTGCAACCATTTCAGGATTCATCTGCATTCCAATGTCCTTTCTCATAAAGATCAAAATGATGTACTTCTTACATACTCAACCATTTGCAATCATGATCCACAAACTGACAATCCTCTCCTCTCAGGATCACCTTAATTTTAACAACTCTCCTTTTACTGATGTACTTGTAAAATAATTCACTTTTGATGTATTTTCCTGATAATTCCTCCTAGTCTTTCCTTATCCTGTTCTTATTCTCCTAACTTGTCATATTCTTAGCCTTTTAATTATTATTCTTATAGTCCTCTTCAATTTTAATTGACTTGAATGTCTTTATTTATATATGGCAGCCTAAAATTCTAGACATTGTCTTCCTTTTTAATGGAATGTTCTTCTGTAAATCTGCAATCTATTTTTAAAAACACCCCACTGTTGCTCTACAATACTATGTGCCAATTTTGCCTTCCACTTCACCTTAGCTGACTTGCTCCTCATCTTTCTAAAATCTGCCCCAATCCAATCTGATGTTTTAGTTTTTGTATTGATTTTTTTTTTCCTTTCTAGTTTTAATTTTAAATATTATCAAGTTGTAATAACTACTTTCAAGGTGACCATCCACAGTTAGCTCACCTACCTGATCTATTTCATTACACATAACCTGATCTAGCAACGCCTCCAAACCTCTAAGATACTGACATACTGCTTTAGGGCACGGTCCTACTGATCTATTTCATTACACATAACCTGATCTAGCAACGCCTCCAAACCTCTAAGATACTGACATACTGCTTTAGGGCACGGTCCTACTGATCTATTTCATTACACATAACCTGATCTAGCAACGCCTCCAAACCTCTAAGATACTGACATACTGCTTTAGGGCACGGTCCTACATACAATTTAGGAATTTCATTCTCTTTTCTTCATTTTTGCCTTCTCTGACCGGATCAGTAAGTAGACAACTAGAGCCTTCCAAAACAATAGTGTTGCTATTCCTACTCATCTCAATCTAACTGAAGATGTTCTGTTCCATTTCTTTTCCTCAATAAGTTGGTGTAATACACCCCCACCTTTTTATCTTTGAGCTTCAACTCTGTTGGCTCTTGTCAACATTGCCCCTCGCTACAGCATGGATTTCCTCTCTTACCAATGTAGTCATTCCACCTCCATTCTTATATTTTCTATTTCTCCTAAATATATTGGGGTCGAGTTTCCACTTGGTTGTGCTTTCTGTTCAGCACAATTCATCCAAAATCGGCCAAACCAGCGCCAAAGATCAAGGAATTTCAAGCGCAAGTTGCATCCGGCGGAAATCAAGTTTCCACTATCTTTTGCGTTTCTTTGTAAAACATGGTGCTGGAAGCCAACCCCATGTACATAACTAGCCATGCCTTCAGATCAAGGTAATCACCATGGTGAGTTTTTGCCGAACGTGCTCATTTGTGGGCTTCTAAGGAGGCTCTTAAAATTAACACTTTTAGGCGTAAGTGTACTAATAGGCACAGCTTAAAAGATTTTCAATAGTCTTTTTCTTAATTTACTGAGAAACTGACTACTGTACACCAATATAACTAGTAAATAGTTCTGTATAGTCTTTATAGATGTCATTTTCAGTTTTTTTTTAAATGGAGTTACTCTTAGGTGGTGAGCTAGGATCTCTGATTAAAAATGCTGAATTTTTTTGATAAACACAGATGATTAATAAAATTGATTAAACTAATCAAACAACTTCCACCACTCTTAAATATATCAATAAGTATTTTTAATGCTAATTGTGCTGATTATGGAAGATTTTACATTAGTTGATTTGGAAATGAGCTTGAGCAGAACCTTGAGCAAAATATTCACTTTGCAAAACTGGCGCAATTTGAATGCAATTTATGTCCGGATCAGTGATAATGCCCAAAGCAACCATTATAAGCTGCTATGTTTATTTTCCATTCTTGACTAGATTGCAGCCAAGTGTATGTTAATGTTATTAAGTCCAGATCTTCCTATAAAATAATTGCTTCCAGTTCCCCCAATTTATTTCCTACACCCTAAGCATTGGCAGTATAAGCATTTCTGTCTAATGTGTCCTTTATCTTTCTTCAGTCTTTCCCCTGTTTATAATTAATCCATTTAATTTTATTCCTCAAACTCAATTTTTTTTATTAAATTGTTTACTGCATGAATATTGTCCTCATCTATTTCTCTCATCACTGTGAGCTGAACTTGGATAGTTTTATTTGCCCAGTACACCGCTTTCCTACTTTAAATATCACATCATTTCCCTATTTAACAACTTTGCTAGTACTTTAACATCCTCCCTATTCTGAAGTAGACCATCCTTGGAGAATAGTTCCCATCAATCCCAGAACTGGTGCTAATGCCCAACAAAGTAGAATCCCTCTTCCTGGCATGACCCCTTCAGCCATGCATTTAAGTCCCTAATCTTCCATCCTTCCCTATTCTAAGGCAAGGCTGGGAAAGTAATCCTAAAATTACCGCCTGTAAAGTCTTACTCCTAACTTGTTTCATAATCTCCTAAATTAATTTTGCAGGACTATTGACCTTTCTTAACCTACATCATTGATAACGGCATGAATCATGATAATGGCTATTCTCCCTCTTCTTGCACGATCTTTTCAAGTCTATGTAATACCCAAGTTGGGAGACAGCAAGACATCTGGGATGGTCAATTTGGATGCAAAAGATTGTATCAGCCCCTCTAACTGAATTCCAGTCTGCAACACCTCAAATTTAAAATTCTCACTTTTGTGTTAAAATCTCTTTATGGCCTCACCCCTCCCTATCTGTGTAACCTCCTCCACACTACAAACTGTAGTATAAATGTCTGAAAGGGTTACTGTTTGGGACAGTGTAAGTAACACCTCTCACTGTGATGATGTCAGAGATCACATGTGGTAGACACCCAAGAAGGAGAAACAGCATCATGTCAGCAATGAGTTAGATCTGCTTAAGAGAAAGTGTAACTAGTTCCTGAAATGTAATAAATGAGTTATTGTTTAAAACCTTACAAAGACTCAGTGATCTCTCCAGGCTAAAGGAACCAAACCTATCTCCCAGTAGCAACAATATACAACACAACCCTTTGAGATACCTGCACTCCTCCAGTTCTGGACTCTTGTGCATCCCTGATTTTAATTGATCCACCATTGGAAACCATGCCTTCAGCTGCCTAATCTGGAACCCCTCCCAAAACCTTTCCACCTGTCTACCCTTCTCACCTTCTATAAGATGCTTCTTAAAATCTGCTGCTTTGACCAAGCTTTTGGTCATCTGACCTGATATCTCTTTATGTGGCTTAGTGTCAAATTATGTTTGTTAATGTTCCTGTGAAGCCCCTTGGGATGTTTTACTGTGTTACAGATGTTATATAAATGCAAGTAGTTGTAATTGTCAGTACAGCATTTCTGGCTGTTTTATTAATTTTGCCTTTTTGGTGTTGCTGATATTTATTTGATGCCTTTGCTTAAACACCTCCTTTTCCCCACAGGAATCTTCAAATCTGTTTGAGCATAAGTTACTGTTTTAACCTTTCCTTCCTGCCTTTTCCCTGCCTCTCAATTACTTACATATTTCTTTCTCCACTACTTGCTTTCTATCTCTCACCAGTATGACTATCCTCTCAAATGCTTGCCCCCAAAAACTGCTCTCCTTCCCTGACATGTCAGATTGTCGCCACCTCCTTCTCAAGTTCTGTGATTCTAAGCACAAGCAATATGATCTGTTAACAATTCCCGCAGACGTGTTTGCCTAAATCAACATCTGGTGCTGGAAACGCCCACAACTTCCAGGGATGACACATCACTCTCTCCTCCTGTGCTGACATTTTTAGGTTTGGTTATTTGGATCTACTTTCAAAATTTATATTGCTTGCATAGAATATCAGCCAGTCTACTTGGAAACTAATTCCCACTGTCACCAAATTCCTATTTTAAAATTCTATACTCTCACTCTGTTCCTTAATCTCATTCTGTTCCCAAGTCACTTGGTGATGTTCTGAATTATGCCAGGAATTGTTTCAAACTAAATTAAAATAATCACTGATACAGTTATGTACCCCCTACACCCCTCCACCCTAATGTACAGCAGGCCTTTGAGCTCACCGTTGCCTAACTTTGCATTGGTTCAGTTTGGCTCTGTGCAATTTGAGGTTTCCCTGCTAATTAATGAACTTTGCAGTGCTTGTCAAACAAGTGATTATTATTCACTCTGAGAGAAACAGGCTGCATTCTTTCTCAGTGGCTAATATGCATTATACTGGGTTAACAGAAATACAATCTGTACACAGTCCCCTGTGACATGTTAATCTTTCCGCAAACTTTCCTTCATATTTCTGTAATTCTCTGTTTACTGCAGGTTTCGATGATGAAGGAAGCCTGTAATAATCTTGCTTTTTTTAGGTTCTGTGCAAATCGGGAAAACTACAAAGGAAGGGTTGGGACATGTATAAAGGAAAAGGGGGAGAAGAGAGAGCATGATTATATCTTTACAACACTTTTTGAAATGCAGCCAATGCAATGAGATATGGTCTGGTATAAAATATACTTCCATTCCCTTTAACTGGAAAATGGACATTTCAAATCTTACTGTGACTGGCATCAGTTCAACACAAAGGTCATTCAATACTTAAGAGGTTAGAGGAGTTTGAGAGCTTTAACATCATATGTCAGTGAACAAAGTGTATATCATACCACCCTATAAAATAACAATCGTAGTTTTGTGGAGATTTCTATCCTAATTAATAACGTGTTTGCTTTTCTAAAGAATAACAGATGTCACTCACAGGACATGTGTATTTTTAAATCTGCCTAGAAAAGCAAAGGCTGATTTTCAAGTGTGATTGCAGGCCTGAGCTCAACGCTCACTTTATTCTACAGCCAGTTCAGGCTGGCTTTTGGCACAGAATAAATGGAGGAGAAAGAAAACAGGAAACATACAGCATCCACCTATAATTTTATCAGTTAGTTTGCTTCCTGCCCTCTTGGCAACTCCTGCCAACAGAACTAGACAACATTTAGGACTTTCTAATTGTGAAAAATAATTTATTTATTCATATTTTATTGAAATATCAAAACAGCAGTAAACACACAGCAATAACAGAAATGCCACCCAAAAGCAAAAAGTAAAACCTTTGAATGAAGAAATCAAACTGAGTTTGTGGGTGATGTATATCATTATGTTACTTGACATTTTCCACAGCAGTCTCCCTTATTTCAATTTGTCTTTAGATCATAGAAAGTCAAAGACCAATGTTACTCAGAACTGGTAACAAACTAGGTGTTATCTTGCTGAAAAGGCACTCTCAGTTCCATTCCAATGCAATGGAATGGTGGAGAATGGCTTTCGAATTTTGGTGCAGTCCTATTGCTTAGTATACAATGCTGAGACAGTTGTGTATATTTTAAGCTGCCTTCTTGTTTTAAAAGTCAGGGAACAGTGTTGGGTCACAGCTCAGGATATGAGCTTGGTGAAGGAGCAAATCTGCTGAGGCCAGAGGTGATGGTGAGGCAATAATCCAGCATCATTTCATGAGAATCATTGTATTAGTCCTGAGTTCCATTTTGTTATTTCAGTGAGGTACTGTCTGTAAATTAGTGTTTGCAAAGTCTAATTCTGTTATATTTTATATACACAAAGGATGTTGCTAATTCAGTGCAGTATAAGTCATGCTCGTATCAGCTCATATCTTGGGTCAGATCGAATCTTGAGTGCTGTGTCCAATTTTGGTTACCGAGACACAAGGGAAACATTTAAGCTCTGGAGGCGGTGCTTAGAAGAAGCCACGAGGCAGATCCCTAGTGTTATAGAACTGAACTATGAGGGAACACAGGAGAAACCGGGGCTCTTAAATTTTGGAAGATGATAACTGAAAGGAGACCTAACAGAAGCTATGCAGAATAGCAATGATAAATCAGGAATATTGCTGCAAGGTAACCTGTGAGAGGAGAACAGGAGACACATGATCACACTAATGAAAGGAAGATGTAGGACTGATATTAGGAAAGATTTCTTTGCACAATGAGCGATCAATAACCAGGAACAAAATTTCAAGTAAAGTAGCAGAAGCAAGAAGCTTGGAGCAAGATCCAGCTAGAAATTGTGCTGGGAGGACTGTAGGGTGGCAAAATTCAGTTGCATAGCACTCATATTTTCAACGCTGGCGGTGTCGTTCCAGGTCCAAAATGGCATCTGCGCCACATGTGCATACTTCTGGTGCAGACCGCACCAGACGACATTTTGGGTCGGTTGTGTGCAGGGGTGCTAGGAAGTACTCTGCACTGAAAGTATGCAGAGTAGGCAGACCATTGTGTCTGTCAGCGTATCTTTTGGGCCTCCTTATCTCAAGAGACAATGGATACACGCCTGGAGGTGGTCAGTGGTTTGTGAAGCAGCGCCTGGAGTGGCTATAAAGGCCAATTCTAGAGCGACAGGCTCTTCCACAGGTACTGCAGAGAAATTTGTTTGGCGGGGCTATTGCACAGTTGGCTCTCCCCTTGCGCCTCTGTCTTTTTTCCTGCCAACTACTAAGTCTCTTCGACTCGCCACATTTTAGCCCTGTCTTTATGGCTGCCCGCCAGCTCTGGCGAACGCTGGCAACTGACTCCCACGACTTGTGATCAATTTCACAAGATTTCATGTCGCGTTTGCAGACGTCTTTATAACGGAGACATGGACGGCCGGTGGGTCTGATACCAGTGGCGAGCTCGCTGTACAATGTGTCTTTGGGGATCCTGCCATCTTCCATGCGGCTCACATGGCCAAGCCATCTCAAGCGCCGCTGACTCAGTAGTGTGTACAAGCTGGGGATGTTGGCCGCCTCGAGGACTTCTGTGTTGGAGATACGGTCCTGCCACCTGATGCCAAGTATTCTCCGGAGGCAGCGAAGATGGAATGAATTGAGACGTCGCTCTTGGCTGACATATGTTGTCCAGGCCTCGCTGTCATAGAGCAAGGTACTGAGGACACAGGCCTGATACACTCGGACTTTTGTGTTCCGTGTCAGTGCGCCATTTGCCCACACTCTCTTGGCCAGTCTGGACATAGCAGTGGCAGCCTTACCCATGCGCTTGTTGATTTCTGCATCTAGAGACAGGTTACTGGTGATAGTTGAGCCTAGGTAGGTGAACTCTTGAACCACTTCCAGAGCGTGGTCGCCAATATTGATGGATGGAGCATTTCTGACGTCCTGCCCCATGATGTTCGTTTTCTTGAGGCTGATGGTTAGGCCAAATTCATTGCAGGCAGCCGCAAACCTGTCGATGAGACTCTGCAGGCACTCTTCATTGTGAAATGTTAAAGCAGCATCGTCAGCAAAGAGGAGTTCCCTGATGAGGACTTTCCGTACTTTGGACTTCGCTCTTAGACGGGCAAGGTTGAACAACCTGCCATCTGATCTTGTGTGGAGGAAAATTCCTTCTTCAGAGCACTTGAACGCATGTGAAAGCAGCAGGGAGAAGAAAATACCAAAAAGTGTGGGTGCGAGAACACAGCCCTGTTTCACGCCACTCAGGATAGGAAAGGGGTCTGATGAGGAGCCACCATGTTGAATTGTGCCTTTAATATTGTCATGGAATGAGGTGATGATACTTAATAGCTTTGGTGGGCATCCGATCTAACGCTGATTTAACTCCATCTGCGCTATTTTCAACCTCAAAGCTCCAGCTAACGTCCTCTTAATTTTTGCACAGCTCAACATGCATTCAGTAGCAGGAATGAACCGTCTCCTGCGCTATTTAAAGAGACCATCAACCACTTTCAGGTTAGTTGCTGACTGATTTCTACTGGCTGCAGCTGGAATAGTAAAAGTGTTTGGAGATTTGTGCTGCTACTTTAAGTTGCTGAAGTCTACAGGAAGTGGTGTGGCACATGATGAAGGCCTTGGTTCTCACTTCAAGCTCTGTATGCAAGAAGAGTTGAAGAGATTTCATTCTCTCTTGCCAGAGAGAGGCAGGCGGAGTGAAAACGCACCTTCGCCAGAATAGCAGGTTTGCCCATGGTGCAGGTTGCCATTGTCTGATTTCACACTACAGCATCGCATGTAAATTTGGAGATGTATCACAACCCAAAAGGGTTCTACTCCCTCAATGTCCAGCTGGTGCATGGCCATACACAGCACATCATGCAGGTAAATCCCCGGTATCCTGGCAGAAGTCAGTTTACTGAACCATCAACATTTCGGCCACCACAAGAAACCAAAGGGTGGCTACTGGACAACAAAGATGATCTGCTGACCACGTGGCTCATGACTTGTTGTGTAATCCATGCACACATGAGCATTATGTACATAGCAAGAGCCATGCAGCTACACATAATGCCATCAAGCAAAACATTGGGATGCTTAAGCAATACTTCTGCTGCCTGGACTGCTCTGGAGGAGTCCTGCCAGAGCGTGCGTCAATGATGCACCATGATCTCCTGCATCCTCACCATCAGAAGGGCACAGCACTTGCCATGACGTACGCGGAGGACAGCTGAGGAGCAGGAGGAGGAAGAGCAGGAGCAAGAGGAGGAGGAGGGGGAAGGGAGGAGGCAACCAAAACAGCTTCTTTATGGCTGGACTGTTTGTGATTGGCTCATCTAACAGTGGTATCAGTGAGCACAACCACAATTCCCCATTCACCAACAGTCTTACACCTTGCCTTACCTTACACCGTACCTTCTCTGTTATTGACCATCTCAGCGTCCATCACTGACCATGAAAGTCACCACAGAACAAACATTCCAATCAATTTTATAAATCAAACCATCCAATATTCCATACAAAAGTCAAATAATCACCCTGGTGCATTCCCTTAGTGACTGTTTTCCATGTGCCTTTGCCTGGCCTAGTGCTCCTATGTAATGCTACCTCAGGGACTGCAGCATGGCTGGTGGAAGGCTACTGACTTTCAGTGGGGAGACTGAAGATGGCCTTGCAGGATGACCTCGAGCAGCTCTGGCCCTAGAAGACCGGACTTCAGACTGCACGATTTTGGCATGGGCAGCAGCAGCCTGGGCTGGCTAGCCAAAAGGCAACAGCAAGGGCAGTGATGGAGTGGCAGCAGTGGGAGGATGAATACTGCCATTCTGATAGAGGAAAGCAGGTTCATGCTCTGTGGAGTCATTGCCATTCCCCCGAGCTGGCACCATATCAATCCTAACAATGTGTTGGAGGACTGATTGTTGGACTGATGTGCCACCCTGCAAGCCCCTTTGAATAGTTGTATCCATAGCCATGATGGTAGCAGTTTGAGATTGCATGTCAACAAGCTGACCTTGCATGACCTGAGTCTAAGCTTCGACTGCAGCACCCAGACGTTGAACGATTTCTGTTTGTGCTGCAATGGAAGCTGAGACAGACGTTGCATCATAGTAGGGTCTACAAGTGTGGTAATGGAGTTGGCCATCGCCTCCATGCTGGAAAGGATGGGCTCCATGCTCTGCACAAAGCTGTGTGCAGGATTGGTGCAGGACTCCTCAAAACTCTCTGACAGTGACAGCAGGCTTTCTGGCAGGCTTCCCAAGGCATCAAGCATTTCATTGTGCATACCCAACAACCTTTTTCCCATGGCTGCCCTATGAAAATCCTCATCTGAGTCCTCGGTAACAGAACTTGTGTGCAACCTCACCGCCGGGGAGCTGGCATCTGCGTTAGCCTTTGTCTTGCCCTTGCCACAGGCCACTCATGCCTGATGTCTCACCATGTGCAGATCACGCCTCTGAGCTCCCCTCTAAAGTACGTGAAGTCAATATCTGAGATGATGGCTGTGAATATGAGTGGAAGTAGCATTGTTTCTCCATCATCACTCTCTTCTGCCTCTTCCACTTCATGGTCCTGCACCACTGACTGTCCGGGGGAGGGGAAAAGAAGAGATACATGCTTACACTATCTGCAGCTTGTAAATCAGAATAGAGTGTAGAATGAGGGGAATTGGGATGTGATGCCATACTGTCACCTTCAATGGTTTCAGACCCACCACCGGCCACTGCGTCAGTCATGGTCACTCCAATGATGGCGAGCACTGTCTCCTCCATCAAGCTGAGTACATGCAACTGTGCCTGTCCCCTAGGTGCTGCTGTCTCTGGTTCTGCGCCACTTTGTCCTGCAAGAGAGGGAAGTGCAATGTGTTTGGGTGATGTGCCTATCATAGTTAAATAACTGTCAATGTGTGCAAGCTGTGAGATGTAGATGTGAGGCTTGCACCAATGCTAAGTGTGTAAGGGTGAGGTGAAGCTTTGAATGCGAAGTATAAGTCATGGTTGCTAGAGATTGTTGGTAGGTGAGTGAAGGGGCTATGTGAATTGAGCAGTGTGTGAGGTTAGTGATGCAGTTGGTGGAAACGCCAGTGCGTTCACTGACCTTTACCACTTGTGTGAAGTCTTTGAACTTCTTGCAGTAGTGTGTCTGGATCCTGAGGGCTGCACTGCTGACATTGACCATGAAAGCTTTCTGCTACTGCTGCCTTCTCAGTGTCTGTCTGGAGGGCTTCCTGGCCCCTGTGGATAAAGGACCTGTCGCCTCCTGTCCATCTCCTGCACCAAGGCTGCCAGAGCAGCTCTCTGCCATGCCTTGCCATTTTAGTGTCTCTCCCAGGTCAGACCCACATTTAGAATGACTTCCAGCACACACTCTAGTCAAAATGCACCTCTCCTTTAACTTGTGCTAGCATCTCACAATTTTGCATCCCCTTCTCAAGTGTGCAGCAGTCAACAATGTGCTTAGCACTGGCTGCACACGACAATTGTCTGTATAAGCCACCAGCTGAAGTTTGTGTGCTGCCAGTAATGACAGGAATGGGCACGGGTTAAAGGCACATCGCAATCCCCATGCCCATTTTTGGGGTCTATCGAAATGTTCCCCCTCTGTTTACCTTTCTGGAAAGACAAACTCATTTGTACATAATGGCCTTCCTCATTTGTATTTATGTTGCAATCGTCTGAAGAAGAAAACTTCACCATTAAAAAGAATTGGAGTAAACTTTAACATCCTATATGTCCCTGTGACAACACCTGATGATTTTTGAAAAAGAATGCGATTGTTTTAACAGTGAATGCTGATGGAATCATCAGGGCAATTCGACCAGAGGAATTAATGTGCCTTATTATATAGGAGAGTTGAATAAACATGGATGCTTGAAGTGACACCATTTCTGGGCTGTATTTTGTGTTTGGGGTCGGAAGACCATCGTTGGACCATTTCCGGGTCCTAACCCCACACCAGGGGTGGGGGTTGGGGGATGTAGTCACAGCCTGTGATTTTGCCCAAGTTCGGCAGCTAATTTCTTATAGGGCGGGTTTGGCAGCCAATTAGTGATGCTGGGTGCAGGATAGAGGCAGGACGTACACAGAGCAGACCCGGTTTAAAAACATGATGGCAGCCATTATAGTGGCATCAATTTTGCATAGCTATGGAAGCCCAAGGACAGCAGGAGGAGAGGCAGAGGCCTGGCACCCATGGCAGGGCTGCCCCATGGTTTACGGATGTAGCCCTTGAGGTTATGTTGCAAGCAGTATGAGAGAGGTGAGAGGTCTTGTTCCCGGAGGGTAATACGGGAAGTCCACCCAGCCAAACTAAGCAGACCTGGTTGGAGGTGGGAGCAGCTGCAGTGTCATGCGGAGGACCTGGGTGCAGTGTCACAATAGGTTTAATGACAATCTTTGATCTGGCAAGGTGAGTGCAACGTGACACCCAGATGTCACGCCCAACCGCACTGGAAATATACATGTTTGTCCACTGAAGATGAAACTCATTAATCTCATCTGAATTAGCTTTGGGAAGAACCCATTGAAATTGAAAGGAGCTTATTACATATTGATAACTCTTATCTACAGGAATGAACTAACAAAGACTTCTTTCAAACAACCTATCTCCATGACCAAGATCACCACAATGGGTGTGAAGTAGCAGCTATTCATCAGAATGGACCACATTCAGACGCCATCATGAAACAATGATTGCCATATTCTGGAACATTGTATGACTCACCCCAGGAGAGAGAGCTCTTAGTCATCTGACCGACACCCCTGCCTGACAAGTTTCTACCTTAAAAGGTATCTCTCTGGAGAGACAGAGAGAACAGCCAGAGAAGGTCTTTTCTAGCCAGAACAACTGTGAGAAAGTTCCAGCTGAGCAGGAGCCCTGCTGACAACATCTTTTAACTATTGCAGCAGAGAAATTGCAAGGTGACTTTGGAACTCCTCCACCTATGAAAGTGAACCTGGATTTCCCACCATCAACTTCAGACTGAGGCTTAACCACAAGGAGCCTGCGACACTTCATCATTTTCAAGACAACAAACTTTCAGACATACACCATTGAAAGCTTTCCACCCAAAAAGCTTCTAAAGGTTTTAAAACAACAAACTCTTTAACAACAATTGGACTCTAACTGCATGCTCCCATTCTACTCTCTAACTTTTCTTGTGTGTGTGTGTGAATGCATGAGTGAGGTTGCGAACATTTTTTGGTTATTGTGTAAAATAAGTATTTATCTTTAACCTACAAGAAAATCTGTCATTTATCTATTTATTTGACCCTTAAAACACTCAGGGACTAAAATACTATTTTTAAAACACTATCAGTGATCAGTTGAGAGATGAAAAGTGGAAATCGCTCACACCACCTCCCACCTGTCCGTAACATTGAGGACAGGCCTTCAGCTCAGCAGATAGCAGCAGACACAGAAACTGGGCAGCCTGAGGGTGCATGATGCTCCTGAACATGGGAGAAATGTGTGTCCAGGGTAATTACTCCATCAGCAAGGCTTAGTGCTTAGTGCTATTGAGGTTTTGGCAACACTTGTTGGAGAAATGTCCAAGCCTGTTTGTGAAGAAGAAACTGAGACTAGGATGCTTTTGTGTAGATTGTTTTATTCCTTGTCACAGAGCTTACTTCTGCTCTCCAAACAGCACCACCAGCTAGTGCTGGCTGGCTCTTTATATATACACACTGGAATACAATTAACTAATTAACACCCAACACCTGTTCACTCTGTTATCTTGAACTACCAGGTATTTATAATCCACTAACAGAACTTCAGACCATAACAGATTCCCCCCTTTTTCTTTAAATTAAATGCATATATATATATATATATATATATATATATGAAAAAGAAATTTTTAAAAATGACACATTTTTCTTTACATTATTTATCATTAACTTTCAACAGCACCAGCCATTGACATGCTGTATATTCCCCCCTTTAAAAAAAAACTTGTTTAAAGAAAAAGCGATCTTATCATTAAAATTTTTTTTCCATGTTTTCCTAACTTATCATAACACTAAACGGCCCTCTTCGAGGAGATCCAACAATTTTTTCAAACAAGCACCTCTCTTAGTAAAACAACCCAACAACTGATGACTTGCGTCAACCCATTTTATTTTGGAAATTTATTTTCTTTCGAACATTTCTTTTATACTCGCGAGATCAATCCTCAACCTTTTTCCTGCAACACCTTTTGTTTAATGGACATTGTCCCAGAGAGAATGGTTATCTATGTAGCATTCCATAGGAAAACATTTCTCCGATTGCCCCTTATATGAGTTCCTTCAAAATACTCGATAAATACATACCCATATCTATCGCTTCTATCAGTGCAAGTGTCTCAGCAGCTAAGGTGCTTTTAGCTATCCTCTTTATTTTCTTTGATTCCCAGGCTAACGGACAACATTTATCATTTCTTCCTACCAAAAATATAATAAAACCTGTTGTGCTCGAATAACCATCAGGAAGATTAGCGTGTGAGGCTTTACTAAAAATGACCAATTTCATCTCTTCTGGGTCACTCAGTGCTGGAAACCTGAGTGTACATTTATCAAAAGTCAATCTCTTCAATGTCTTATTTGCTTTCAGCACTCCCCCAACAATAACATGTTTCAGCATGGTGCTCAATTCTAATACATCATAGCAAGCATCCGGCCTAGTTTGTGTGCACAACCAGTTCAACTGCCCAATTAAGCTCCTTAACTGGTATACTTCTTCCTTGGTTGCTGAGTCTTCCTTTTGTGAGGATCTGGCCTGATTTATTGGGATCCTATTAACATTCTCTAGGTAAGACTGTTGATTTAGGGTTACTCTCAACTAGAGGCCTGCTCAGGTCGGGAAAAAGAAACCCGACTCGAACCCGACCGAACCACAGCAGACCCAAGCCTGACCCTACCCAAGTCCCTCCGATTTTGCCCCGAGCCCGACCTGACCCGAGCCCGACCCGACTATCCGTTCACTTACCTTCCTGACACCGAACCTGCAAGAAGCTGCAGCACATGCGTGATGACGTCACAGTGACATCACTTGCTCACTGCGCAGACTCAGTTTCGTCCCGGACTCCCAGCTCAGGTAAGTTTTTAAATTTCAATACTTACCGTGTGTGTCCGGCCCGACCCAACCCGAGCCGACTCGACCTGGACTCGGCCCAATCCGACCCGAGCCCGAAATCCGTACCCGGAAGATGTGCCCGACTCGACCTGAACCCGACACATGTTGTCGGGTCTTGTCGGGTTCGGGTCGGGTAGCTGGCCTCTACTCCCAACTCAGCCTACCTAATATTCAACCTTATATATTTAAAAGCTCTGGAAGCCTGACTTCCAATTTTAAATTCCTGCAGAACTTTACCTACCACACATTTCTCAAATGCCTCAGATCCTCCCCACAGAAAATCATCCACATGCATCAAGAGAACACCTGCTAGTTTTTCTTCATAGTATCAATAAAACATTGCCGGATCCACCTTTAGTTGACTACAACCAGCTTTTAGTAGGATGGACCTAACTGAAAAATACCACAAACTGGATGCATCATTTAGCCCATAAACACATTTGTTTAGCTTCCATAATTCCCTTTCTATATCTGCAGCTTCTTTTGGTGGCTTTTAAAATACTTCCCTTTGAAATTTCTCCCCTTGCAAAAATGTTGCTTTGATGTCAATGGACTTACATTCCCATGAGTGAGTAACTAAAAGGGCTAGGAAAATCCTCAAACTTGCTTTTCCTGCTGTTGGGGAGTCCACTCTAACTTCCTGGTTGCCTAGTCATTCCTCAAATCCCCGAGCTACAAGTCTGGCCTTCGCTTTATATGTACCATCGGGAAGTACTTTCTCTGTACAGATCCATCTATGGGACAATGCTGGTTGTCCTCTATCTGGCACCTCCATGTATATGACAAACTCTCTCCAACTGTCAAGCTCTTTTTGCTTGGCATCCTTTATCAATTTACAATCTAAGTTGTTAGTAGCCACTAGAGATTCTCTATCGTAAGGGCTCCTACTTCTTGTGGTGCCCCTCGCCTGCTCTCTGGTCCTTGCTCTAGTGAAACCACGTCCCCTACAAGAGTTCCTATTCCTTTCTGGACTGCTACTACTCAACCTGACCCTCCTACAACCAGACTTCCTTTCACAAGTTTGTGACCTTTTCCTTGGACTATGATCATCTTCGGGCCCACTGTCTGAACTTATATTTTCTGACCTTCCACATTTTCACTTCCTTCTGCCAATCTATCGGTCTGATATCCTGTCCCTTGTCTTGCACATTCAGCCAAAGTTTGTATTTCCCTGTGGCCTTTCCTGCCCTTCCTATAATGGTGGCTTCCCTCCATTCACTAGCCCCTTCTGGCATATACGTCATTCTAGTCCCAACTTTCGGTAGTTGACCTTTGGGATAAATGTCCTTATCTGGATCTTCATTATCATTTGGTCCACTCTCAGTCAGCCCATTATCTGCCACAATCTGTTGCTCACAAAGGTCTGACATATGTGCATGTGAAATACATGGTGTATCATCAGTGTTCATCATTTGTTCAAATACTGTCAATGTATGATCAGTGCCAATAAGCCATGAGGAATGTACTCTAACGGTTTGGTTGCCATGTTGCAAAATGACCGTTTCACCATCAGTGCCTATAACTTTTCCTGTGCCTCTCCATTCTTTCTGCCCTTCTCTTTTGTAATACACCATATCCCCAGTATCAAAATTCTTTATGGCCTGATCCGCTACCTCAAAGCTCTCCTGATTTTTTCTGAAACCTCCGCCTTAATAAATGCTCTTCTCCCTGCATGCATGGCATTTAAATGTTCCGCAAAAATAACTAATTGTAGTCCCCTCTAAAGCCGGGGGATGGTCCCACATTACCAAAGGTATTTTCAGATTCCTGCCATAAACTAATTGATATGGGCTGTAGCCCCCAACCATTTGAAGCGTGTTTTTCGCATGTACTGCCCATTCCAGAGCAGTAGTCAATTTACAATTTGGCTGGTCTGCTAGAATTTTTCGGAGCAATTCAGCAATCACGGCTGATTTCTCTCACAAATCCCATTACTAAAAGGACTTTCTGCTGCCGTGTGCTTTGCTACAATATTCATATTTTCACACATACTCCTGAACTCATCATTGGCAAATTCTCCTCCATTGTCAATTAGAAACCTAGCCAGTGCTCCCAGTCCTGTTTCTATCCACCTTTCCATTATCTTGTCCACTATTACTTTCTTGTCTTTACTATAAACTACCATCACCATGTCAATAAAGTGTAGAATAAAAATGTTTTTTTCTTTATCCCATACTTTCAAGTCCATCACTACAGTTTCAGTAAAGTCCCTTGCTAATGGGAGACTCACTCTGGGTCACGATGGCATTCTCCTGTTTTTTTTACAGATATCAGATTTTTCACTGATATCTTCGATAAGTTTAGTGTAATCATCATCTATTACCCCTGCAGCTTTTAACAGAATCTTCAACCTATGACAAGATGGATGTGCAAACTGTTGATGTAGTTTTGAAACAATTTGCCTTTTCTCCTTTAAATCCCTACCCCCGGATGCCATTAATACTTCTTTAACATCCTGCTTAGAGATGTTAGGTCTCACTAAAGGAATACAATAATGTCCCGACTGTGTAAACCGCAAAGCTACAGATTTCCCAAAGACAATCGCCTTATCATGTTCCTTATCCAATTTCATCTGAGCCTTTTTCATAGACGGTTTACTTAACAGCAAAGGCGTAGGTACACCTACAGTGCTGTTAGGAAGAGTGTTCCAAGATTTTGACCCAGCGGCAGTGAAGGAACAGTGATATCATTCCAAGTCAGGTTAGAAACGGTGGCGCTGGTTGAAGGACATGGCCCGAGTGAGAAAGAGGTGGTGACGGAGGCAGCGGCTGCTGTGGGCAGTCCCCCTCGGAGGATGGAGGATAGACACAACCATGCTCAGCTGGCCACAGATGCAGGGCCTCAGGAGTCACAAGCAAGGCAGCTGTACTTTGACCAGCAGTATGAGATGTGATCACACATGCTGGAGTTCACTGAGGCGGTGCAGGGTCATGAGCTGAGAATGGAGGAGTCCATTCAGCTCATGTGCACCACCATGGCTCAGGGCTTTGAGGTCATGAGCTCCTCCATTGAACGAGTGGCCAACCTCATAGAGAGCCATGTGCAGCAGCACTCTGATTTGATGCAGCCTGCTGTAGCACTGACCGGTCAGTGGCACTGATGGTGCTGATGGCACAAAGAGGCATGGGGTGGATGCCAGTCACGCCCCAGTTGGTGGTCTGCTCCAGTGATCCAGAATGCTATCCAAGAGCTGAGACAGTCACTGATGAGGATAAGGGTGCCACCCCTCACTGTTTGCCATCATCATTATCAGCATCCTTGGCCCCTCTGATTGAGGGATCATCTATGCAGCAGGGCCGTGTGAAGGAGGCTACCCCTGCATTGACGCCAGTGCAGCAGCTTTTAATGGTGCCCCCACAGGAACCTCCTCCATGTCGAGGATGACCACCACATGCATCTCAGCCACAGGCAAAGTCAAGTGAGCAGGATGCCTCCACCTAATCTGAGTCCACAAGGGGAGCACTACGTAGAAGTGACCGAGATTGAAGGCCACCATGTCGGTCAGAGCACTGAGTGGTTCACTGGGGTTTATTTCACTTGTAAATGTACACTTTGTAATTTATTAATAACACTGGAAATGTTGGGCCATGAACCCAGACCTGTGAGTTTCCATTGTTTAATGAGAGGACTGCAAAAGAGGGAAGAAGTGGTAAAGGGAAGCAATGGTCTTTGAACAGGGACACTGAGACCACCAGACAGAAGTGCGCCATGCATTGGAGGTACGAGTAGATCTATTCAAGGTTGTGTTTTTAATGGATGTGTTCTCGCAGGCAGATCAAAGTGAGTGCCAGAGCATGCAGTCCTGCTGGATGAGTAGCGCTCAGATGAAAAGTGCCTGAATCAGACAGGTCCTGATGTGAGCCCCATCCTCATGAGTGCATTGACTCCCGAGCTGGGCCCGGTCACCTTACTGCTCAGCATGGGCACCCTTCTGCTCTGCGTCTTCTTTCTCTCCCTCTTCCTCCTCCTTCTCCGATGTACTGTGTTGATCTAGCGCTTCACCCTCTTCAAATTCCATAGCACAGCAGACCATCACAATGCATGAGATCCTTGCAGCAGTGTAATTCAGGGTGCCACCCGACTGGTTCAGGCACTGAGACTGCATCTTCAGAAGCCCAATGGCCTGCTTGATATTCCTTGTGAGCAGATGGATTTGGTTGTAGTTCCTCTGTGCTTCTGTCTTGGGGCCACATAAAGGGATGAGTATCAATCTCTTCAAGGAATATCCCTTGTCCCCTAGAATCCATCCACCGAGTTTCACTGGTGACATGAAAGGCTGCAGCACCCAGACTGCCAGAGGATGAAGGAGTCATGGCTGCTGCCAGTAAAGCAAGTCTACACACGCATAGAGATCTATTGTGCTTGTAGACCAGCTGAAGGTTTAGGGAGTGGAAGCCCTTCCTATAAATGAATCTCACTGGCCATTCACTTGGCAACTTGATAGCCATATGGATGCTATCGATGATACCCTGCACCTGTAGGGATCCAGTGATGGAGGAGAATTCCACTGCCCTTTTCTGCCATGAAGCCCCATTTATTTGAAATTGTATGTACAAATAGCTCATCTGTGGCCTGTGAGATGCGGTGTGCTGCCACATGAGAGACACCACCAAGATCTGCTGCTGATCCTTGGAAGGAGCCAGAGGCAAAGAATTTCAAGGCCAGAGTGACTTTAAACGCTATTGGCAGGGTAAGGCGAGCAGTGCTGCAAGGACTGAGGTCTTCCTTAAATCTCAGTTACCATCAGCGTAGATAGACGCAATCCCCTGCGGCACTGATTCTCTGACATGTCCAAGTAACTTCTTCTTCAGCAGTACACTCGATGCTGAGGGTATATCCTTCATTGCTTTCCTGCCCCTCGTTCCTCCTCTCTGTCCTCCTCATGCCCAGGGCTCTGCATCTATTCCTGAGGCTGTTGCTCCTCACCACTACTGGTCCCTATCGACAGGTACCTTAATCCCATGTCCAGCTGTTTCCTTGCTTGCAGTCAGGTGCACTCACAATGCTTACTGGACCCCTCTCCCCCACCACAATCTCTGGAGGGTCACAACCCTCTCCACTGATTGAACGCGCGCAGACCACTTGCTCTGGTAACTCTGCTCACCCGATGGAAGCTGTGTGCCCATGGATGAGTGCCCTTCTCAGCCATGCACCCTTTTATTTTAGTTTAGTCTAGTTTAGAGATACAGCACTGAAACAGGCCCTTCGGCCCACCGAGTCTGTGCCGACCATCAACCACCCATTTATACTAATCCTACACTAATCCCATATTCCTACCACATCCCCACCTGTCCCTATATTTCCCTACCACCTACCTATACTAGGGGCAATTTATAATGGCCAATTTACCTACCAACCTGCAAGTCTTTTGGCTTGTGGGAGGAAAGTGGAGCACCCGGAGAAAACCCACGCAGACACAGGGAGAACTTGCAAACTCCACGCAGGCAGTACCCAGAATTGAACCCGGGTCGCTGGAGCTGTGAGGCTGCGGTGCTAACCACTGCGCCACTGTGCCGCCCAGCTAGTCCCAGCTAATTGAATGGCGAAGCCAGGACTGGCTCCCTGCTGTGTTGCTGCCTCCTTCTACTTGGACTGTTCCGGTTCTGTCATGTAGCCCGGGCCAGCCCACAAAAATAGCAAACTGGCCCTGTCGAGCTGACAACAAGCTAATTAACAAGCTCAATTGGCCAATTATCTGAATCAGGTCAGTTGTCGGGTCCCATCTTACCCCGCCCTGAGCAAAATCGCGAACACTCCGAAAGACTACGGGAAACTGGCATGGCAAAATTGCACACTCACATGCCTCCGTTCCCACCCTCATATTGGGGCGAAAATTCTGCCCAAAACCTTCCAAAAACTTCATGGCCCCATTTTAGATCTGCCCTCTTTGTTCGTCAGACATAAATTCGCCAACTCTGGTTAAACGTATTCCTGGAGGTTTTATCACATGCCTTGCCTCCAACTACCCAATTGGATGATTCTTGACTCTCATTCAAAGAGCCTTGTTGCCCCTTCTCCAATGATTTTTCTCCTGGGGTTTGCTCACAGCAGTGTCCTGGAGATTAATTTTCAAATCCTGGAGACTCCAGGTCAATCCTGGAGGGTTGGCAACCCTAGTCAGGCATCAAGGAGTAATCTTCAGAACTGGGAATGGACCCAATGGTACAAAACTGCTCCTAATTTAGCAGAAATGAAGACGCTTCTTCAGAGAGGTCCCAAGATGCTGGTTTAGGAAATGGAAAGTTCTCATACTGATGCAGTGGGATGTGCTGTTCTGAGGCAGGGGCTGACAGGCATTGAGCCACATCGTGCTGGAACAGGGCATCTCACAGTGGTATCAGTCAGAGCAGAGTGGTTCTCTTGGGTCAATTTCACTTCTGATTGTGCACATTATAATTTATTAATAACAATGGAAATGTTGAGCCATGATCCCAGAGCTTCCATTCCTTAATGGTAGATTGGAAAAGAGGGAAGAAGTCATGAAGAGAAACAATGGTCTTTGAAGAGGGACACTGACAGCACTGGTAAGATTGGATCTATTCAAGGTTGTGTTTTTAATGGATGTGTTCTCACAGGCAGCTCAAAGTGAGTGCCAGAGCATGCAGTCCTGCTGGATGATTAATGTTGAAATGAAAAGTGCCTGAATCAGATATGAAATAAAAACAAGAAATGCTGGAAATACTCAGCAGGTGTGGCAGCATCTGTGGAGAGAGAAGCAGAGTTGACATTTCAGGTCAGCGACCCTTCTTCAGAACTGGCAGAGGCTAAAAATGTAATAGGTTTTAAGCAAGTAAAGCAGGGGTGGGGCAAGAGATAACAAAAGTGAAGGTGTTGATAGGACAAGGTCACAGAGAATAACTGACCAGAAGGTCATGGAGCAAAGGTAAACGGTATGTTTATGGCGTGGTGAAAGACGAAGCATTAGTAACAGAGAGGGTGTTAATGGACAGAAAACTGAACAGCCTGGCCCGAAGCACAAACATGAAACAAACAGTGGGTAGGCACATTTGAAACAAACTAAACAAACTAAAATAAAATAAAATAACCACATAAATCAAATGGATCAGATGTGTCCTGACGTGAATGCCATCCTCATGAGCGCTTTGACTTCTGAGCTGGGCCCGGCCACCTCCCTGCTCAGCATGGGCACCGTTCTGCTCTGCATCTTCCTTCACTCCTTCTTCCTCCTCCTTCTCTGATGTTCTATGTTCATCTAGCAGTTCACCCTCTTCAGGGTTCACAGAACAGCAGACTACCATAATGCACAATACCCTTGCAGGAGTGTACTGCAGGGTGCCACCCGACTGGTTCAGGCACCAGTATTGTATTTTCAGAAGCCCGATTACCTGCGTGATGGGGGGGCCTCTGTGAGCAGATGGCTTCAGTTGTAATGCCTCTGTCTTGGGGCCACATAAAGGGAAGAGGATCCATCTCTTCAAGGAATAGCCCCTGTTGCCTAGTTACAATGGTGACATGAAGAGCTGTAGCATCCTGGACAACCAGAGGATGAAGGAGTTATCGCAGCTGCCAGGAACGCAAGCGCGCACATGCATAAATTTCTTGTTGTGGTCGTAGAACCACCTGTACGTTTAGGGAGTGGAAGCCCTTCCTGTTGATGCATCTCACTGGCCTGTCACTGGGCACTTCATGGCCACATGAGTGCAATCGATGATGCCCTGCACCTGTGAGAATCCAGCGATGGAGGCGAATCCCACTGCCCTTTCTGCCGCGAGGCCCCATCTGTTTGAAATGATATGTACAAATTAGGCATCGGTGGCCTGTGAGGTGCAGTGGTGTGCTGCCGCTTGAGAGACACCACCAAGTTCTGCTGCTGATCCTTGGAAGGAGCCAGAGGCAAAGAAATTCAAGGCCACAGTGACTTTAAACGCTACTGGCAGGGCATGGCGAGCAGTGCTGCAAGGACTGAGGTCTTCCTCAATGAGGGCAGAAATCTCAGTTACCATCTTCCTGGATAGGCGCAGTCTCCTGTGGCACTGATTCTCTGACATTTCCAAGTAGCTTCTTCTTTAGCAGTACACTCAATGCTGAGGGTATGGCCTTCATTGCCTTCCTGCCCCTCGTTCCTTCCCTCTTCCCTCCTCATGCCCAGGGCTCTGCATCTGTTCCTACTGGTCCCTATCTCCGAATACCTTAATCTCTGGAGAGACAATTCCCAATGTTCCGAAATCAGGTCATTTCTTTTTTAAATAGTGGACCAGAATTTGTTGGAGCAAGGCACCTCACAGCATGCCTAGTTATTTAGAATTTTTCCAGCATCCTTCAACTCAAATTACTTTTTGCCCTGATGAAAGGTCACAGACCCGAAACGTTGGCTTTGCTTCTCTCTCCACAGATGCTGCCAAACCAGCTGACCAGCTGTTTTTATTTTATTTTTTGCCCTGTAAGTTCCTGGAAGTGCAAGCTGATAATGGTGCAGCAAGGGCAACAGGACCTCTGGGACCTTGGTGATTGACAGAACTAACAGAGTATCAGATTAAAGAATTTAGAAATAAACAGGGGAAGGACTGAGGTGTGAATTAGAGTGGGTGAATTCATTACCAAATCAGGTACAGAAAGAGAAATAAAGAGAGGGAAAGATTGGATTGAGAGAGAGACAAAAGAGACAGAAAGTAAAATTAAGAGAGATGTAAAAAAGTTACATTTGTTTTTTTTATATCTCCAGCAACAATTCACTCCCTGTAGGAATGAGTCTCCACACTTTTACAAGTTCACTTTCCGGACCAGAGAGGTTGCTTGGCGGTCATTAACAATTATCCAAACCTTAAAAGGGTACTTAGACTATTATTTGCTAGAACTAACTCTCTGTAACTTTCTAATGCAGCACCTTCATGAGATGCACGGGGAGGTTAAGTGCAAGACGCTACTTTCATGAAGCTCACGGAGGAGTAATGCAAATCGTCCAGCACCTTGTGGCAATTCAAAATTCACGGGTATCTCTTCCTCACCACAAATTGCTGCTGATTTGCACATATAGCAGTGTGGATCATTTACATGCGGCTATATTTTCTGCAAATTCCAGCCCAGTACCTTGTATAATTGCCCAATCTCAGTGTTGACAATAAAAGTTTAAAGACTTCAATCATTGAAATCACACCAAAGTACAAACCAATATCAGAAAGAAAATTACTTACATTTCAAACAAATCCTTTAGGGTCAATGGAGTTAGTTCATTTATTTTATTCACAAATAAACTCCACACTGTTCCATTATCTCTCAGTTCTGTGTCAAAGGTGTTGTCACTTCCATTGGAAAAAACACCGGGAATATACTTTTTCCCATTGATTTGCTCGATCACCCCATATATTTCTCCTACAGGTGCTGTAAAGGCATTCTGTAGATTACTCCTGAGGTTTTAGTGTCACTTCAATGCTCTGATTTATCTCACTCTAGCCTAGGATTGATGGTGCAGTCTTATCTGTACGGCCACAAAAATGTGGTATGTAAAATAAAAGGTCTTTGGGACTTTGCTGCAAATACATTGATAACTGCAAAGTCTAAGAGCAGCACAGGATAGATTTTGTAAGCAATGTGGTTTCAATAGCTTGCAAGTTAAATTAAACAAGCAATCAAATTTAATACTGAGCAGAAATTTGAGTAAAAAAAAATCTATCTCTATCAGTTCCTATGACCTAAATACGTTGCACAGGTATAGTAACCTAGCTAAATATATCCTTCCGGGGATGTGGTGCCCAGAACTGAACACAGTTACTACCTTTCCTTCATTTTGCATTCCAGCCCAGGTGAGATAAAAGCCAACATTCCATTCACCTTTTTAGTTTATTTTTGTATCTGTGTACTGGCTCGTAGTGATTTGTGTACATGGACTCCAAAACCTCTTTGTACCACTACAGTCCCCAGTTTCTCACCATTTGAAAAATACTCTGATTTATCTTCCTTAGTTCCAAAATGGATGACCTCACGGTTGCCCACATTGAACACCATTTGCCATAGCTTTGCTCACTCACTTAATATGCTCCCATCTGCACTATTTACTAAGCATTCGAACTTAGGGATGAATTTTAACGGCCCCTTGATGCCGCAGGTCACAGCGCGGGAGCCAGTAAAATTCTGCAGGGAGAGGCCCGCCTCGATCCCCGACATCGAGAAGGGCCCGCCGCATATTACCGGTGGCAGGGGGACCTTGGTGCGGTTACTATTCAAAACGATACTTATCTCTGCAGATTATGTAGCCTGCCGCCTCTCGGTGCACACTTCCGGATTTTACAATGAATGGGCGGCCGTCACATGCTGTCCCGTTCACGATCAGAAAAGCAGGCGGGTCATCAGAGGCAGAAGTTTTCTCTACCGGAGGTAAGTTCAGATATTTAGGGATATCTGCATACTGGAACGGAGGAGGGAGTGGGGATATTCAGGGGTCAAACTCTGCATACTGGGAGGAAGAAGGGAGGGGGGATATTCAGTGGTCTCACTTTGCATACTGTAAGGGGAGAGGGAGGGGGGATTACAGGGGTCTCACTCTGTATACTGTAAGTGAGGAGGGGGGATTACAGGGGTCTCACTCTGCATACTGGAAGGGAGGAGGGAGGGGGGGATATTCACGGGTCTCACTTTACATACTGTAAGGGAAGAGGGGGGGGGGAAATCACAGGGGTCTCAGCTCTGCATTCTTAAAGGGAGAAGGGAGGGGTCTGGGATTACCAGAGGGAAAGCTCTGCAGGCATGAGGGGAGGTACTGTGTACCCTCCCTCCGTAAACAGTGTATGCTCTGCGTTTGTTTGTGTGTGTGAAGGGGTAATTACACGCCAGTCACCCTGTGTGTGGGGAGGATGCCAGAAAGGGTAGGAGCATTAAAGTTATATGGATGGTGGGGGCAATCGATGCAGCTGGATATGGTCATCCTGTGCCACTGTGAATGTTGGCCAAGATGGGCAATGCCACACCACGCCACATAGTTGATCCCTGAAAGCACCTGATGTACCAATCCCTGCCCTGTTAGGAACCTTCGAATAAATGAAGGGTTCAACTTTGTTTATCACATGGAAATGGGTATGGCTTATCCTACATTGTGTGATCCGCTGCTTCTGAGGAGCTGTATGCACCGGAGCCAAAATCAACAGGCAGGTGCGCTCCACGTAGAGGCTCCCAGTCGTGAGCAGCAGCCCCCAAGGGAAGCTTAGCTTTACGGTTGCCGTGCATCTTTAGGACCCACATGACATGCCATCAGATGTCAGAGCACCAGTGTCAGAGGCGATTACGCAATTAGAGAGGGTGGTGACACATCTCTCTGCCCTGCTCAAAGATGACCTCAGCCCATGGGCTTCGGTGGACATTCTATGCCTTTGGTCCTCATAATGGCAGTGGTTTCAAGCTTGACATCTATGCAGCTTTTCAGGGGCCCACCAGAGATCGTTGTACGAGATGAGGAGAAATTTCTTCACTCAGATGGTGGTGAACCTGTGGAATTCTCTACCGCAGAAGGCAGTGGAGGCCAAGTCATTAAATATATTCAAGATGGAGATAGATATATTTCTTAATGCCAAACGGATCAAGGGATATGGGGAGAAAATGGGAACAGGGTACTGAATTAGACGATCAGCCATGATCTTTTTTGAATAGTGGAGCAGGCCCGTACGTCCAAATGGCCTCCTCCTGCTCCTATTTTCTATGTTTCTATGGAAGAAGACATAAGAACGAACACATGGTATGCTTACAATATTATTACAAAGTAACAGCACAGCACCGAAATGGACATATATGGATTAGAATTCTAAAGCAAAGCACTACGTTTATAGCCAAAATTTATTTATAATGGATTAATGGCTCTGTTAAAATAATGGTAAGAAATCTAAAATGAATGCATTATGCGTTCAAACATTTATCTTCAGATACTGCAATTCTTGTTCAGAGAATGAATGAATTTTCAATCACTTGGATATATATACATATGAAACTTGAAGGAGGTCCTGGTTAAACAAAAAAAATGAATGAATTTCTTAGCCAAATTAGCCTCTCTTAATAAGGCAATGAATGTGGAGATAATTTCAAAGTGGTTGTCCTCAGACAATACTACGTTTGGACATATTGGTACATTTAAGTTGAATAGCTACTTATACACAAAATGAGTGAATTTCGGTGTACCAACTTATATTATCTTAATACAGTGAGTTTATGGAGATATATTTGAAGTTGATGAGAGGATGAACAAGGCATAGAGTCATAGAGTTATACAGCACAAAAACAGGCTCTTCGGCCCATCGTGTCTGTGCCGGCCATCAAGCACCTATCTATTCTAATCCCATTTTCCAGCACTTGGCCCGTAGCCTTGTATGCTATGGAAAGTCTTAAGAAGCAACTGTTTGCCAGGATAATCTCTTCAGGTTGGAGAACCATGAAACCCCTCTTTGAGTCTCTGGTGCACTACTGGGAAGCGATCAAGGCAAACATCAAGAGGTCCTTCATCCTTAAAGGTGTTCAGAAGGCGAGAGAGAGACAGAGGGAAATGTCCCTACTCCAGAAAAGGATGCAAATTCTGCTCCGGCTGCAGTCGATGGAGGTCAAGGAGGATCTCCAAGAGGTGAAGAGCCAGCAGGCCTCGCTCTTTGCCACAGAGGCCTCCAAGATCATCTTCCGGTCCAGAGTCCGCTACGTTGAGCAGGATGAGATGTGCTCGCATTACTTCTTCCAAATGGTACACAGAGAGAGCTCTGTGATCAGCAGCCTGAAAGAAGAGGATGGCTCAGTAACGTCTTCGCAGTCTGATATACGAAGGATTAGCAAATCCTTTTATGCTGGGCTGTGCGATGTGAAGCCCATGGACAGCAAGGCCTCCCAGTCCTTCCTGTCATCTATCACGGAGGTCTTAGATGACAGCATGCAGGAGAGTCTGGATAAACCGCTAACTCTGGATGAGCTGACAAAGGCCGTCAGGTCCTTCGAGATGAGTAAAACTCCCGGAAGCGACAGCTTACCGGTTGAGTTATATTCAACTCTGTGGGACTGGATCGGCCCAGACCTGCTAGAAATGTACGAGAGTATGCTTCTGGCCGGCAGCATGTCAGAATCCATGAGGAAAGACATCATCACCCTCATCTACATATGGAAGGGGGAAATCATAAATTGGTGTCCCATCTCACTGCTTAATGTAGACTACAAGATTCTGTTCAAAGCCATTGTCAGTCGGGTCAAGTCTGCTCTGGAGTTGGTGATTCACCCTGACCAGACCTGTACTGTACCTGGCAGGAAGATCTCTGATAGTCTCACGCTATGTACGGGACAGGGAGGTGGACACCTGCCTCATCAGCTTGGACCAGGAGAAGGTTTTTGACAGGATATCGCACACATACATGATGGATGTGCGCTCCAAAATGGGGTTTGGGGAGAAAATCCGCAATTGGATCAAACTGCTCTACACAAACATTAGTAGCACAGTCTCAACCAATGGGTGGGAATCAGAAAGGTTCCCGATCCAATCTGGAGTCAGACAGGGCTGTCCTCTCTCCCCTGTCTGGTTTTTTTGCTGTATCGAACCTTTTGCTGAGTTCATTAGGAAGGATGTGGGCATCAGAGGAGTGACAATCCCAGGCGGTGGAGGCACTCAGGTTAAAACATCTCTGTACATGGACAATGTCGCCGTCTTCTGCTCGGATCTGGTGTCCGTTCGCAGACCGATGAGAATCTGTGACCAGTTCGAACTGGCCTCGAGAGCCAAAGTAAATCGCAGCAAGAGCGAGGCCATGTTCTTTGGGAACTGGGCCAACTGATTCCTTTTCCCCTTCACCGTCAGGTCAGACTCCCTGAAGGTGCTGGGGATATGGTTCGGAAGGGCCGGGGCATGCGCCAAAACCTGGAAGGAGTGAGTAGCTATGGTACACTATAAACTGAGCATGTGGGAGCAGCGATCTCTCTCCATTGTGGGTAAGAACCTGGTCATCAGGTGCGAGGCGCTCACATAGTTGCTGTACATGGCACAGGTCTGGCCCATACCCCACTCCTGCGCTGTGGCGGTCACCCGAGCCATTTTCCGCTTTATCTGGAGATGCAAAATGGACTGATTCCGGAGGGACACGATGTTCAAACCTCTGGATAAAGGCAGAAAAAACGTTCCCAATGTCACCCTCATCCTGATGACCGCCTTCACATGCGGATGCATCAAGCTGTGCGTAGTGCCCCAATACGCAAACACCAAGTGTCACTACATGCTGAGGTTTTATCTGTCCCCGGTGTTGCGAAGGATGGGTCTGGCCACTTTGCCACGGAACACTCCATCCAGTTGGACCGTGCCACACCACCTATCCTTCGTGGAAAAATCTGTGCAGAAAAACACCTTTGGCCACCAATCCATTAGGCAGTGGTCTGCACAGAATGTCCTCAAGGCCCTAGGGGAAAAGGACATGATGGATCCTGTCGGATGGTTCCCCAAGCAGACTGCCAAAGTCACTTGGCAGAATGCGTCATCACTAGAACTCTCAAACAAGCTTGGCTGGTGGTGAGAAGGGCCCTCCCTATCAGATCCTTCCTGCACACCCAGAATCTCAACACCTCCGCACGCTGCCCTGGAGGTGGCTGTGGTGGGGAAGAGACTGTTGCCCACCTCCTTCTGGAATGTGCCTTTGCAAAGCAGGTGTGGAAAGAGATGCAGTGGTTTTTGTTGAGGTTCATCCCAAGCAGATCTGTAACACTGTGCTCTACGGGCTGTTCCCAGGGATGCACACCGAGATAAACATCAACTGTTGCTGGAGGACCATCAATTCGGTGAAAGACGCTCTTTGTTCTGCCCGAAACTTATTGGTCTTCCACTGCAAAGAGTTATCCAAGACCGAGTGTTGCTGACTGGCACATTCCAAGGTCCAGGACCAGGTGCTGAGGGATGCACTAAAGCTTGGGGCGGCCACCACACAGCCTCAGTGGGGAAAGACCACTGTATAAGGTCCTCCCGCCATAGTGAACCGAGGGGCTGGACCCATGGAAAACCCCTTGGGCTGTATACACCAAATATGGTTTTGCTGGAAAATGTATATTGCATGTAAAATGGAATGGAAGGGTTGTGAGGCAACTCATTCCTTTATTGAAGAAAACTGATTTCCTTTGCACTTGATGGAATGTCAACTTGGTGCTGTTTTGAACTGTTTTGTAATGTATTTTTTTTTTACAGATTTTTATGAATAAAGTATATTTTTTGAAAAAGAAATCTCTTCAGGTCTCTAAAGCAACTTCAAACAAGCATCTGTTACCATAGACTAAAACGTGTGAACTAGGTATACAAAAAGAGGAAGTGTCCGGAAAATAGTTGCTTGGGACCATATAGAAGGTGAATAGGAAATGCAGACTGCCAAACTTTTGTCAAGTATTTTATGTGGATTTGATCCATCCATATTAGTTTCCATCTTATCTGATTTGATGTCCCTCAATAAATAAAAAATAAACTCCAAAATACTTTTGCAAGAAAGCCACAGATTCACAATTCCTTGTTTACTGGTCCAGAATTGTGTATTTTGCATTTCATTGATCTGAACATCAGCTGTTAGTTAGAACTTGATCATTTGCCATGTGCCCTTAGTGATATAATTTCCATGTTCTTGTCCTTTCAGTTCTGGATGACATTCTTGTAACTTGCAGTATTATATCTTTGAAATATTGGACACACTTGGGTAAATACCTCAGGACATCCTCCTCTTTCAGATTACAAAGGAACACAAATCTAGCCCAAATTTAATTAAAACTTCAATGGGTCTGTGCCTTACTGACCAGTGAATTAACATGTGACACGAGAAACATGAAACAAGAGCTTACAGGAGAACGGATCTCCAAGGTAACGGCTCCGCAGCTCATTAGTGTCTTGTTAATGAGTTTAGCAAAATGAAGCTAGTCAGTAATTCCCTCAGATACTGTTATCTTCTAATTATTCAAGAAGAGCTTCAGATTCCTTCACCAGTGGGTTTTTGTAAAATATATTATATAAAATTGATGCTTTGCTCGTATAATTTTGAAGCAGAAGGCCTATGTAAATTGAAGGCACATTAGTTAGGTTGGTCCATTACGTTTTTAATATCTGAATATTTCCCTCACAGCCACATTGAGTAAAACATGCACCAATCCGCAAAGACGATCAGTAAGCTTGTTGCCAACTTGAAGAGATTTTTGGGGTGAAATTCATCTTGGGCACTAGTAGAAAACAGGTGATTGTAGATCAGCAGCCCGCTTAACACTCCGGAGATGAAAATTGTGTAAAGTGATTACCAGGCTGCTGATTTGCTAAATGCCCATTTTGAACTATAGCCCAAGATGAATTTCAGCTCACTTTTACTTCTTCTATAACAATACAACAACTTGCATTTACATAGCACCTTTGAAAAATAGGATATTTGCATTTCTACTACACTTTACAAGTCCTTAAAAAACCTCAGCCAATAAGACACTTCTACATTGCAATCACAGTTGCATTGTACTAAAACACAGCAGTCAATTCATGCAAGGCCCCACAAACAACAAGATGAATGACCAGTCAATGTGATTTTGCTGAAGAAGGAACGTTGGCTAGGACACCAGGAAAATTCTATCCCTTTTTTTTCAAGTTGCACCTAGGGATCCTTTACAAACCCCAAGCAAGCAAACAGAACTATTGTCATTATAAGTTCAACTTTGAGGGTGGGGCTTGAACCCACATCCTTCTGACTCAGAGCTGAGCTAAACTGAGCAGGAGAAGGAGGAGGGGAGATGGCTGTAAGTACTGTCGGGTACTCAAAGTTGAGAATGATATAGAAAGATGAAAGGATTCAGGGAGGGTGTTCTCTTGCATGGGGGAGAGGGGAACATGCAGTAGACCATTGGTGGAACAATGGAGGACACAGATCGGGAAATTGAGCCGAATATTTCAAAGGTAGGAAGAGGGATTGCTGTGCAGGGACTTGAAGACGAAAACAAAGAATTTTGAAAAAAAGGTTTTTGGAGTGGATGCACAGGGGAAGGGGAGACAATGGATCTATATGAATTAAGTGATAAGCGAGCTGGATTTTGTGAGGGACAAGTGACAACGGCAGAGTTCTGGATGAGTTGGAATATACGTGGAGCAAGCGAAGGAGAGCTAGAAGAAAAGTCAATGGAAAAGTTGAATCTGGAAGTGAGAGAAGTGTAGATTGGGTTTCAGAAATCATATATTAATCTGTGTTGAGCTGATAGATCTCAGCTAAAGTGACAATAAGGATCCAACAATTGGATTAACCGTCCCAGTTTCGGGAGGGGAAATTAGCCACGGTCCGAGTTCTTGATTGCTATCCAGTGACCCCTGCTGTAATTACATGTGTGGACATTAGGTGAACACAGGATCGAGCATGTTTGCATTGGTCAAGAGCTAAAAATGCGTGGTCACATTAAAATATTATGTCGAAGTGCTAAATAAGTCATATAACATATTTCTCTCAATTGCACTCTTAGCAGTGCTGATCCAGTACCATAGTCAGGCATGACCTGATAGAAGTCTTTTAAGATGATGAAAAGGTTTGAGAAAATGTTTTCATTTCTGAGGGAGACCAAACTAGAGGTCAGAGACCATGTACTGTGTCCCAGGCATCCAGCTATTCATTGAAGGCCGTTGGGGTGGGGGGATGAATTAAGAAATTTAAAAGCCCATTTCAGTTATGCAATCAAACGAGTTAAATTTTTGTTGTGTTTCTTGACCCATTTCCTTTGTTTGGCAATAGAGCCATATTTGGCTCAACTCTTCTTCCATTTTTGAAAATTAGTTCTTGGGACATGAACAAAACTAGTAAGTCAGTATTTATCATCCATTCCTGGTCCCAGAATCACCACATAGTGTGGGACTAGAGTCAGGGATGGCAGATTGTTTCTCCTAAAGGATATAGTGAATCAGTTGGATCTGAATGACTCCAGCAGCTTTCATGGTAATTCTGTCTAGTGCCAATCCACAAATTACAGATTTTATAGAATGTAATTCCACAACTTGTCACAGTGGGATTTTAACTCACCGTCTCTGAACCACTGATCCAGTGCAATAACCAGTGATGGCCCAAGAGAAGTCTTTAAGATAAGAATTTCTCGGGCAGATCAAAAATATAAGATAGTCACTAATATAACACATCTTGACAAGTTGTGGGTGGCGAGCCCCTGAATTTCTATCTATTCATTTTAATGGAGGGAAAATTGTGGGCCACTCACCTGCGATTTCTTTATAAATTTCATCTCATCCAAAAATCTGCGGCTTATACCCTAAATCGCACAAGGTCCTGTTCACCCATCATGGCTGTGTTTGCTGACCTACATTGGCTGTTGGTCCACCAAAACCTCAAATTTATCATTCTCAACCTTTTGTTCAAATCTCTACATGGCCTCATGCCCCTTTTCTCTGTAGCATCCGCCAGCCCTACAACCCTACGAGAACTCTGCACTCCACTAATTCTGGAACCTTGTGCATCCCTAACTTGCTTTGCCCCACCATTGGCAGCCATACCTTCATCTGTCTTGGCCTGAAGCTCTGGAGGTCCCTCCATAAACCTCACTCCATCTCCACCTCTTACTCCTCTTTTAAGATGCACCTTTAAACAGACTTCTCTGACCAAGCTTTAAGTCACTTGATCTATTGTTTCCTTCTTTGGCTCGGTGTCAATTTTTTAATCTGATTACTCCCCTGTGAAGTGTATTGGGATGTTTTACCTCGTTAAATATAAATGCAAGTTGTCATTTTGTTGCGATGGGCATTCTACAAGTACTGCTTCCCACCAGGAGTACTGGATCACTCAATCATTCCTATCGACTCCACAATTTACCATTTAATTCTTCAGCAATCATGACACTAATCACACATGCCAGCAGAATTGGTGGTCACTGCTCAAGAAGACATTAAGATGACCCAAAGCATAAAAAGGGGAGATTTATCACAATTCTAAGAGACCAGCAGCTAGATAAATGCATACACTGATAGACCGAAATATCCCCACAGCTGCGTTTAGAAGCCATACAAAAGAATGATACAATGGGAAGTTTGTTATGGGTGGCATTACACAACACATGCTTGTGAGCATAACTGGCATAAAACCAGCGAAAATCTGCGTAAAATGTTATTAATGGTCTTCAATGTACTTGAAGTAACTTGAGCCCTGACAGTTTGGAAGAAGAGAAAATGTCACGTCAGATCAGAACAGAAAGTGCCTCAAAATATATTTGTTCGCCAAGATGGAATTACAGGCCTCCTGTGGAAAGGTAGATGAGGCCCAGTAATCAGCCAGCTCACGAAAAAGGAGGGCGAAGAAAACAACAGAACATAACTAATCAGGCACTGCCATGGCAACAGCTTCCGTTGAACAAGGTGCACCAAACTCTACTAGATGAAGGTTTACTTACATAAGAACCACCACCGCAGGGGAAAAATAACTTTACCAATAACAGATGTTTTTTTTAACCAATTACCATCACTGCTATACCCCATCCAGTAAAGTTGTGTAGAATTACATAGAAATTACAACATGGAAAGAGACCTTTCAGCTCAATCAGTCCATGTTGGTGTTCATCTTCTATATGAGCAGTAGACATAATCCCAAGTGCCCAGGCTGTTCCTATATCCCTTTACTCCCCTTTCTTTCAACTGCCTATCTAATCTAATCTTCAACATCAATCACTATCTCCGGTAGTGCACTCTAGAGCCTCACAACATATGTTCCTTCTACTCTTGTCCTTAATTGCTCACATTTAGTTTTTGTTTATTCATTTATAGGATGTGAGTGGCACTGACAAGGCCAGAATTTATTGCCCATCCCTAATTGCTCTTGAGAAGGTGGTGTTGAATCACTGCAATCCATGTGGTTAAGGTACTCCCACAGTGCTACTGGGTAGAGTTCCAAGATTTTGATCCAGCAACAATGATGCAACAGCAATATATTTCCAAGTCAGGATGGTGCGTGACTTGAAGGGGAGCTTGGAGGTGGTGGTGTTCCAATGCAACTGCTGCCCTTGTCCTTCTAGGAGGTAGAGGTCACGGGTTTGGGAGGTGCTGACAAAGGACCTTGGCGAGTTGCTGCCATGCATCTTGTAGACAGTACACACTGCTGCCACTGTGCGCTGATAATGGAGAGAATGAATGTTTAAGGTGGTGGATAGCATGCCAATCAAATAATCTGCTTTATCCTGGATGGTGTCGAACTTCTTGAGTGTTGTTAGAGTTTCACTCATCCAGAAAAGTGGAGAATATCATATCACACTTCGAACCTGGCTTGTGCAAGGCATGACTCCAGTCAATAGAAAGCTTTTCATCCATCGCCTTCGCCTCCGGGCTCACTTCTTTGACCAGGAGTCCTCCCTCCGACCAGCGGACCCATTCACCTACCTCCAGTATTCTCCCTCCACCTGGACCCCTCCCTCTGGCCTCTTAGCCGCTCTTGATCTTTTCATTGAAAACTGTCCACGTGGCATCGGCTGTCTTAGTTTCTCTGCCCCCCTCACTCACTCTAACCTCTCTCCCTCTGAACTTGCTGCACTCCGTTCCCACAGGTCTAACCCGGACATTGTGATCAGATCCGCTGACAAGGGTGGTGCTGTTGTTGTCTGGTGTACTGACCTCCACCTTGCAGAGGCTGAGTGCCAACTCTCAGACACTTCTTCCTACCTCCCCCTGGACCATGACTTCACCACCGAACATCAAGCTACTGTCCACAGGACTGTCATTGACCTCATCCCCTCTGGAGATCTTCCCTCTACAGCTTCTAACCTCATAGTGCTGCAACCCCAACAGTCTGCTTCTATCTTCTTCCCAAATCCACAAACAAGACTGTCCCGGTAGACCCATCGTTTCAGCCTGTTCCTACCCCACTGAACCTATTTCCTCCTATCTTGATTCTATTTTTTTCTCCCCTTGCCAGTCTCTTCCCACCTACATCCATGACTCTTCAAACACCCTATGTCATTTCGACAGTTTCCAGTTTCCTGGCCCTAACCGCCTCCTCTTTACTATGGATGTCCAATCGCTCTACACCTCCATCCCCCACCAAGATGGTCTGAGGACTCTCGGCTTCTTCCTTGAACAGAGGCCCAACCAGTCCCCATCCACCATCACCCTCCTTCGCCTGGCTGAACTTGTTCTCACACTGAACAACTACTCCTTGAACTCCACTCACTTCCTCCAAATAAAAGGTGATGCTATGGGTACCTTGTTATGCCTGTCTTTTTATGGAGTATGCCGAACATTCCTTGTTCCAGTTCTACTCAGGCCCCCTTCCCCAACTCTTTTTCTGGTACATTGACAATTGTATCAGCGTCGCTTCCTGTTCTCACCCCGAACAATAAAACGTCATCAACTTTGCTTCCAATTTCCGCCCTCTCTCACCTTCACATGGTCAATCTCCGACAATTCCCTTCCCTTCCCTTCCTTGACTTCTCCGTCTCCATCTCTGAGGATACGCTGTCCGCTAGTTTTCATTATAAGCCCACTGACTCCCATGGCTACCTTGACTACACTTTCTCACACCTTGCCTCCTGTAAGGACTCCATTCCATTCTCCCAGTTTCTCTGTCTCCGACGCATCAGTTCTGATAATGCTACCTTCTGCAACAGCGCCTCTGATATGCCTTCCTTTTTCCTTAAGCGAGGATTCCCCCACACTGTGGTTGACAGGGCCCTCAACTGTCCGGCCCATTTCCCGCACTTCTGCCCTTACCCCTTCCCCTCCCTCCCTACCAGAACTGTGACAGGTTTCCCCTTGGTCCTCACTTTCCACCCCACCAGCTTCCACATCCAAAGGATCATTCTCTGCCATTTCTGCCACCTCCAGCGTGATGCCACCACCATACACAGCTTCTCTTCCCATGTCAGCATTCTGAAGGGACTGTTCCCTCTGTGACACCCCGGTCTGCTCCTCCAGCACCGCCAAGACCTCGTCCCTTTCCCACGGCACCTTCCCTTGCAATCGCAGGAGGTGTAATACCTGCCCTTTTACCTCCTCTCTCCTCACCATCTAAGACCCCAAACACTCCCTCCAAGTGAAGAAGCGATTTACTTGTACTTCTTTCAATTTAGTATACCATATACGTTGCTCACAATGCGGTCTCCTCTACACTGGGGAGACTAAACGCGGATTGGGTGACCGCTTTGCACAACACCTCCACTCAGTCTACAAGGATAATCCCGAGCTTCTGCTTGCTTGCCATCTTAATTCACCACCTTGTTCTTATGCGCACATTTCTGTCCTCGGCCTGCTGCAGTGTGAACATCAGTGCAAGTTCAAGGAACAGCACCTCAGCTTCCGATTAGGCACTCTACAGCCTTCCGGACTGAACATTGAGTTCAATAATTTCAGACCGTAAGCCCCAATATTTTTGGTTTATTTATAATTTTTTACATATAAATTTTCTTCTTTTTTAATTATTTATTTTTTAACCATGTGCTAGTCTTAAACTTATTTTTCATGTTTTTGCTTTAGTACTGAGCTGTTCATTATTCTGCCATTAGCACTCTCTCTGGACTCAGGCTTTGTCTTTCACTACATCTATTTAGCACTCCATTTGCATTCTGTTCCATGACATCTCCGTCATTTAATCTCTCCCCCCTCTGTTCTATCACAGTCCTTCCTTCTTGTTCTTCTTCCCCCTTTCACTTGCTCAAAGACTGTTAGATTTTGAACTTTTGCTCGTTCTGATGAAGGGTCACAAACTGAAATGTTAACTCTGTTTCTCTCTACACAGATGCTGCCAGACCTGCTGAGTATTTCCAGCACTTTCTGTTTTCATTTCAATAGAGTTTTCTCCAAATTTCCATTGACTCCAATTTTACTAGAGTTGCTTGATACCACAGTTGGTCAAACGCTGCCTTGATGTCAAGGGCAATCACTTCAATCTTGCCTCTGGAAGTCAGTTCTTTTGTCCCTGTTTGAATCTAGACTGTAATGAGGTCTGAAGCCAAGTGGTCCTAGTGGAACCCAAACTGAGCACCGTTGAGCAGGTTATTGGTGAGTCAGTGCCGCTTGATAGCACTGTCAATGACACCTTCAATCACTTTGCTGATGATTGAGAGCAGGGTGATAATTGCCTGGATAGGATTTATCCCGTTTTTAGTGAATAGAACATACCTGGGCAATTTTCCACTTTGTTGGGTAGATGCCAGTGTTGTAGCTGTGTTGGAAGAGCTTGGCTAGAGGAACTACTACTTCTCTGCTGATGTTCCCTCTATGAAACAGAATGGTGCTATGAATGCCCTTAGAGCTCCAAAATGGTGTCCGCAGTGCGCACTCACACTTGTGAGGTGAATCGTGCCAGCCACCATAGTAGTGAGGGCATTAGTGTGCCTGGTGCTAATGTCTGCTGGAAGTATGCAGACAGGGAGATTATGACATCAATCAATGTGCAACACTGATTTGATGTCAGCTGTGCCATATTGGAGCTCAGTGCTCTAGCTAATGCTCTCTCTTATCCTTGCACAGCTGAACACACATTCAGCAGAAGGAAAGACCCACCACCAGCACTATTTAAAAGGATCAACTACTTACAGGTTAGTTTCTGGTTGATTTTTTTTGGCTGCTGCTATGATTGTACAAGAGTTTTGCGATTATCATAACTGTTTTAAGTTGCAAAGGTCTGCAGGGAGTGGTGTGGCAAATGCTGAAGGAGCTTTTGCTGACTTCAAGGTTTCTACACAAGCAGAGCAAGACAAGCTGCTGGAAGATGGATGAAGAGGAGGGGAGAGCTTTCACCAAGCGGTTCTATCTGTCCCTGATGTTCAGGGAACAATTCTCCTACCTATACCTCGGTGAGGAACAACATGTGAGACGTCTGCGATTCAGTAAGGATGTACTCACTGAAATCTGCGAATTGTTGCAGCCACAACTGCAACCTCAGAGCAGGACAAGGGCCACATTGCCTGCGGCTATGAAACTCACCATGGACATGGGCTTTTATGTGTCCTTTCAGGCTGGAGTTGGAGACCTTTGCAACATCTCGTAGTTTGCCATCCACTATTGTGTAAGGGAGGTCGCTGAGGCTTTCTATTCAAAGTGAACTGACTATATTTCAATCTCCCTTGCCAGAGACAAGCAGGCAGAGCTAGTGTCTGGCTTCCCTAGGATTGCAGGTTCCCATCCTGCAGGGTGCAATTGACTGTAGGCACATTGCTTTGTGGGTACCGCATATCTCCTCTGCCCTATACCAGAACCAAGAACAACTTGTATTTAGATAGCATCCTGGAGGAGGCCCCAGATGATAGGTAAGTGGAGGTCAGGCTTGCTGGGGCCACTCAGGCAGGCCTTGGTGATGTGGGGGGCGGGGGTGTGTCGTCATTAGTGAGAGCAGGAGGGGCCTTTCAGCAGAGGTGGCCCTTGCTGCTTTGGGGCCCTTTGTGGGCCACAGGGTGTCCGATCAGGAGGGTCACACCACCCTGAGCCCACAAGGAGACCTCTGGCTTTTACTGCATGGCCGACCATGTGGCAGAAGGCTCCCCATGCCCCCAACTGCTGGAAAAATACCAGTGCAATGGGAAGACACCCTTAAGTTGCCCTTAATTGGCCACCTGAGGGCCTCAATTGGCCTCTGGGTGGGAATGTTATCCTTGACCCTGCCTGCCCCAGCAAAATTCCATGGTGACTGGAAGGCAACAGGCACTCCAACCCCCCCACCCCCCCCCCCCCCTCCACCTGCCCTCGCCCTTCTATCCTTCTCCCCTCCTCCCAGCTCATCCCTAGAGGGCTGGCAAAATCCAGCCCAATGTAATAAAACATCCCAAGGCTCTTCACGGATCGTTAAAAAGCATAATTTCACATTGAGCCACATAAAGCAATATTAGGGCAAGTGACCAAAAGCTTAGTCAAAGAGGTAGGTTTTAAGGAGTAAATTAAAGGAGGAAAGTGAGGTAGACAGGTGGACAAGTTTGGCTTAAGGCCTAGGTAGCTGAAGTCAAGGCCGCCAATGGTGGAGCAATTAAAATCAGAAATGCTCAAGAGGTCATAATTAAAGGAGGACGGATATCTCTGTGGGTCACAGACAACAGCAAGGACACTGGCGGAGTTGCAGGAGTGGAAGCACGAATGTTGATCTCCTGAGAGTGGACAGCAGAATCGTGTACCACAGAACCACTGCCACTGCCATTGGGCGTTTCGCAGCAATCCTAGTAATCTGTTGGGGAACAGTTTGCTGGATTGGTGTGACACACTGCAAGTGACTTTGTGCACTATAATCCACAGCCATGATAGCAGCATTCAGATGTTGGATAACTGCTGCTTGTGCTGCAAGAGAACTGCGACATTGGCCATCAGACGCTGCATTATGGTTGGGTCCACAAGTGTGTGAACATAGTTGGCCAACACTTACATGCTAGAAAGGTTGGGCTCCAAGCCCTGTGCCAAGTTAGTGCTGGACTGCTCCATGCTCCTTAACACTGACTGCAGATTTTCTGGCAGGCTTCCCAATATTCCAAGCTTTTTGTTCTGCATAGCTATCCATGTTTTCTGTAGGCTGCTCCATCGAAGTACTAATCTGTGTCCTCTGCAACAAAACCCATGTGTGACCTCGCACTCCAGCGAGCTGACACTTACACTGTACTTGCATGCTGACATGGCCGACTCATGCCCGGTATCTCACCAGGTGTAGATCTCACCTCTAATCTATCCTGTAAGATACATGGAGTGTCAGTATCTGAGCTGGTCGCTATGAGGGTGAAATCAAGTGATGGTGCTGTGTCTTCATCATCACTCTCTTCTAACTATTCTTCCATTGCCTGGCTAGGTTGGACTTCTTGGGTGTCTGAAAGGAAAAAGGCACAAGAGTAGGTTGGTGGTGAGGGGAGAGCAGGAAAGCAAGAGGTGCAAATTTACACTCTCTGCAGCTTGTAAATCAGAAGAGAGTGTGGGATAAGGGGGAGGTGGAACGTGAGACGTTGGATTCGGTATGAGGATGCTGCCACCTTTGATGGTTTCAGCTCCGCTGCAGGCCGAGCCTCAGCAATAGACTTCCCAATAATAGCCAGCACAGTCTCCGCCATGGGGGTTAGGACATGCAGACACCCAGTCCCCCTCTGATTAGATCCTGCTACCACTAGTTTTGCACCACCTTGTCCTGCAGGAGAGAACAAGAGCCTGAGTGAATACAGTGCCAGAGACCCACGGATAAAAGCGGCAGCAGGGAGTCAGCGGGAGAGAGAGAGAGAAAGAGAGATCCTGAGAAGATGTTTCCACTAGTAGGGGAATCTCAAACTCGGGGACATAGTTATAGAATAAAGGGACAATCATTTAAACCTGAGATGCGATGGAATTTCTTCTCTCAGAGGGTAATGAATGTCTGGAATTCTCTACCCCAGAGAGCTGCGGAGGCTAGATCACTGAAAGTATTTAAAGAGGAGGTAGATAGATTTTTAAAATATCAGGGAGTTGAGGGCTATGAGGAGCTGGCACGAAAGAGGAGTTCAGGTCTGGGGCAGATCAGCCATTATAAATAAATAAATAAATAAATATTATTGAATGGCAGGGAAGGCTTGAGAGGCCGAATGGCCTACTCCTGCTCCTGTTTCTTATGTTCTTATGTTCCCTGCAACATGTAAAATTTTCAGTGTAAATGAGGGTAAATGGGCACCCCAGTGAAACAATCTGAGGTTCTCTTTTCTGAACTTTTCCAGATTTGTGATCTGTATAAACCAATATTTCCCACTTAATATTGGTTTCATATACTTCAAACTGCTGTAAAGCCAGTACAAGAATGAAAGCTTCTTTCTCAATGGTCGAGTTCTTTGTTTGTTGCTTATTGAACTTCCTGGAGAAGTAGCTAACAGGTCGTTCCATACCAGTATTATCATCTTGGAGTTGCACTACTCCTACCCCTTTGAATGGTTTCTTAAAATCTGGGCTGCAAGAACTGATTTTTATATTAAAATGGCCTTCAACTTCTTAAATGCTGTTTGGCATGACTCTGACAATTCAAACGTCACGTTCTTCTTTAACAGATTGGGGTGACTACTGTGCTGAAATTAGGGATAAATTTTCTGTAGAACCCACACATACCCAGAAATCATAATATTTCTTTCTTTTTCTTGGGTAGAGGCAAGTCTAGTATCACCTGAACTTTGGCCTCTCGCGGTAATACTTGAGCTTGACCCATGATATGTCCAAAATAAGTAACCTTGGCCTGAGCAAACTTGCTCTTTGCCAGATTTATGACAAGATTAGCCTTGGCCTGCCTGTCAAATAGAGATCAATTGTTGGACATGATCACTTCATGTGTCACTGTTCACCAAAAAGTCATCGATGTACACAACACAATTACTCAACTCAGCAATCACTTGATTGGTCAATCTTTGAAATGTGGCTGGTGCATTTTTCATACCAAATGGCTCTGGGAGAGAGCACAAGTGTCACAAAAGCAGATATTTCTTTAGCTTCGTCAGATAAGATGATTTGCCAGTATCCTTTAAGTAAATCAATCTTCCTAACAAAGGCTGAGTTCCCCACCCTATCAATACAATCCTCGAGCCTTGGGACCGGATACGAGTCCATCTTAGTTACCAGATTAATCTTTCCGCAATCTGTACAGAACCTTTGAGAACTGTCCGTTTTTAGTACCAAAACAACAGGAGAACTCCAACTACTTTGACTGGGTTCAATTATATCATTACTGAACATGTACTGAACCTCCTCCCTGACTTTGGCTAATTTACTGGGATTGAATCTACAGGGGTTTTGTTTAATTGGTTTAGCTTCCCTTGCATCAACCTCATGAATCGACGGAGAAGTGCAACCTGGCCTATCAGCACACAATGGCTTATATTCTCTTAAATAGGTCAGCTATGTCTTTCCTCTGGTGCTTAGGTATGTGTTGTAGCACCTCATCCAGATCCTCTAACACCTCACCACAGGAGATTCAATCTGGAACACTCAGTCTCAGACTTATCATCTGCTTTATCTCATGCACCAGCCATATTCTCTAACACCTGTGCTAGACCTACTGGCTGACTATGCTCACGGTCATGGTACCTCTTCAGTGTATTCACATGACACACCCTTTGACTTTTCCATTTGTCTGGGGTATTAACCAAATAGTGTACCTCACTGAGTTTTCTTTTGATGCAGATTCGTCCATGAAACCTAGTTTTCAATGGTTCACCAGGCAAAGGCAGGAAAATTAGCTTATTAACTCCAGGTGAAAACTATGTGCCCTGCTATTCTAACCACTTGTGCTTTCATCACCTGCTGAGAAACCTTGAGATGTTCTCTGGCCATTTCCCAAGCTCTTGAGAATCTTCCTTGGAAATCTGACAAATAGGGCTAAATTTTATGGGTGCCCCTGAGGCGAGATCAGAGGCGGGGGGCCCATAGAATCGTGATGGGTGGTGGAGCATGGAGGGCCCGTTTCCCCCTCCCCCATTCATCAAGCTATTTTTCCAGGGGTGGGATAGGCTGACGACAGCCTTCCAGCCCAGTGGCTAATTGAGGCCCTTAAGTGGCCTATTAACGGCCACTTAAGGGTCTCTTCCTGCTACCGCTGAGATCTAACCAGCAGTGGGGGATTCCTCCACCACGCGGGAAGGGCACCTTGTAAAATGAGACACCCTCCCTGCAGGCTTCGGGGGACGGGTCCCTTCTTCTTAGACAATCTGTGCCCCACAGAGGGCCTCGGCTGGGAAACAATGCACCTCTCAGGACCTCCTTTCCCCTGGGTTTTGCGACCACCCCCTGCAAACCTCTTCATCGGGGGCTCCCAGGCTGGCCCCAGTGGCTTACCTGAGGTACGGGATTCCAGCGCTGGACCTGGGTCCAAGGCCTTGCAATACCAGCAGTGGTCACTGCTTCCTGTGGGGCCTTGTAATTGGCCGGTAGCTCTTGGAGGCGGGTTCCCCATCTTTAAAGGGATGGGGATCCCAGCCTAGGACATTTAACCTTCAAAGCACTGGAAGGTCACTCTGGGGGACATGAAAAGTCCAAGACAGGGCTCCCCCCGCCATTTTGGCCAGGCACTGGGAGCCCCGCCTCCTCCACCAAATCCAGCCAAGAGTCTAAGAGGGTAGTTTCTGCCTCCTATGTCAAAAATCTCCCCTTAATGAGTTTAAGAGGACCCCTAACCTCATACCCATCAACCAATCGAATGGACTGAAACCAGTAGACTCATTTGGTTGCAAATAACACTACAGTAGCAAGAAGGGACAACAATTTGATGGACTACAGCCCAATCCTCATCAGTAGGCCGCTGGGGAGGTCTCCACATCCTCATCAAAATGTCATTCTTAACGTAATAACACTTAAGGACCTTTTCAGCTTCTGCCTCAGAACACGCCATCTAAGACAGGTTTCTCAAGTCAGGGTCTGCCTGTTGGGCCTCAATTAAAGAGGATTTGCTAAACAATTCTCCATTGGTAGCCTTGGATATTTACCACCAGCATCCCCATCCAAATCCTTGAAAACGTTTCAGCCAACCAAACACCCGAATTGTCCTCCACAATAACTGAATCCATCTCATCTTGTTTAATACTATGAGCCTAGGATCTAGTCACAACATGATCTGGGATTATTCCAGGAAATTCTTGCTGCAAAACCTCAGTTTAAGCAACCTCAACTGGCTTTTCCGAAACTACTGGAGATGTCAATACCTTATTCACAGCCAAGTAATTTCCTAGCAGAAAATCTGCCCTCACAATGGGCAAATTAGGAACAACACCAACAATAACAGGACCAATGACCAAGTCACATTTTAAATCAACCCTGTATAAGGGAACAGATAAATGGGTTCCATCTATCCCTTGGAATCACACTTCCGCATTCAGTGAACTGCCGGAATTTCATGTCACTTGCCAGCATCAGTGACTGTGCCATCCCTGTATCTCTAAGGATAACAATTGGCTTGCCTGCCATTCCAGACAACTGTGGAGATGCTTCACCCTTAAACAGAAAACATCTATAGCCTTCAGCAACCTGATTCACTCTATCAGTGAACATGGGAATAATTATCTGCTTGTTGTGACTGTTACCCACTAAAACAATATTTCCTGGGGGAACACCCTTTGACCATACACATGCAACGGGCTTGTTTTTCCACTTCCAATTCTCAGCCTTCACATGTCATAAAATATGATAGAAATAGTGTGTCGGTCCCCACGAACCAAACTTTTCCTCCTTTCTTTCTCTTTTATGAACCTGAGGTTTGTCTGTTTCTTTACATTTCTTTCTCAATAGAACCAGATCTCTTTTCATTACCAAACTTTCTATCTCCACAACTTCTGTGAGCTGTGGCCTGTGACTACTGCTTTTATGAATCAATTCATAATCATCTCCCATTACTGTGGCATCCCTTATTTTTCCAATTTTATGTTTTTCCAGGTGGGACCTTATTCCTGAAGGGACACTATTTTTGAATACTGCCATCAGAATAACTTTCCTAAGGCTCTCAAAATCTTGCACAATCTTCATCAATCTATACTATCTATCAAACACCATTTCCTTCTCTCTATCAAATTCCATATATGTTTGGCCCTGTTTCTTTTTTAAATTCCTAAATTTTTGTCTGTAGGCCTCTGGTACCAACTCCTTAGCTTGTCATTGTCCCATGAGCGATCATCTGAAAGAAGCGAGTACCCCTCTAAAGCTTTCCCTACAAAAACACTCTGTAGGAACTTTGACCAAGATGACCTTGGGCTAATCCAGATTAATGGCAACTTTCTCAAATGACACAAAGTGCATTTCTACTCCCTCTTCACTAAATTTCAGTACCAAGTGTATATTCTTTGCCAAATGAAAACTACAAGGTGTTTCCTGTGGGTCATCTTCAATTTTCATCTCCATGTGTTCAAATGTCTATTTTTGCATTTCTTGTTCACTTTCTTTTTCCAATTCAATTTTGTCTAGTTCTACTTGAATACAGGCAGAAACTTCTTTTCCTCCACAAGCTACAATTAAGAAACCTGTTCTTGGATTACCCCTGCTTTCTTAGCCCCTGGTGTTAAGCTGACCCCTAGGTCCCCTGCTATAGCCTTCAAAATTCCATATGTCAACTGTTTCAAGGCACTAAGAAACAAATCCTCCTTTTCCACAAAGGCCTGAGCATCAAAGATACTCATGTTGATTTCCCACTGAACACAGCCAAAGTAAATGTGAAATCTTGTTTGTTTAAACTATGGAAAATTCCACCAAACCTGCTTCACAGCCAAATCTGGACCGATCAGATCCTGGACAAGGACCCAATTTTGTTATGATCCCTATGCAGACAGATTTCACTTTTATAAATTTAACTTTAACACGCAAACCAAAACCAGCATAAATTAAACATGAGCTAACAGTTACATCACGATTGATGTATATATTTCTTAAAGGTTACATGTTAACTATCAGATGCAACAAGGATATATCTCACAAGTCCTTTGGCAGCCCTATCCACAGGTCTCGAACCTTTTAAGCAGATCTCCAGATCCCATCTCCCACCATACAAATGGCCGTTTCCACTCAATAGCAATTTCTCTGCAATCCAAACTGCACTGACACCATCTCCACCAAAACTGCACACCCTTCTGGAACTTCCGTGGTTTGCTCACAACAGTCCTGATGGTGTCGTTTCACTGGCCACGCCTTATATAACTCTTTACGGCACCAAAGACAACTGCTGTAAGTCATTCACCAATGATCAGCCTTCAGTCCAGATTCCTGTGCTGGCAGCCAAAACCATTTCAGTCTTCTTGTAAAACTGAAACCTAAGCTCCAATCACGTCACTGGTAAAAAAAAAACTGTTTGTTTGTTTAACCTAATTCTGACCTCCCAGAACATTGATGCTTTTGGTTTCATTTTCAAATCAGGGTCTGTCTCAAAAAAATACACTTTGAATCCCAAGGCATAACACCAACAGGTCAGTTTACATATGAGGACTCCACCACACTTGGATATTGGAATACAGAGTAAAATTTCAAAATTTGCTGATACCAAACATGGAGGAGTGGTAAATAGTGAGGACTGTTTTATAAACTTAATAGCACAATTCTAAAGAATGCGCAGGGAGAGTGGGACCTTGAGTCCATGTGAACAGATCCTTGAAGGCGGTGGGAAAGAGTCGTTAGCAAAGCATATGGGCTCTTGGGAGGTATTGAGTATAAGAGCGGGTAAGTTTCCCTGAACCTTTATAAAGCTCTGGTTCGGCCACAAGAGTATTACATCCACTTCTGACCACCACACCTTCGGAATGATTTCAAAGGAAATCGAATGGGCACTTGAGGGAAATAAACTTGCAGGGCTACAGGGATAGAGCAGGAGAATGGGACTGACTGGATTGCACTACTGAGTGCCAGCATGGCTTCGATGGGCTGAATGTGCTCTATCTGTGCCATAATGACTCTATGGGCTGGATAGTCCTGCCATCGGGACAGAAGGCGGTTAAGACGCCAGGGGAGATTTTACTGGTGGTAGCCAATTAAGAGGTCTCCGCTGGGACCACCATCCAATTAGGATGGCGACCTGCCTCTCAGAGCTGCCAACCCAATCAGAAGCCCGGCAGCTCAGCAGCCTTGGTAGCGCCACTGATAGATGTGGCTGCAGGAAGAAGAGTTGAGGCGCCCTCGAAGAGCAGATAAGAATTTTTTTTAATCTTCTGGGGCCAGGCTGGCAGACCCCAGCAATCAGAGGGGTGAACCCTCCAGGTGAGGTATTGGACCCACGGGAGAAGCCATTGTCGCTGGTGGGCCCCACCCCAGGAACCCGCTGGAAGACTGCCTCAATATGCCTCGCGGTCTCCCCACAAGGTGGCGAGCCATCCCAATACCAGTAAAATGCCAGCAAGGGTGAAAAGTGGCCATTAATTGGCCAATTAATTGGCTGCCCATCTCCAGTTGGCAGGTGGCTGCGTCTCTGCTGAACCCATTTCTGGGAATCTGCCGTGGAGGTGGGATGACAATGGGCTACCCTCCCAATGCCACCTGTCACCATTTTATCAGCCTCCCAATTATCAGCCCATCCCCAGAGTGCTGGTAAAATTCCGGCCTATGACTCTAAGAGAAAGGGATTTGTGTCAGTGAGGGTCATGCAATCTGTTTGGCTGATGTGGCTGTCAAGCAAGTTGTAAGATGTGTGAGCCTTGCAGCAGTGCTAAGTGTGTGAGGGTGAGGTGAAGCATATGAATGTTAGGTAGCATTCCTGATAGAAATTGTTGGTAGTTGAATGAATGGGATGTGATGATTAAAGCAGTGTCTGAGGCTCGTTGTGGGGTTGGTAGGATATGACCTTTGAAGATTCATTCACTGACCTTGACAACTCGTATGAGGTCTTTGAACATACTGCGGCACTGCATGCAGGTCCTCGGATCCTTGACCCCTAGCGTTGGCCTCCAAAGCTATCTGCTCCCACTGCCTTTTCAGCATGTGTCTGGAGGATCACCGCAGATACAGAACATCTTCCTACTTTTTACCTCCTCCACCAAGGCCTACAGTGCAGTGACCAAAATCTGTGGAGCCTGCACTGTCCCATGCTGTGCTATTCTTCACTATTTCCCAGATCAGATTGTTCTTGCACAGCTACCAACATTGCTCCAGTCAGAATGAGTTGCAGACTAGCTTTAAGCAGTGCAGGCTAGTTTTATGTGGTTCTGGAAAATTACAATTTTGGGCCTCTGCTGATGTGTACACCAATGAATAGCATGGTTAACACTGTAATGCAGAGTCCATATATCATTTTGGTGATCTGACAACTCTTCCAGATCTGGTTATGGTATAGCCTTCTAGAGATGTGGATTTCACCCTTGGCTGTTTTGGCTTTGTAGGCATGTTGTCAATGTGTTGGTTGCTGTACTGTTGTCCCCATCGTCGGAGTGTGTACTTTTGAGTCTGCTGTGCACAATTGGAGTACTGTACACTTCTCTTAGTTGGCCTTGATTCTTTCTCAATCCCGCTATGCTAGATGTTGCAATCTCATAGGACCTAGGCTTACAGCATACTTTGGATCCTTCTGCAGGTAACCACATTCTCATTGTGGGATGTATTACCCTGACCTTTTGTCCTACATGTAGCTGAGGTCATTCCGTCCCTGTGTGTCAGTCAGGTACCATCTTCATTCTCCCCTGTTTTTTGAGCCATGTCTCCTGTATCTCGGAGAATTTGGACAGATGATGACGTGGCAGGGTCGTCCGTACTTGTCTGCCAAACATAATCTCTGCTGGTGACGGTAAATCCATATCCACAGGTGTAGCTCTGAGATGGAGCGTGGCCACAGGAAAATCATGTTTTGTTGTCCTACGCATCAGGATACATGCTTTGACTCTGTGAACCATTCGCTCGGCAAGACCATTAGATCTAGGGTAGAGTGGTAAGGACGTCACATGGTTTATGCCCCATTTGGCACACATATCCCTGAAAGATTTTCCCATATACTGTGGCCCATTGTCAGAAATCATGGGTTGGATTTTACCTTAGGCAGATGGGAATTCGACACCGACATAAAAGTAGGTGGCATACCTGCTTCCACCTAGCCCGGGGATCCGTCCCCATTTTACGGGTCCCCAGGCTTTGATTGTTCCAAGGTGGGACTCCTACCCGGTTGAGGGCGGAAGTTCAGCCTCAGTGAGCTGCTGGTCAATCAGTGGGCCAGCAGCTCTTAGTCCCAGCAGTGCCATCGGGAGTGGAGGCCACTGCTGGGACTGCAACCCAGCTAACGACATGGAGCCAGGAGGGAAGGTAAGTTGGGCATGCCTCACCAGGGAGATCGGTCGTGCCCTGGTGAGGCTAAGGTGGTCGTATGGGGGGAGGGGATGTGTCTTGGGTCCTGGGGATGGGTTGGGAGGCAGGGGCGGCCTTCAATCGGGCACCTTGTGCCCGACTCCTATGGCACCCCCCGGCGCTCGGAAAGGTCGGCAGCTATCGCTGGGCGGCCTTCCACGTCCCCAGCATGCCCGCCTGCCACGGGTAAAATACCCGTGTAGGCAGGCGAGGGCCCTTAAGTGGCCGTTAAGTGGCCACTTCAGGGGCCTCAGGTGGGCATGCCATTCCCCCCCACCCGACCACTGTAAAGTTGATCGGAGGCGGGAGGGGAGCGGGAAGGCCTCCTGGAGCCTTCCGCTCAATTTTATGCCTCCCCCACATCACCATCTGACTCGCTGGGACGGCGTAAAATTCAGCCCAATTTATTCAGATGCACCGAATAGACTGAATGCAGCACTCAATGTGTCCATGACAACCATGCTAGAAGTGTCTTTTACCTGTCTGACAACTGGAAATTTGGAGAAATAATCAGTGACTAAGATAAAGTCATCTCCATTAACGGAAAATAGATCAGTGGCGATTTTGGACCGAGGGACTGACGGAGTCTTGTTAGGGTGTAGAGGTTCTTTGCGTTATTGCGACTGGTGGCTCTGGCATGCCTCACACATCCTCACTAACTTTTCGATGTCGTTGTTGATTCCTGGCCAATAAACAGTGTCTTGTTCCAGTCATCTTGTTCACTCTATGCCCATATGGCCTTGGTGAAGTTGTGACAAGATGTCCTGTCGGAGAGCCTTAGGCACAATCACTTGTTTCCCTTGAAGGTGACGCCTCTCGCGATACTGAGTTCATCTTTATATGGCCAAAAGCATCTGAGCATTTCTGGCACCTCTTTCACCGTGTCAGGCCAGGCTTCCATGATGACTCTCCACAGTGTCTTCAGCTGTTTCTGATTGTAGTTCAGATTTGTGCTGACCAAAATCCAATTAATCAATTTCGAGCACATCTTCCATCTCGATGTCCATGCTGTCCGCTTGTAGATCCAGTGGAACTTCTTCTTCTTGTTCAGGTTTGGCAATCTGCTGAGCGTATCCGAGGTCACCATTTTGGTACCCAGTTTGTAGCAGACATCGAAATCATACCCCTGTACTTTCACCAAGAGCTGCTGCAGTTGAGATGGTGCACTTGTCAATGGTTTGCATCAGATCATCTCCAGTGGTTTGTGGTCAGTTTCCACCATGCACTGCTTACTGAACAGGTAGGTATGGAACCTTGTGATCTCAAACACCAGAGCAATGGTTTCACGCTCTATGTTTGAGCAACTGGACTGTGCTGAGGATACACATTTGAACCCAAATGCAATTAGTTTGCCATCCTGCAGGGTGCGAGCTCCAAGCCCTTTCTTTAAGGCATCAACTTCCAGGATTGTCTTCTTCCTTGGATCATAGTACTGCAGGGTACAGGTTTCTGCTAACAATGCTTGTTTGAGAGACTCAAACATTTGCTGATTGCCCTCCTGTCATACATATGGCATGTATTTCTTTAAGAGCTCTCTCAGTGATGATGCTTTGTCAGAAACATCTGGAATGTATGGTACCCAGAAGTTGAAAAATCCAAGATAACTCTGGAGGTTTTCCTTGTCTTGTGGGGTAGGCATATGCCTTAAATCTTCAATTTTGCCTGGGTCAGGATGGATTCCCCAACCTGAATAGATGCAGCCAAAGAAATTGATCTGATTTACATTCACCTGGCACTTATTGCTGTTAAAAATGAGCCCTTCGCGATGAGCTACTGCCATCAGTGAATGGAGATTTTGATCATGTTCTTCTTTGGTTTTGCCCATTATCGCAATGTCATCGACAATGCATATACATCCAGGCACATGTTCTATAATTCTGCTCATAGCTGCTGAAAAGATCTTGACTGACAGATAAGCCGAACGGTAGTCTCTGGAAGCAGTATCTTCAAATAGTGTCCTGAAGGTGGTGACTTCCTGAGATTCCTTAACTAGGTGTAGTGACCAATATTCATGTTTAGCATCAAACTTGGAGAAGAACTTGGCTCCTGTGAACTTGGGATTCAATTCCTCTAATGTCGGAATCTTGTGGGGCATCTCTTTAGGGAGAGGTTTAGACACTTCAGATCTAGACATACCCTGATTGCTCCATCCTTCTTCAGCATGCATGTGATTGAGCTGCACCAGTCTGTGTGATGATGTACATGACGGATGATGCCTTGTGTTCCATGTCATCTAATTTGAGCTTAAGCTTTTCTTGTATGTACATGCTGCACTTTCTGGGAGGGTCGATTGATGGAATTGCATTCTCTTTGAGGTGCACTATGGAATCGCCTTTGAAATCTCCTATGGTGTCGAACCTGTCCAGGTGCATTTGTTGTAGGTCATGGACTGACTCATTGCGGGTATCCTTGGTCACTTCTGCTGTAATGCAGTTGTCGATTGTATCATTGATTTCCAATGACTCCGGTACATATCCTTCAGGATTTGGACTGGTAGGATATTTGCATTAGCTCCAGTGTCAATCTAAACCCTGAGTGTATGTTTCCAGCTTTCTTTGGGCATGTGATGTTAATGGTAGCACGAGCTATCTGTTGGTTGACTTCATCAACACAATGTGTCAGGTTCACAACGTGGAATGCCTGCTTATCTTCTGGCAGAAAATTGTTTCTTTCTAGGTCTTGTCTCAGGTCTATTTCGCTGTGGACTTCATGTATCGGCTTGCATTTCCGCAGGTCTCTGGCCCTCTCCTTGCTGCTGCTGCCCTGCTGCTGCACCTGTCGTCTGTGTCCTGTTGTGACTTCTGGCTGCATCTTTGGAGTCAGATTTGTTTCACAGGTGGACCCATTGTCCTTTTGCACTGCACGCCGTGCACAGGTCTTGAAATGCAGGACAACGTCGCAGTGAGTGGGACCAATCACACTTCCCACGCAGCTTGCTTGTCTTTTCGACCTAGTTATCGTGCCGATACTGTTGGCTGCACCTCGGGGCAGGTGCTGTTGTCCAACTACAATGGCTTCATATTTTCTGCCATCTTCCAGCAGTGCACCCATGCTGTGACCTTTCTTTTTCCCCAAAAGATCTTTCTAAAATGCTTCAATGGGTGTTGATACCATCACCAGCTCCATTATTCAGTCTGACAGTTAAGTTTCTGAGAAATTACATGCATTGTCCTTGCTAAAGCATCCACTAGTGAACTGGTTTATTGATTCTTGTGGCTGTTACCTGTAGGACATCAATTCCAGGTGGTGAATCCTAAAATTCACTCTTACTCAGAGCTGATCTTCCAGCACTTTCCATATCTTTGTGGGATCTTTCTGGTCCCCATCAGATAATCCTGAGGTAATAATTCTGTGTAATCCCTCATTTCCAACTGCTATTAGTATTTATACAGTCTGTTTCTCTGGTTCTACAATTACTTGGTCAATAAAGCATAACAGTATTCCTTGTTTGAAAAGTTGGAACTTGGATAGGATATCCATGGCTTTCTAGTTCATGCTGGAAATTTCAGTATCCATCGTTCTGCTGTTCTTTTGCTTAAAATTTGCTTTAAGACTTGTTCTCTGACTCTGCGCTGTTTCCCCTTTCAAAAATTCTCTGTTATTTATACTGGCTGCTTTGATGGAGAGAAGCACATGTTTAATAGTGTTCTGTGTTTATTTTCTTCCAGCACTTAAGCTGGTCTGTTTACACAGTTGTTCACCAGGCAGTTAAATTGTTTTTTTTGAAGAGTTTGTTTATGTTGTTCACGCTTGAGTGGTTGAATGGTATTTTTATAGCTGTAACTATGTGAATGAGAGCTCTTCTTCACGCTGAAGTAATTTAATTAGTTTTTTTTTAACTTTGGCTCTGCAGTGATTGGCTGATTCCCGCGCTTTTTGCTATTGGGCACCTCCTGTATTAGCGCCGACCTCGATCAGCCTGGAAAAGAAGCCCCCACTGACTTATCTAAAGCTGAGACAATGGATGTAGTCTTTTTTAAATGCCACTGGGCATGGTCAGGTTGGCTCAGTTGAGAGTGCTCTTGGCTCTCTGTCAGAATTTGTAAATTTGAGCCCAATGGTTGAAGCTCATAATCTCGGCTGACTCAATGCAATATTGAAGGAGTGCTGTACTGTATTATCGCTTATATCAATCTTCAGCTACAGACTTAAAACATACACTCTATATTAGAGATCCTTTAGCACCATTCAAAGGTTGTTTTTGCCAACACTCGTCTCTCAACCAAGAACGGATTGAGCTAGTCATTGGGACATTGCTGTCATAGAATGGATGCCAAGTGAATTCAAAAAGTAATTAATTGGTGCTTTCAGATGTTTCAATGTGAAAGGCTATATAAAAGTGCAAGTATTATATGTGATCATATAAAATAATGTAGATTGATGTGAAACTTTCAGAAGACAACCTTTATCTTCCTGGAAGCTTTATGTATGGGTAGCCATCTCCTTTAGAGAGGGTTAAAGAATTGGGTAGAATCCATGATATTGCAGACTGTTGGAAGGAATGCATGTGATGTGCCAACAGCTTTTTCTCTTTGCATACTTTTTTCAGTTATTTCCAACATATGCCTGGATACATTATTTGTTTCTATGGTCACGCAAGTTCTTTCCATTATTGTATCCATTTCATTGATTAATTATCTGGCATGCTTGAATTGCTCTGTGGAATATATGGCTGCATTCTGATGTTCAATATAAACCTTAGTTACAAAAAAAAGGAAAATGTATGTATATGTACTTGAACAGCCGATCATTAAATGCCTACAAAGATAAGTGCCAAATTGGGATTTTTAGGCTTTGCAAGTGTTTTCCTTCCATTTTTATTGCTAATCTATTTTGTAGCCAGTTGGGCTCAAATGTAATGTTCTCTAACTCCAAAATACATAATTATAGCCATGTTTGCTAGTTCTGCAGCAGGATATTATTTTGGGAACGCACCCAACCAAAATGTGCTAGTAGTATTGTAAAAACATATGCCTGGATTGTCCAGTGTGAAGCAGTGATACAATACATTAGCTGTTGAATGTAGTACATTGCTATTGGCAACAGCCCGACCCTCACTGTGATTAGCACATATTATTACACATTATTAAAAACAGCAAACTGGCACTAAAATGAGCAAACTCATCCAGAGGCCACATGACATAGCCTGGCATGGGAAATGGAAAAAAAGTACACTGGTACAAAATGTTGATACTCTTCTCAGGTTGGGGCTGAGGTGCAATGTCAGACATAATAGAAGGAGCTTTATTCTGCATGGAATTGTGCTGTACCTAACCTGGGGATACCTAAAATTGGGTTCTTAAAAGAGCCACGACTTCCATTCTTCAGCCCTAAAAAGACACTGGGGGTAACTTAGCAGGCAAGAATCCACAGGATCAGGTGGAATGGTTTTTACACACCAGCTAATATTACTCTCTACTAAATTCAATGGAAAGTAAAATTGGGCAGAGTGCAAAATCAGTTCCTGATAGGCAGGATGCATTAAAATTAGGTCCACTCAACTCGCAAATCAAATGGGCTTATCGATGGCTCAGCAAATTGCTGCACTGAGGAGCTGGCAGACAAAGGAAGGTCCCTGGGTTCATTCCTTGTTGATATGAGCAGTGGTTGAGTTATTGTCGGCTTTTTATTGGATATTGTCACATATCCCTTACTCTGGTGTTAAGGTATTATAGGATAGTCATGTATTCTGTACCTCTAATACAAGTGTGAGGACAAGAAAACACAGAGACAGCTGCTTATTGCTTTTTATTTATCAAATCAAGGACATAATGCAACCCCTACATGCAGTGCCTGGAGACTGGCACAACTGTAATTCATGGACAGAGGACTGATTGAGATATCATAAACTTGCTGTCTTGACTGCTCACGCGAGCCTTAGTAAGATTTTGTCAAAGTCCCTAATAAGTTCTGGTATGGCATATACTTATCAAAAAACCCTATCTAAGTCTACGTTTGTGTTTAGTTAAATCCATGAGCACGTTAGTCAACTACGTCACTATGTAAAATGACATACATTAGTTTATCCCTTTCAATATGTCTGCGTAATACCATCTGTTTCTTGTTCATTGTTCTCACTATCTAAGAAACTGTGGATATCAGTTAGGACCTTCCCTTCTTATCTCGTTCCACTACATTCACAACTAGCTCTTTTCATACTGCTGACTCCCCTATGGTCTCCTAACTGGCTGGCTCTATGCTCACTACATGTCTTATCTCTTCCCACAAACTGTTAATGAGGTAATGTCTGCCGTACTCCAGGCCTGACCACATAATTCTTGCAACTACTGTAGAATTAGTTTTTAATAAATATGTATAAATGTCTTACGTAAAGAATAGTATACTATGGCTATTCTACCTGGTACAACTACAGGGTCGACAAATGGTTACACCAGGGCTCTGGGTTAGGGAGATATCAGGCCAGATTTCCTACTCCTGGTTGCTATCTAGTGATTCTTTGGAAGTGAACATGTTGGGGCTGACTCCAGGCACACAGGGAAGCAAAACTGAGCAAAGGAAATGTTCTACTGGCTGCCTTTCCAACAATGGCACTTCTGCCATTTGGCACCCAAAGTGATGTTTTTATCAATATACCCGTCCACATAAAGGTAAACATATGAGAGGCAAATGGTAGAAATATATAATTTGTGTCATACCAATGCTGGACGGCAGTGATGCCAGCTTGTCCCTTCTCGAGCATTGTCAAATGCCATGAGGGGGTTTTGCATCTAAATGACCAATTCCCTGCTGTTTCAATCATATCATAAAAACATAAACAATAAGAGCAAGACACCTAATGATTATCTTCTCCCCAAAGCTTGCACTGAGTCCTGGCCTTGTCCACACCACAACATCCTAAGACCCATTCAAAATATGTAAAGACTCCCATGATGCAGGAAAATGGACCAAGGTTGTGAGTGCAGTCAACAGTAGCACAGTGGTTAGCACCATGGCTTCACAACTCCAGTGACCTGGGTTCAATTCTGGGTACTGCCTGTGTGGAGTTTGCAAGTTCTCCCTGTGACCATGTGGGTTTCTGCTTGGTGCTCCGATTTCCTCCCACCACCAAAGACTTGCAGATTGATAGTTAAATTGGCCATTGTAAATTGCCCCTAGTGTAGGTAGGTGATAGGAGAATTGTGGGGATGTGGTAGGGAATGTGGGATTAATGTAGGATTAGTATAAATGGGTGGTCGATAGTCAGCACAGACCTGGGGCCAGAGGGCCTCCTTCAGTGCTGCATCTCTCTATAACAGCTGAGCAAAAGTCTCACCAGGCTGAAGATCTGACACCATTGACAGGAATTGCAGCCCCTTGCAGATATCAGGTGAGCTAATGATTAGACTACATGCTGATGTTGCTACAGCAAATAGCCACTCCAGTATTATTCTCTTTGGAGAAGTATCAGATGGAGACCATCACCTATGGTGCTGGACACCAATGAGAAGGCAATGTCTTCAGAAAGAGCTTGGGCTGAATTTTTGCCCCCATATGGAGGCAAGCAAGGAAGCAGGCAGGCACAAAATTTCACACCACTGGCCGGTGTGCCGGATTGTCAGTACCATCCTTCCCTCAAGCCATTTTCCCACAAGTGGCAGGTAACCAATTAAGGGGAATTAATGGCCTATTGTCAAAGGCCAACTGGAATTTTCCAGTCAGCCTGTGGTCCCCTCCCAAGGCGCTGGGGACTAGGCCTGCTGTGTGGAGGCAGCTTCCTGGTGGCAGATTGGGGGTGTGGGACCAGCACCCCAGGCAGGCTTTGAGACCCTCGCTACCTGCCTGGCCACAGCTCTGGCCACAGGCCGACCCTGTGGAGGGGCTCCCCCTCCCCCTCCACAATGGTGGCCCAGCCGATGAGGCCATTTTTTACTTTAAAAGTTGCAGAGAGGGCACCTCAGGAGGCAGGTGCCCTCTCTAGCTCTGAGTCAAACTGCAGGCTGCTGCTTCTTCTGAGCTGCAGGGCTTCCTATTAGCCCTCCAGCTGCGAGAGCTCACCCACCATCCTTAATTGGACAGCAAGCCTACTCTATGGCCACTAACTGGCTGATCCAGTTTTGTGCAGTGTGATTCGTATTGTGTGCAGTTTTGGTCTCCTTATCTGAGGAAGGATGTTCTTGCTATAGAGGGAGTGCAGCGAAGGTTTACCAGACTGATTCCTGGGATGGTGGGACTGACGTATGAGGAGAGATTGAGTCGGTTAGGATTATATTCGTTGGAGTAGAGTGAGGGGGGTTCCCATAGAAACCTATAAAATTCAACAGGACTTGACTAGGTAGATGCAGGAAGGATGTTCCCGATGGTGGGGGAGTCCAGAACCAGGGGTCATGTTCTAAGGATATGGGGTAAACCTTTCAGGACTGAGATGAGGAGAAAGGGACTTACCGGGGACACCAATCATAGTGTGGATGGGATAGTAAATAGGTTGAATGATCCTCAGAGCATAATAGATCCGATCTTCTAATGTTATCCCATAATAATCTGCAGTGAGCCAGTAAAGCCAATAGGAGAAAGCCCCTAAAAAAAAAGGGGCGGCACAGTGGCGCAGTGGTTAGCACCGCAGCCTCAAAGCTCCAGCGACCCGGGTTCAATTCTGGGTACTGCCTGTGTGGAGTTTGCAGGTTTTCCTTGCGTCTGCGTGGGTTTCCTCCGGGTGCTCCGGTTTCCTCCCACAGCCAAAAGACTTGTAGGTTGATAGGTAAATTGGCCATTATAAATTGCCCCTAGTATAGGTAGTGGTAGGGGAATAGAGGGACAGGTGAGGATGTGGTAGGAATATGGGATTAGTGTAGGATTAGTATAAATGGGTGGTTAATGGTCGGCACAGACTCGGTGGGCCGAAGGGCCTGTTTCAGTGCTGTATCTCGAAAAAGAAAAATGTCTTCACCCAGTGAGTGATGAACCTGTGGAATTCGCTACCACAGAAAGCAGTTGAGGCCAAAACATTGTATGTTTTCAAGAAGGAGTTAGATATAGCTCTTGGGTATAAAGGGATCAAAGAGTATGGGGCGAAAGTGGGAACAGGTTCCTGAGTTGGATGATCAGCCATGATCATAATGAATGGCGGAGCAGGCTCGAAGGGCCGAATGGCCTACTCCTGTTCCTATTTTCTATGTTTCTATGTTTCTAAAATCACTGCCAGGTAGCTGTTTCCACATAATGTCAGAGTCCCAACCAAAAACCCCAAATCCTGCCCCTTATATTTATACAGAGCCTTTCATGACCTCAGGACATCTGAAAGTGCTTCATAACCAATGAATTACTTTTGAAGTGCAGTCATTACTGTAAGATAAGCAAATACATCAGTCAATATAGTAGACAGCAATGTGCTGAATAGCATTGAGATAAATGTTCAATTAATCGGTTCGATGTTTTCTTCATTGTGGAATAAATATCGGTGGTAACACTAGCAGAATACCCCTGCTCTTCTTTGAATAGTGCCATGTGATCTTTTGTAACCCCTGAGCAGGCAGAGGCCTCAGCTGAACACCTCATCCAAATGACGCCAAGCCTAACAATGCAGCACTCCCTCACTGACATGTCAGCCTAGATTACGTGCTCAAGTCCTGGACTGTGGCTTCAACGTCTGACTCAGCCAAGATTGATGGTTAGCAAAAAGAAAATGGGTGAGAACATTTTTTAGATAAAACAAAATTGCTATAAGAAATAGCTGCAGAAAAAAGTCAGTCTGATAAACAGTTATAAAAATGATTATTGGGAAACTGATCAAACGCCAAAATGCCAGATTTATACTAGCCTAAGAATTACTTAATGTGAACAATTAATGATTACTGGAACATTGCTTAGCCCACACATTTATTCAGATTCTGCTACAATTTGATGGCTTGCAGACAGTTGTTGGAGACAGAAACCTCTTATCGATCATGACAAATTTTCAGCTGTTTTGGAATTCTGTCCACCTATTGATTGGACTTTAAGCCTTGGCCCACAACCAAGATGGTGTTTTGATAATCAACTACTAGAGGCACTGCTGAAAAACTGTGAGAAAGGAAGAAGAGAATATATGATGTGCACTCCTGAACCCCACAAGAAAAACAACAAAAGAAAATGGCAGAAGGCATGCAAGGAAGCTCTTGGCCCCTGCCTCAGCTCAGCTGCACCTGTACGTTTATTTATTTATTTAGAGATACAGCACTGAAACAGGCCCTACAGCCCACCGAGTCTGTGCCACCATTTATACTAATCTTACATTAATCCCATATTCCTACCACATCCCCACCTTCATCAATTCCCCTACCACCTACCTATACTAGGGGCAATTTACAATGGCCAATTTACCTATCAACTTGCAAGTCTTTGGCTGTGGGGGGAAACCAGAGCACCCGACAAAAACCCCCGCAGTCACAGGGAGAACTTGCAAACTCCACACAGGCAGTACCCAGAATTGAACCCATGTCGTTGGAGCTGTGAGGCTGCAGTGCTAACCATTGCGCCACTGTGCTAGTTCTAGACACAATCCATTCCAATGCTCTCCTGTCTGGTCTCCTTTCTTGCATGCTCCATAAATGTGAGCTCATCCAATAAAACTCTGCAGCCTGTAAACTAATACTCAGGTCCCATTCACCCTGCACCTCTGTGCTCGCCGATTTACATTGGCTCCTGGTCAAGCAACCAGTTGACTTTAAAATTTTCATCCTTGCGTTCAAATCTCTTCATGGCAACACCCCTCCCTATATTTGCAAACTCTTCCAGCCCTACAACCCACTGAGACCTCTGCTCCCCTTCAATTCTAGTTTCATGAGGGAAATAAACTTGCAGGGCTACGGGGATAGAACCAGGGAATGGAATGCACTGAATTGTTCTACAGGGAGCCAACATGGACTCGATGAGTCGAATGGCCTCCTTTTGTGCTGTAATGACTCAAAGGGCTGAATTTGGAGGTGGGGGGCCCATAGGATTGTGACTGGAGGCGGGCAGCAGAGGGTCTATTGCCTTCCCATCACACCGAAATTTAGTTGGAGGTAGGATAGGCCTATTACTGGCCACTTAAGACCCTCTTCCTTCTGCCACTTGGATTTAACCAGTGGCTGGTGGAGGGGAGACACACAGTAAAACAAGGTAACCTCCCTGTGGTCTTGGAGTGGGGGGGCCTCCTCCGTGGGAAATCTGTGCCCCATGGAGGGCCTCCACCAGGCAACACTCCACTTATGTTAACCCCACTCCCCCTGCACTAACTGCCCCCCCGTCCCCACCAACGCCTGCGCGCCGCCGCCCCCCGCCCCAGGTCTGGCCCTCACGACCCTGCCTCAGTTACCTTATGTCTGGGTTCTAGTGCTGGACTTGGAAACAAGGTCTCTTGTATTACCAGCAGTGGCCACCGCTCCCAGTGGCGCTGCCGATACAACTGAGCTGCTGTCTCTCTGATTGGCCGTCAGCTCTTGGAGGCGGGATCCCTATATTTAAAGAGACAGGGATCTTGGTGCTGGGCACTTAAGTGCCTGAGTGCTGTTAGATCACGCCGAGGGAGGGGTGAGGTGAGGTGGGGTGGGGGGGGGTGGGGGTGGCGAGGGGGAGCTCCAAAAAGCCGAAGCAGCGTTCCTCTCACATTTTTGGTCCGGTGCCTTGTGCCCCAGTGGCGCAACAAAATCCAGTCCTATGATTATCTGACACTCCTGTTCTCGCTAATTTCCATTGGTTCTTTATTCCACAAATACACTGAATTCAAAACCCATGTCCTTATCTTCAAATTGCTGTATCGCCTTCTCCTTCCTACTTCTGCAACCTCCTCCACCCTAAATGTTAGCACCATCTTCCCACTCAGGCCTCCATTACATCTGTCTGCTCTACCTTCAGCCACCTCAGCCTCATGCTCTGGTACTCTTGCTAAATTCCAACACCTGGCTTCCTCTTTCTCCACCATCAATGGCCTCCTTAAAACCTGCCTCTTGAACCAAACCTCAGTCACCTCTATTAACTTTTCTCTTGCCCTGTGTCTGTTTCCTGCCTCTGTGAAATGCCTTTAAAGGTAATATATAAATGCTAAATGGTGTTGCTACATATTGATTGAATAAACACTCTTACAATTCATATCGGGCATTGATATCTGAACAGGGAACTGAATGGCAATATTCATGGAATAATGGCTGCTCTGCTTTCTTGGAAGCCAACTGACCTGCAGAAATATCATACCCTTTTATGCTGGTCAGTAGGGATAGCAATTAAGTTGTTAGTACTGCTGATTAAGGCATCTGTGACCTCATTGACAAACCTATGCAGAGCAAATGTCTACATAGATTACAAGTGCTTGCCGGTGAGGAGTCTAATACACAGAAATTCGGGGAATTCTGAATTTCAGGGTTCATGGAATTTCCAATCAGATGTCTGATTTGCACCTGTAGTTTTTCAGCAAAATGAAATCACAGCCTCTCTGCTTCGCCTCAGTGTCCAAGGGCACTGCTGTTCTGTCATTACCCTGGGTAGCTGTGCCTAAGATATCAGCTCTAATGTGTTGTACGCTGACCATACCTCACCTTGTGAACCACCTTACCTCATGGACAGCCCTTTCCCACTCTTGCTGGTGCTTATCAGCCAAACCAAAGCACTAACATCAAAGTAGTCTAGTTTGTAGCTCTGTTACATAGCAGATCACCTGCCAGTCTGCAGCCCCTGTTGCAACACAGGTTTTAAATGGGCTCTGAGAATGAATGGACACGCAAAGTGGAAGGCTTGCAATATTGCGTGGCTTCCATATAAAGATCAAATTGTGAGCATTAATGAACTCAATCAGCCTAATGCATGAATTCAGCACTATCGCATCTGCAAAGCACTTCCTCTCATTAGTAAGTCTGCAGCTTGAGATGACGGGTGTACTGTACTAAAGTTCCAAAATTTGCTGCTGCCTAGCCTATGAATAGCAGAGTCCCACCAGTAGTATTTCTAGTCTACTGTCCTGTACTTTGTATGCACTAAAAATGGGCTAAATCAAACCGGAAGCATGGTTTAATAACTCCGATTCCTCTATCCTGATACTGACTTATAGATATCACAAGATATTTGTCTTTTCTGCATTAAAAATGTACAGAGAGAAATTTAATGCAAGTGCATTAAGCAACACATAAAATAGTGGTGGTCAGAAAATATTTCCCTATATTCCAATCTCAGAGAGTCCTTGATGACTGGCTCTGAGAAAAGAAAAAAAAATCACATTGTTGTTTTGAAGGTAGAGTTAAGCTACATCGTTTAAGCATTTTCCTTTCACGTTAATGAAAATATAGTTAATTAACCCACTCCCAGAAAAGCAGAACTGCCCTAAGGTTTTTTTAAATTTCCAAAATATACTTTATTCATAAAAATCTGTAAAAAATACATTACCAAACAGTTTCAAACAGCACCAAGTCAAAAAATACAAACAGTGCAAGGGTGATCAGTTTCCTTCAATACAATCATGAGTTGCCTTACAACCCTTCCATTTCATTTCTCATGCCATATACATTTTTACATTTTACAGCGAATGAAACTTTTTCCGATACAGTTCGAGGGGTTTCCCATGGATCCAGCCCCTCCGTTCAGCTTGGTGGGGGGGACTTTACACAGTGGCCTTTCCCGATTGAGCCTTTGCTGCAGCTGCCCCAAGCTTTAGTGCGTCCCTCAGCACGTAGTCCTGGACCTTGGAATGTGCCAGTCTGCAACATTCGGTTGTGGACAACTCTTTGCGCTGGAAGACCAGCAAGTTTCAGGCAGACCAAAGGGCGCCTTTCACCGAATTGATAGTCCTCCAGCAGCAGGTGATGTTTATCTCGGTGTGCGTCCCTGGAAACAGCCCGTAGAGCACAAACACCTGTGTTACAGAGCTGCTTGGGAATGAACCTCGACAAAAACCATTGCATCTCTTTCCACACCTGCTTTGCAAAGCCACATTGTAGAAGGAGGTGGGCAACAGTCTCCTCCCACCACAGCCACCGCGAGGGCATTGCGCGGAGTGGGTGAGACTTCGGGCGTGCAGGACGGATCTAACAGGGAGGGCTCTTCTCACCACCAGCCAAGCTACATCTTGGTGCTTGTTTGAAAGTTCTGGTGATGAGGCATTCCGCCAAATGACTTTGGCGGTCTGCTCGGGGAACCATCCATCAGGATCCACCGTCTCCTTTTCCCGTAGGGCCTTGAGGACATTCCGTGCAGACCACTGCCTGATGGATCGGTGGTCAAAGGTGTTTTTCCGCAGAAACTGCTCCACGAAGGATAGGTGGTACGGCACAGTCCAACTGGATGGAGTGTTCCGCGTCAATGTGACCAGGCCCATCCTTCGCAACACCGGGGACAGATAGCACCTCAGCACGTAGTGACACTTGGAGTTTGCGTACTGGAGGTCTACACACAGCTTGATGCAGCCGCACACAAAGGTAGTCATCAGGATGAGGGCGACGTTGGTACATTTTTCCCGCCGTTATCCAGAGGTTTGAACATTGTGTCCCTCCAGACCTGGTCCATTTTGGATCCCCAGATGAAGTGGAAAATGGCTCGGGTGACTGCCACAGCGCAGGAGTGGGGTTTGGGCCAGACCTGCACCACGTACAGCAACAACATGAGCGCCTCGCACCTGATGTCCAGGTTCTTACCCCTAACGGAGAGAGATCGCTGCTCCCACATTCTCAGCTTGTGTTGCACCTTGGCTACTCGCTCCTCCCAGGTTTTGGTGCACGCCCCGGCCCTTCTGAACCATATTCCCAGCACCTTCAGGTAGTCTGACCTGACGGTGAAGGGGACAAAGGATCGGTTAGCCCAGTTCCCAAAGAACTTGGCCTCGCTCTTGCTGTGGTTAACTTTGGCTCCCAAGGCCAGTTCGAACTGGTTGCAGATGCTCATTAGTCTGCGCACAGACAGCGGGTCCGAGCAGAAGACGGTGGCATCATCCATGTACAGGGAGGTTTTCACCTGAGTGCCTCCACTGCCTGGGATTGTCACCCCTCTTATGCTCGCATCCTTCCTAATAGACTCAGCAAAGGGTTCAATACAGCAAACAAACAAGACCGGGGAGAGAAGACAGCCCTGTTTGACTCCAGATTTGATCGGGAAACTTTCCGACTCCCACCCATTGATTGAGACTGCGCTACCGATGTTTGTGTAGAGCAGTTTGAACCAATTGCAGATTCCCTCCCCAAACCGCATTTTGGATAGCACGTCCATCATGTAGGTGTGCGATATCCTGTCAAAAGCCTTCTCCTGGTCCAGGCTGATGAGGCAGGTGTCCACCCTCCTGTCCCGTACATAAGTGATCGTATTCCTGAATAGCGCGAGACTATCGGAGATCTTCCTGCCGGGTACAGTACAGGTACACAGTGATCTATTTTCTATACCAGCCATTGTGCCAAAAGTCTCATTTTTGTCTTGTCGGCTTATATTTGTATATAAACAACATACATATTAAAGTTATGGTAACCCCAATTAAAATGGAAAGTATTTCTTCCCTAAGTTTAAAATGGATGATCAGAGATAGTCCATCTACAACAACACAGAGATATTCTTTGGATCAAGGATTAATTAAGAGAAAAGTTCTTTTCAGTCCAATGTACTTAGTGCAAATGAGGATTGAGAAAGTGTCAGAACCTCCACTGAAATTCTGATAACAGTACTATAAATTCCATCAGCACTGTTTAGTGGGTGGTTAGCACCATTGTAATTTTTTAAATGTTCCTCTTCAGACATTGACAGCTGTCCCTGTAATACTGTATTTTAATCTCAGACAAATATTAAAAGGGTCTACCCTCTGGTCATGTTAAAATAATATTGTTAATTTGATGATCAATTCAATCAAGTGTGGTTAATAATCTTGACTTCAAAAGGAAAATGTTAAAACAGGAATATTTCAAGTAATTCCGTCCTCTTTCAAGTATTTTAGAGAGAAGTCCTCCATCACAAAACACGGTGTTCCATGGATCAAGTAAGGACAGACCTCAACGAATGAAAAGCATTGCTGCTGTGGATATTAAACTACAATGTTTTTTGTGGAAGATAAAAATTGTCAAAATAGGCCAATGCTTAAGTGAACTCCACTTGGGTATAATATCATCCTATAGTTACAGTATTGCATCATTCTGTATGCACGATTTAAGTGTAAATAGTGATTTTAGTCCTTAACAGTCAGTTCCTGTGATTGATATTACTGTATTCAAATTGTATCCCTGCTATCTGTCCGAGCAATGTAAATTCCAGTACTCAGTTACTGCAAAATAAGGTAAATTGTTAACCCTGGGCTATGCAACCTAGGATATAAGCTTGTAAAATTACAAGAGGCAGAGGTCTCCCTTGGGGTGGCTGCTACAACCATTGAAAGGGAAAAAAAGGTATTAAAAAAAAAACCTGAAACTGTGAAAGCCATCTTTATGGGCTCCCTAAATGGCATTATTAAATTCTGAACAATTTTGTGCTCACAGCCATTAAGAACTGGGTCAAACCTACCCACAAAGTCATTTCATCTTAAGGTCACAGGACCTTTATATCTAGCAGAGGAAAGTTTTCAACTGCTCATTCTGGCTTGGATTTGAACTCTGGTTCCAGCCATGGGCCGATCGTGCCTTAACCTATTCTGCTGTTCTCCCCCTGCAACGCTCGACAACTGCTGAACCACTTGGTTTACCTACTTTATATTACCCTACTCCTCCAGTATTTCTTCCCGCAGTCAGGGAATGATGAATTCCACCTCACCTGTAAGCAAATTATTCAGCTCATTCTTTTCCACTATATCTTGACACAGCTGCTCATTAGAGTGCTGCATTAGAAATTTCTCCAGTCTGCATACTCATACCTTTAATTCAAGAAGCCTTTAGGCCTTTTATTCGGCCTCAAACAGCTGCAAAGCTGATAATTTGACCGTTGCGAGCAGCACTGAGTGCCCCCGGAACTCTAGAAGCTGGTCAATCAAGCTTCTTCTCTTTCACGATCTCAATTTCTATCTTCTAAAAGAGTCGGAGGGAGGGCTCATTTCCTTAAGCAGTGGCTTATTAAAACACCTGCATCTAGATTAGGGAACACATGAGAGGGGGAACAACGTGTGTCACAAATAATTATCAAAACATGTCATAAATGCATCTCTCAAGTTGTGACAGAATTCATTTTTCAGGGGAATGTTTGTTCTTCCTCTTGCATATCATAAAAAAGTAGGGCCAAACACACAACCTCACTTAAATTTTCTGGATTATTCCTTGCTCAGATGTGCCTCGAGGATGAATTTGCATAACTCTTTCAAGAGGGATAAATTATGCTGCACCTTTTGACTGAGCTATGAATTACTATCAATATTTTTTTGACAGTGTACCGCCAATGGCAGAAGTACAGTACCCCAATAACCGACAGCCTGTTGTAACACAGAGCAGTCAAACTCCGCACCTCCCTCCTGTTGTGTCCCAGCTTTGCATGGGGTTCTGACAGTGAAAGTTTGGTGGAGTGGAAAACAAGCATTGCTTTCTTCTGAGAACTGTGTAAAGAGGTCACTGGTGCTCTGTGGTTGCAGGTCTCTGCTTGAGTAGCACATTGCACTCACCCCTCTGCCCCGCCAGCCTTTTATCCCCTACAACCCATCCCAGTCCCAGCAGCCATGTGAAAGTACCTATACTCACACCACATAACCAATCGAAGTTAATAACACAGTAACACCCTAAAGGCCAAAAAAAATAAAATCCAAATCATAATAAAACCGCATAGGAGAGACTTCCACAACATACACAGAACAAGGTGCAGAAGCCTGGGACCAATATATCTGTCCATGTACTTTACTTTCCGTATGTGCAATTGTGCCTACAGCTCATTTAACTTTGATATGTGACTCTTTATAGCACTATATATTTTTAATATCCAGTGGCATTTTTTCATTTCCATTCATGACATATATGTCTATTCTCTGTGCTCTTAGTCTACAGTGTGATATAAACTTTAGTTACACTGCTTCTGAAGGAACACAGTACAAACTCTTAAGAACAAAAGAAGTTAGAAATGAAGATGATCCTGTTGGTTTAAACCTATTCTCAGGACCCTCACAGATCACTTCCAGTTCCTTATTGCCTATGCTCTGTTTTGTTTCAATGTTATGCATATAAGCCCAAATGGCATTGGTGCTGGGGAGTGAATTAACGTGTTAAATTGTGTCACTCAGGGCTAGTAATACATGCTGCCAGATCACGGTTAGGCACAGAGTCCAATCTGTCTTGACACCATGCCACAGACTCAATATCAGAAGTGTACCATAGAGCAAATTTTGCCATTTTTCTCACATCAACCATTATAATACCCTCAACTGAATAAGTGCTGAATTAGGGGCATTTTACACTAAATTCTCAAACCATAAACAATTGAATGTTGAATGCTCTAACTCATTTAGCACCGGGCTGTAAATGCCATCTGATTTTGATCCCATCAATTTGGGTCAGATGTCAAACCAGGGCCCAGGGTTAAAATGCTGGACCACTGTGCCACTGAATTGCCCTCCAGTTACTCAGTTCCCCTCCCCCACAACTCTTCCTTTTCACACTCTGCCAGTTGGAATTGTATGAACCTGTTGGATCTGTTCTTAGAAGACCCCTAAAGAGTGGGTGACCTAAAGTGAGCTCTTTCACTTATTCGATCGTCAGGTTTTAAAAGTCAAGCGCAAGTTCATCTTAAAACAAGGAAATAAAAAAAATACATACTGTATCCAATCTTAGGGTCCCTGCCAGTTCTTGTCAACACTATAGGTGTGGTCGCTCTGTTTTCCAGTTGGATAGTCCAATACTTGTTGCTCAAAGTTATGCCGTGCTTTGTGGAAAAGGTACTTGAAATGTTATTTCAGTGGAAACAAGCCTTCTCACTGAAAATTGCAAATTCACTCCATTTGAAAGCAAAATTGCCACCAAGAAGTTCAGCAGGGAAATTCCAAAGCTTCAATGAATTAGGCTGCTCCATAAAGTGGTTAACCATAAAAATTGATTCATCAAAATCGTGGTGTGGCTGTTTTAAGGATGGCATTAAGCATTCCTTTTGTGCGTTTTTAAAGGCTGATCAGGCAAGCTAACTCTACAAACTGCTCTCTTTAATGTATACACCAGTCTTTTAATGAATTGAAAGTGTTCTAGATAATTTAATCAATTAGGAGAAGTTTATTTTGTATCACATCCAAGTAAATCAACCTTGAAGCAATTCAACAATATGTTTCACAGAAAACTTCTCGGATAAAATATCTATAATTTGTGATGTGCTTAAGGGGAAGTATGTCGTGCACATTTTATTTTTTGACAATTTTCAAGTGGAGAAACTAGGGTGTTCAGTCTGTTTAACAATAATGGGCCTGTCAATTTGTAATCTTACATTTTTAATAGACTGCTAGACACACTGCTGCCGCTGAGAGTTACTGTTGATAACAATGCCCGAGACCGATTGCTTGCTACCAGAGATCAACAACAGCAGAAAATTCAGGGGAAAAAAATCTTTTACTTCAGCCTACTTTTGAGAAAAGTGCTTTCTACTCTCACGGGCAAATGTGCTTTGAGAGCAAATCAGTCGGAAATCAGTGCCACTCCTCATTTGGGGTCAGGTTATACTATTTCCTTCATGAACATCATTTTTTATTTCCACCTTTCTCTTTAGAACCATGCTGAGAGGCAATCTCAATCTGTGATCTCCGAGCTCCCATCTACGCTCCAGCTGCTAACCACTGCTTTTACAATCATTCATATGCCTCCCGGCATCAATAAATTAAACTGTCCAAAATCACAATGACGCTGTCACCAGACCCTTCCTTTTTTCCCATTACTTTTTTTCTTTTAAAAGAGCTTCAGAAACCACAATCCCAAGCACATCCCTGTTAACACATAGGCAGTAGGCTCCCGCTGGGACCAAGAACTGGAGAGCAAAGTTATTGGTTCCGTGTCCAGTTCTGGGGTGGCAGGACACAAACAAAATTATGCCTGAAATAGTGTTGCTTGGTGGTTATTAACTTGGTGTCCTTGACATTACTGTTCTAAACAAGCTCCGTTGCTGCTTCTCAAAGACCAGCACCATTGTATGTTTTATGTTCTGTATCACTTTGCAAAGCACATTACAAGCTCACATGCAGTCAGTTTGCTGCAATTAATTATTTCTTCTATACCTAGACTTGTGAAGTGAAGGGCAGTGAGACCTGATTATTTTTTTCTATCTAAGTTTCTGCTGGACGTACCGACTCTAACTGCAAATTATTCTTCAGGCATAGATGATCATCCGTTACCTCACTCAAGTGGTCATTCTTTATGTGCAAGCCAGACAGTGAGTGTTGCCATGTTCAGACCTTTGTGATGGTTGTTTGATGATGGAAGCCACCACAGTGAACCCATGATAGTCCGGCTTTCATCCTGCCCCCATTCCAACATGGTGAATAGGTAGAAATTTGGAATGGTTTCCTAGACAGACTTTTCATATTCCAAGCTAAGGGACGTTGATCTGGCACAAAAATACAACATCTACGCTCCCAGCTGAGATCAGCTAAATCCACACTCCCCATAGATCAAATCCAGGACTTTTTTGCCTTTCTGGCTTGTTACTAGATTACCCACTGTGTTAAATCAAGAAAACGGTGGTCATGAGGCTGGCAACTGCTGATGAAGCAAACTAATAAGTTCACGGTAGTTTTTGTTTTACTGATTGCAATTGCATTTACATGGACTGTCAAGTCAACCATGTTAGTCTGAATGTTCTGACTATTCAGTACCTAAGTGAAGGGCAGTGTGCATGTCTATTTGCAAACCAAAAACTATTGCCAATGAATGCAGCTTGTAAATACCCAACTTCCGCAGGGGGAAACCAGAGTAGCAATTAGCAGTCCAAATCCTTCAAAAACTGGCCAGCATGCACTCTCAAGCAGCCTCAGCAATCTTATCCTAGAAGCATTAATAATGAAGAACATAATTTATATAGCGCCTTTCATGACCTCAGGATGTCCCTAAGGGTTTTACAACCAATTAAATACTCTTGAGGTGCAGCCACTGTAGAAACCACAGCAGTCGATTTGCATGCAACAATGTGATAATGGCCAGGTCATTTCTTTTTTAGTTTTGTTGGTTGAATGATAAATATTAGCCCTCTTCTTCTTCGAAATATGCCCTGGGATCTTTTATATCTGCCTGAGATGGCTGACAGGGTGTTGGTTTAATGCCTCATCCAAAAGACAGCATCTCTGACAGCAATCCCTCAGTACTGCACTGAAGTGTTAGCTTGGATTGTCTGCTCAAGTCTCTGGAGTGGGACTTGAACCTTCTGGCTCAGAGACGAGAGTGCTACTCACTGAGTCATAGCTGACACCAGATAAGGAATAGTAGTGCAAGTATGCATACAAGATAGATTACTAGGTGGGACTGGTAATGCAAGTGGATGTACAAAAAGAGTCAACCAGCATGGAATAGAAACACTGGAGGTCGAATTTGTCTTGGAGAGGGTGTTGGGGTGGGGGGGGTGGGGCAGTGTAGCACAAATCAGGCATCAGTTTATCGGCAAGCCTCTTTTATACTTCACCCAATTTTATTTCCTACTAACATAAATGGAAATGAAAGTCAGTGGAGTGTAAAATCCGATTCACTATCGCCTGATTTGCTCAACTGCCCGAGATGAATTCCCCCCGCTCCACTGTTGCTGCCCCCTCACACTCTTATTATTTGTCAGTCAAAGCACAAGATTATGTTAGAATACAAATGCTGGGTACCCAATTATCAGACCATTTGTTTGTGATAACCCATTCACTTATTCACTGCACTAGGAATGCATGGAAACCTACAACTGAACCTAAGAAGCTGCAAAAGATCCATATGTTACAGCACTGAAATAAAAACAAGCAAAACTGTGTAAGAAAAACAAATTAAATTGTTTTACACCTAAGTCACCAAAAACAAATATAAAGATGTGGAAAAAGGTCTTTCTCCTTCAGAGGGACTGAATGGAAACTGGGACTTCCACAGCACCCGTCTCCCAATCACTGTTAAAAAAATCAAACGTCCCATTGATTTAGTTACCAGCACATACTCTATATTTTAAAAACACTAATTGTTGGGTGATGTCCCTATTCAAGAAGGAGAAACATGAGGAAAAGAGAAACAAATTTAAGACAACAAACGAAAATGGGAAATGCCGGACAAACTTTTTAACTGAACAGTGCTAAGCATGGGTGAAGGAACAAGTATCCTTAATGGGTTTGAAGAAGGAACGAGAACAAGTTCTTATCCACAAATGGGATTTAGGGTTATGAGAAATTCACCAAGAGAATATCGTCATTACGTGGGCTAGATGGACTGAAGGTTTTCTCCTGCCTGAAACATTTACTATGTTAAGCCAAAAGGGGAAGCACAAAGGACTTGGAGGAAACTTCACATGCAGAAGACTGGCCAGGGGGTGTTCCTAGCAGTGCCACTAAGCAAAGTCAACAATAAGCAGGGTTGGTAACTTCACTGGGGATTCGTGGAGCCTGACCTTGCTGCAAGAAGGAATGATTTGGGTGATAGAGACCATCTGGGAAATTAGGAGAAAATGGAATATAAGACTGACAAGTTGCCTTGGTCACGTTTAGTCCTATTCCTGTTGCAGCTCAGAGACACCATTTCTACTCATTTCAAGTCTTTTCAAACTTATCATCAGTGCTGCTCTTGCAGTTATACTATACACAAAACTGTGGCTCCTTCCGGCAACATCAAAGCTTTGTTTTAATCAGCAATTCCAGGAGATTCTAATGATATGAAGTCATCTCATCCCTCACGATTTAGTGGGTCCGACACACAGTTTTAGTGATGGAAGGCAGAATACAACTTCTGCAGGTACCACCAAAACACAGTAGCTGGTTCCACACTCCAATTGTAAGGGATAACGTGGTATCTCATAATGAAATAGCTGTAATATATATATTTCTGCTAATGGGAAGGGCAATAGCACTAAGTGCCTGCCTCTCCGCCAAGCAATTGTTGGTGCAAATAAATAGGCTCATTTTTTTTCTCAGCTTTCTTTTTAGCCCAATGGCTGGCTGACACACACTGAGGTATCAATTGTGGCTCAGTGGTAGCACTAGAGATTCAAGTCCCACTCCAGAGACATAATCTAGAGAAGTGCTGAGGGAGTGTTGCATTGTTGGAGGCACTGTCTTTCTGATGAGACTTAAACCGAGATCACATCTGCCTGTTCAGGACAACATAAAAGATCCCGTGACATATTTCAAAGAAGAGAAAGGGAGTTTTCCCCAGCATCCTGGACAATATTTCTCCCTCAACTCATATTTCTAAAAAAACAAATGATCTGGTGCTTATCACAATGTTCTTTGTGGGACCTTGCTGTGTACAAGTTGGCGACCATATTTCCTATATTACAACAGTAAATACAATTCATTGCTGTCAAGTTTCTTTTCAAGGCAAGTGTGTTTTTTTTTATCGCCATGTCCATAAGGGTGTCCAAACCCAGCTGTTCAATCCACAAAACTAGAGTCTCTGTTTGTCTGATATGGAAAGCACAATGCCTCCCTGTAGGGACACAGGCCATTTTACCTAAGTCCAGAAAGCATACGTGTAGAAGCCAGTAGGTTTGCAAACGCCAGATATGCACAGACACACTCCTGGAATTCAACTAGCTGAATCTGTAAGAAAGAAAGGCTTTCTTTTATATAGCACCTTTCACAACCTCAGGACATCCCAAAGCGCCTTACAGCCAATGAGGTACTTTTTTGAGGTGTAGTCACTGTTGTATTGTAGGAAACACAGCAGCTAATTTGCACACATCAAGCTCCCACAAACAGCTATCTGATAATAACCAACGAACCTGATTTTTGTGATGGAGAGATAAATATTGGCCCAGACACCAGGGATAACTCCCTGCTCTTCTTTGAAATAATGCCACAGAATCTTTTACGCTCACCTGAGAGAGCGTGGGGCCTCAGTTTAACATCTCATCCAAAGATAGCACCTCTGGCAGTGTAGCATTCCCCCACTGGAGTGTCAGCCTAGATTGTTGTACTTAAGGCTCTAAAGTGAGATTTGAACCCACAACCTTCCGAGATAGAGATGAGAATGCTACCAACTGAACCACAGCCTACAGTAAATCACACTAACAGGAGGCCTTCTACTGCTTGTTCAACAAGGACCACCCTATTCGTTAACTGATAATATCCTGCCCAGCAGTCCTTAGCCTGGCCCCAGGATGCACCCAGAAGTATTGGCGCAGGCATTCACATTCATCAGCAGTTAGCGTATTTACAGCGTGTAATTTGCATTGGGGGAAATTTGTTGATTGCATTTATTAAAGTGCTACGCACTAAATATGCTGATGCAGAAACAAGCTGAAGTGGAATATTAAAGGACAGTCTGTTATATGCAGATGACGGCTGTACAGGGATTTTAAATCACCGTGATGCTTGTACCTTCCCAACATTCAATAAATTTGTTGCTGCTGAGTTTCGGAAAAGAAGCTTCAACCTTTTTTTTTCATGCGAAGTGCGATGCCCTCATTCACTCATTTATATTTTGGTTAACCTGATTTAGCTGATCAGAACCAGTTTACTGCGAGGCTTTGTTGCCATGTTGCACGCATAGCAACGACATAAAAAGTAAGACACAGCACACAATAAATGGCAGCGCAATTGTACAAGTATTAATAGGTCAAGGAATGTGTGTTTGAAGGTCATCAGTAACCAGGTCTACCTCTCTGCTCTGCTCATCTCTGGTTGTCCCAAGAAAAATGCAATACGATTTCGAAAGCCTGATCAGATGTCAAGATGGGTAATCAGGCATTGATTCCTATCACAGGCATCAAGCAGAGCTGGGAGGATCGAAAGGAACCCAACCACAAAGAAAGAATTGGCACAATGTACTGCAAAAGCACGTCCTCATCTAAAGAGAACCAACTGTCTTTGAGCAGTTCATCCAGAAGGAGCTATGGGATTAGACAGAGGATGACTTCAGGCAGGACTGGCCTAACTGACAAAACATCCATCATCACTTTCGTACTGACTGCAAGCCTCTCCTCGAACGTAGGGTGTTTGCTTGCGAAATTTACCTCGGGATGGAACAACCAGGGGAAGGGAGGATTACAAATCGATGAGGATCTCTACTTTCCATTAATTCAGGCCTCAGGAAAGGGAGCGATTTTGTACAGTTACAAACAGTTCACACAGTGCAGTACTTACTCCATTTGTGGGTTAGTAACAGGATGGTGATATTCCTGAAGATCAATAAAATTCAGTGGAAATGAAATTTGTGATTCCTTTCAGGTCTACCGTATCTATCTTTGGCTAATTTTGCAGCTCCAATGGTGGCGTTCGGTGAATGCTCGGCAGCTGGGTACCATTTACAATGCTCACAGTAAACTCTGCGATGGCCTCAGATGGTTCATGCTGAAAATCTGCAGAACAGCTGCTTGGAAAGCAGCATTTTATGAATTCACAAAAACACAGATAATACAGATCTCATGGTCAGCTGCTTTGATAGGAAGATTATGATCCCAACAAACTCAACTTTCTGCTTGAAGGATGGCACATTGTCACAAGGGACCCCTGGTATTTAATGATATTCACTTAAAGGACCCTGCTGGTGTGACTTATTAAGTGCCAGGAAAACATATATTTACTTATTCAACTACCTTGTTGGTAATTAATTTTGCATTAATGGTGTGTCATGGACCTGTGCATTGAAATGGTGAAAGCATATAGCTTCCTCCTCCATTAGTATGCTCATTGTGCTGTGCTTTGTTTACAACGGGCTACATTTAATGCTTAAAAGCCACTTTATTTTTCTCCATACTAGGGAGTGGAATAAACTGTTGGTGCATTTTTGCACTCAGATAATAATAATGGATTATTGATTAGAAAGGTAAAGTAAATATGCACTTTACTTTTTTTCTTCCAATATCTATAGTGAAGCCTATCTTAACCGAACTCATTAATGGCACTGTTCCCACTCAGAACCTAGAATATTTGGGGAAAACAGTGTATTTCCACCAAAGTGGAAAATTTCTCCTTACGTACTTTACATCATGGGTGTCCAACTAGCAACACCTGAACTGTAGTAATCCAGTGCTTGAAGCCCAGGAAAATGTCTTACTTGTGCTTACATTTCTTTTTCACTGGCTTATCCTGTGTGTGGGCCTGAAGGGTTTGGAAAGGATCATTTTTCAGCACTATTGCCTCCTTGGTGGAGAAATCATAAATCAGGACCCTGAGATCCAGTAGCATCAGCAATGTGAGATATTCCACAAATTGACAGGAACAGAGACATAAAAGCCAAAGACACAAAATCAGGCCGGTCCCTTTGCAAGCATCCAGTCCTCCCTGACTAATCTTCCTTGATACACTCCCCCCAGGTGATTATTTATAACCAAATGTAGAAGAGAAAAATATGCCTGATATGGCCTTGAGTCTTCATAGTATGTAACTATGCGGCCCATGAAGACAAAAGATTGCACACCCTTTTTGAAATGAGCTTGGAGTGGCTGCCCCCGATGATGTAAGGGGGCGGCTGCCGTGTCCCCGGCAACGACGTCCGGTGCCACCGCGCAGGCGTCGGCGCCATTTTTAAAGGGCTTTAATTCCTTAACACACGTTTACATTTTAAAGATGGACTGCACTTGATATGTTTTTAATAAACAATTGGCAGATGGAGGCCCTTTCCCAACCGCCGCAATGGTCACTTCATTACCTGAAATGACCATCCATTGATTTTACAAAGACCCGAACTTTCCCCCTCAACCTTCAATCCTTTGCCCTTCAACTCCTTCCCACCATCCCCACATCTAATTAAAATTGATTTCCCCACTCCTCCACCCCTCCCGCCCTGAAAATTCTATTGCTCCCCCATCCCCACCAGGTTCTCGCTTGGAACTCTGTGCGGAGTTCCGAAGGCACGCGGAGCACGATCGGCAGCTGTAATATGGGAGTGGGATGGCCACCTCCTGCAGGTAAGTTAATTTGAATGTCATTAAGGCTCATTTTAATATGGAGATGAAGGGTCCGCCGCCTGGTGGTTGGGGGGGGGGGGGGTGGGGTGGGGCTGCACCAGGGTTCCCCTGCTGCTGGTAATATGCGGCGGGCTCTTCTCAATGTCATGGGTCGAGGCGGGCCTCTTCCCGCAGCATTTCAACGGCCCCCGCGCCGCGACCCATGGCATCGAGGGTCCCATAAAATTCAGTCCATAGATAGCAATTGGTCTGTGTCACAAGTATAATATAGGTCATCATTTTCATTGTTTGTTGTATTTAAACAGTACATTCAGTAAATAATTGGACTGAAATTATGGGCAGCATTTTGCCTACATATGGGGCGAGTACAAAGGAGGTGGGCATGAAAATTCACGTAGTTGGCCGGCGTGCCTGTTTGCTGGCACCATCGCAACCCAGGCCATTTATTCAGGGGTGGGATTGGTGGCCGAACGCAAGCGGCAGATAGTCAATTGAAGATATTTAATGGCCTATTAAGGCCTATTGCCAGAGGCCAACTGGAAGTTTTCAGTCAGCCTGCGGGCCTCCCTGAGGCGTTGGGACGAGGTGACCTCTAGGCAGCAGACCAGGGGCCAGTGTTCCAGACAGGCTTTGAGGCCCTCCTTACCTGCCTGTCTTCAGCTGCGACCACAGACTGACCTGTGGAGGACTCCCCCTCCACAATGGTGGCCCAGCTGCTGAGGCTGTTTTTTTAATATAAAAGTTTTAAAATGTGCAGAGAGGGCTCCTCAAAATGGAAGTGCCTTTCTATCTCACTTACCTGAACTGCAGGCTTCATTTCCTTCCGAGCTGGAGGACTTCCTATTGGCTCTCCAGCTTCGAGAGTCTGCCCGTCGTCCTTAATTGGATGGTGAGCCCAATTGGCCTCTAATTGACCAATTCAGCAAAAGCACTGCCAGGTGACTTTTTCCCACGCTGTGCAGAATTGTAACCCCCATTTGACCTCACTGTTGGGGTCCTAAGCCAAAAGGCAAAATCCTGCCCTATGTGTTAGTGGCAATTAAATTGATGAGTAGATTAATGATAGCTCTGATGATGCCAATGAAAAAATTGTTTCTGAATTATCCTCAATTATGTTGTCATAAATAATAAATAGTTACATAAAATTACATTGAACATATAGCACCAAAAGAGGCCATTCGGTCCAACCAGTCCGTGCCAACGTTTATGGTCCACTTGATCCCCCTCCCATCTTGCCTCATCTAACTCTATCATAACCCTCTATTCCCTGGTAGCAAATTTCACATTCTCATCACTCTTTGGGTAAAGAAGTTTCTTCTGAATTCCCTATTTGATTTCTTGGTGACCATCTTATATTGAGGGCTACTAGTTTTGCTCTTCCCCACAAGTGGAAACACACCCTCTAGGCTGAATTTTTCAGGTCCAACCAGGGGTGGGAATGGAGGTGGGTGGGGGACAAAATTACCAGCAATGGCCACCTTGCTAGTTTCCCATCACCATTCCCAGCGAGTTTCACCAGGGCAGGGGGAGGGTAGCCCCGCAATCCCGCCCAATCCATCAATAAAGCCAATTAACATTGTTAAAGAGCTCATTGACAGCTCATTAAGGGGCATATTCTGATTTTGACAGGGGCACACAGGCTGCAAGTGCTGTCTGGGACAGACCAGCTGAATAGAGGTGGACACACAGCAGGGAGCCAGTCATAGTCGTCCCAGGGGATTAGGTGGGCCCCAGGAAAGGGTGAATGGCGCAGAGGGGGACTCAGCCATTGGGAAACATGCCATCAGATCAGTACTGGTTGCGGGTTGAGTGGACAGTAAGTGCTTGGACAGTGCAGAGGATCATCATGCTTCTGGCATTGTGAGGGAATAAGAGAATAGTGCAAGGCTGCCAAGCACAATTGGGGGTGGTGGGGGGGGGGGGGGGGGTGCACCTGAGCACAAGGAAGGCAGCTGCTGGCAATGGGGGAATGACTCTCAGATTTAGGTCCAGTGGCAATGAGGAACAATGCCCTCCACAGGAAGGGCAGTGCCCCAAGTATCAGGAGGGCAGCGGAGGGACGAGGGGAAGGTAGGACATGATGGTGATACCCTCAGCATAGGATCTATCACCGAAGACAGAGCTACCTTGACGTGACTGAGAACCAGTGCGCAGGAGACTGTGACTCTTTAGGCAGGTAGTAACAGAGATCTGTGTCCTCATTATCGAAGACCTCATACCTAACAGCACTAGTTGCCATGTGCTGCCAGTTGCCGTGAAAATCACTGTGGCCTTGAACCTCCTCGCTTCTGGCTCCTTCCAAGGATCAGCTTGGTGGCATCTCGCAAACTGCTGCACAGCACTGCAGCTCACAGGTCACTGTGAGAGCTGGACAGTACATTCAATTCCAGACAGACACGGCCTTGCAGGCACGAAGGGCAGTGGGTTTCACCACCATTGCTGGATTCCCCCAGGTGCAGGGCACCATCGATTGCTCCCATGTGGCCATCAAGGCACCCAGTGACCGGCCAGTCAGATTCATCAACAGGAAGGGCTTCCACTCCCTCAATATTCAGCTGGTGCGCGACCACAACACAAGCTTCCTCCACATGTGCGCTTGCTTTCCTGGAAGCTGCCATGACTCCTTCATCCTCTGTCAGTGCAGTCTGCCGCAGATCTTCACTCCAACCCCTAAAACTACATGGATGGATTCTAGGGGACAAGGGATGTCCCTTGAGGAGATGGCCACTCATCCCTCTACGAGAACCCAAGACAGAGGCACCAAGGCGATACAACTGAAGCCATCTGCTCACTAGGACAACCCTTTGTGCAGACTATCAGGCTGCTGAAAATATGGTTTCATTGCCTGGATCGGTCAGGTAGCTCCATGAAATACCCTCCTGCAAGGGTCACATTCATTGTGGTGGTCTGCTGCATTCTCCATTACTGGCCATCCAGAGAGGTGTGCATCTTGAAGAGGGTAAATGACACAGCTCATCAGAAGAAGAGAAGGATCAGGACATGGAAGAGGAGGAGGTAGAGGAGGCAGAGAGAAAGGTGCTGAATACTGAGGCTGCGCGGGGAGGTGGCTGGGCTGAACCCGGGCTTTGAGGGTCATGTCTGCATGCCATTAATGTCAGGGATCATCTGATTCAGGCTGGTTTCGAGTCAGCCCCTCTGACACAGGAGCAACGGCATGGTATGGGACTCATTCTGAGATGCCTGTGCTAACATTTCTATTGAAGATACAGCCTGGAACACGTAAACTCTTACTGCCAGTGAAGGATGCACATCTGCCCAAAGGTTTCACCATCACCATAGACGAACCCTTGCTAACCTTCACTACTTCATCCCTCTTTTGAGGTACCAGCATTAGTAAAAGGAGGCTGGATTCATGTTTTAATATTTAGATGGTGCTCACAAAGGCAAATAGTGCACAGTTACAGGTAGAAGACACCCCAGTGACCCACTAGTGCTTTGCCCGATGTAGTGGCATCTGTACTCGGCCACTTCTATGTAGTGCTCACCTAGTAGCCGTGAAGGAGGCAGAGGCAGCCTGCTCACTTATCTCTGTCTGCAGCTGAGATGCACGTGTCAGTCATCTCATCACGGAGGTGCCTGTGGGGGCAGCTCCAGAGGCTGCTGCACCTGCATTATTGCAGTGGCAGCCTCCATCACTGGGCCCTGCTGCACAGATGCCCCATCTGTCAGAGGGGCCAAGGAGGCCGAAGATGATAATGGCGCCCCATAAGGGGTGCCACCCACAACCTCCTCGGTAGCAGCCTCAGTCCTTGGCAGGTACTCGGGATAGCTGGAGGGGAGTACCAGCTGGGGCGCAACTGGCATCCCCTCCAAACATCCCTGCGCCATCAGCACCACAGACCATGTCAAGGCTACATAGTGTAGCATGCATCCTGTGAACATCAGTGCGCAGTTCCTGCCTGCACTCAGAGTGCTGCCACATATGGCTCTGTGAGGTTGGCCACTCTGTCAATGAAGGAGCCCTGAGCCACTGTGGTGCACATGAGCTGGATGGGCTCCTCCATTCTCAGCCCTTGACCCCACACTGCCTCCGACGTATGGGAGCACATCTGTTGCTGCTGTCCTAGGTAAAGTCTTCTTTCCTGAGGCCCTGCATTTGTACCCAGCTGAGCAGGGCTGTGTCTGTGCTCCCTCCTCCTAGGAGGTACTGCCCATAGCTGCCTCTACCTCTGGCACCTCCTCCTGCACATTAGTGCTGTGTTCATCAGGCAGTCCCACCCTATCTAACTGCATGCAAGGACCCACCGAGGTGACTATATTTGTGCTGCTGCAGAATGCATGGTAAGGTATGACGGTGCTTGGTCTGAGCTCTGCTGTTGCTGCACTTGGCCCGGAGCTGGTGAGGAATTTGGTCTTATTGCCTTGATGCCTGCACCCGTGGGAGGCACAAGAAGAGATCATGAGAACTAGCCTTGGAGAGCAGAAGCCTCTGCAGCTCAGTGTTCGGTCTGCTGTCGGACAGGGTAAAGTGCAATGCATCCCCTTAATGAATGACTACATTACCATCTCCACTGCCTTTGTCCCTGCCCCCATGGCCACTCATTGGCCAACTACGGGGGACCACTATGAAAATCTGGGCTGGTGGCCCCTGGTGGTGGGGGGGGCGGGGTGGGGGGATGGTGGGGGGGAGGGTTCGAGACTTGAAAATGGTTCCAACTTCCATTTCCCGCCCAGAAGGGAAAGGTTAGATTAAAACTAGCTACAGCTGCCACAGCAGTACTGTGCAGGGAGAACCCCTATACAGGCTGGCCTGCAGCCGCAGCTGTATTCATCTCGCGATTGCAGTCACGATGGGGTCAAAAACGGTTGGAGCACTGGCCTCCTTGTCTGCCACTGGGAGGTTGTCTTCATCCCAGGGCTGTGTTTCGGCCTCAGCGAAGGACCCACATGGCAACTGGAAAATTCCAGTCAGCATCAGCAGAGTGGCCTTAAATAGCCCCTTACTGGTGCTTAATTGGCTACCCTCCGCTTGTGGGTGGGTAGCCTTCCCCCCAACCCCATCCCCCAAAACTGGTATGTTCCAAAATGGCCCAGATGCAGGAACATGCCAGCAAACTGGCACACTGGCCGGCGCTGGGAAATTGTGGGCCCAGCTGTCTCCAATTGTACCTCCCATGACCATTTAAAAATGCAGCCCAATGTGTGGGGTGGGAGGGCAGGCCATTTTCTATAAGGTAGGGAGCAGGATGGCGGTCTATTTAATATAATGAGCTGAATTTTATGGGCCCTCCAGACTCGGGCTAGGAGGCGGATTGTAACGGGAGGCAGTGGGCCCGTCGCCTTCACATTGCACCGCAATTTTGTCGGGAGCGGGATAGGCCGAAAACGGCCTTCTCACCCAGAGGCCATTTGAGGCTGTTAAGAAACCTATTAACAGCCACTCAAGGGCCTTCCCCCCCACAGACACCCCCCCCCACCCCCGCTGCTGGCATTAAGCCAGCGGCGGAGTGGGGAGGGGAGCCTCCACCATGTAGGGATGTCGCCCAGTAAAATGATGCGACCTCCCTGTTGGCTTGGGGGCTGTCCCTCTTACATGGGCAATCTGTGGTCCACGGAGGGCTCCCGCCAGCAATCAATCCACCTCCCTGGACCCCACTTCCCCTGTACTCAGCGCCCATCGTCCCCACCTCGCTGGGGCCAGTCCGGCAGGCCCCAGCGATCCTGCCTCACTTACGTGAGGTCCAAGTCTCCAGCGCTGGGCCTGGGTCCAAGGCCTCTGAAGTACCGACTTTGGCCACTACCCCTGGTGGTACTGTCGACACTACTGAGCTGCCAGACCTGTGATTGGCCGGCAACTCTTAGAGGCTGGATCCCTGTCTTTAAAGGGACGGGGATCCTAGTGGCAGACTGTTAATTGCCTGGGCACCCTACAATCGTGCCAAGATCTCCAAATGGCCGAGGTGGGGTGCACCCCTCTTATTCGGCTTGGCAGCAGGAGCACCACTGGCGCCACAAAATTCAGCCTAATATGTGGGGCAAGGAGTGTTGTCCTTGTACCTACGGGTGGGGTAGAGAGCATTGCCCATTGTAGGTACCAAAGTGTGGGGCAGGGAGCATTGCCCATTGTAGGTACCAAAGTGTAGGGCAGGGAGCATTACCCATTGCAGGTACCATAGCGTGCGTTTCAGGCAGATTTCATTAGACAGGCCCGTAGAGTGCAGTTAATTCAAGTGCCTGTTTTATTTTTCATTTCTCAATCGATAATCCATTATGATTATTGATTGATTTGTGTGGCAAATGTTCTAGCTGGTTATTTCATTCCGAAAATGGAGCAGGAAAAAGTGGCTAAGCATAAAATACAGTCAATCTTCCAGCAAATGCAGGGCAGTAAACAAAATTAGAGAGGAGGAAGCTATATGCTTTCACCTTTTTAATGCGCTGGTCCATGACACACCATTAATGCAAAATTAATTACCAACGAGGTAGTTGAATAAGTAAATATATATTTTTCTGTCACTTAATAAGTCACACCAACAGGGTCCTTTAAGTGAATGTCATTAAGTACCAGTGACACTCTAGTGCCTTATGTAAATTATTAATAAATAATAAATAGCTTTTGGGCAGCAGAAAGATGAATGTGTTGCACAGTTACTAAATGCATATAGCAGAATTGTGATAATCATCAATCATTTAAACTTTGCCTATTAATTTTTTCATAACCTGATGTTGTATGCTCATAGGAATTATGCAACAGCAAAACTCAGCTCACTGGTGTGTATGAACAATTATACATGGCCCTATGCCCAAACCAATCCTATCATGCATTATTCACCAATAAAGCACATCGGTTTCAATTAACTTGCACTCGACACTGAATGGCTTACTTAAATCAAGGGCCTTTGTGCTTACAGAATAGTGGAACCCAGGCAATGACAAGGAAACAGTATGCATTTAGTATGGACTTCAGTACACAAGGGACCAGGATGCGAAACCAAATGCCAGGGCAGTGCGCGATTGGTTAAAAATCGAGATAAGAATTAGTTTCATATACAAACATGCCCGCATTTGATCCATTCGTCATTGAGTACATTCAAGACAGAGATTGATAGATTTTTGAATACTGAGGGAATTAAAGGATATAGGGATAGTGCAGGAGGTGGAGTTGAAGTAGAAGATCAGCCATAATGTACTGAATCGTAAAGCAGGCTCAAATGGCCAAATGACCTACTCCTGTTTCTATTTTATCTTCTTAAAAAAAAATCTCAAATGCAGAGTTTGATCATCACATTTTTCAATGCCTATGGTAGCAATAGTGGCATTGAAAAATGTTATGATCAAACTCTGCATTTGAGATTATTTTTTAAGAAGATAAACTGTGAGAAATAGAAGCAAGAGTAGGTCATTTGGCCGTTTGAGCCTGCTTTGGGCAAAACTATTTTATACTCTGTCTATAATTGATGATGATGATGCAAGCAGTAGATTATGGAAAATTACCTCAGAACCCATGTTGAGCATACGTACACACTAGGCTCATCCATTCTGGAGCATCGAACCAAAAGAACCTGCTTTTCAAACAAAGGGAATTCTGGGATCATTTTTCTCAAATCTAACTTCCCAAACTTTCAACAACAGGCAAGCAAAATAAATGAACTTTCATCATTGGTTCCTTCTTTTCTTAACTGCCTGTTTTCTTTCTTTTTTCAAATCTCTCTTTATGTCTCAGTTTACTATTACAAGCAGGACTTGGTGATCTGATTTAAGATTTAGCCACCAAAGAGGCAACAGTGCCAAGAACAACCCTTTCCAAACCTCCAGCCCCACAAAATTCAGTGAGGAGGAAATATAAGCACAGATGGAACTGAGCTGCCTGAATGGAACTGGCAGAGCTTGGGCCTTCATGTGGCCTGCGTCATGCCACCAGAGTGGTGAGCTTATCATGGCTACCAGATTAAAGTCCTTGCAGTAATATATTTTTTAACTGGGAAATACATTGTACTGAACAAGTCCATAACCTTCCAATAATACAATAGGAGAGAACTGTTACATCCTTTAGTCATCTCTTGTTACTGTGCTGAGCAGCTCGTTTGAGGCAGCCTAAGAGCAGCCATTTTATGCATTTACTTCCTGTTTCACATCACATGATGCACATCATAATAGCAAGTCCTGCAGCAGCTCATCGTTCTCAATAGTAGGAAGGAAAGCTTGAGTTTATAGAGCCCTTTATCATCACTTAAAATGCTTCAACCAAAGCTATTTTGGTAACTATGGCAGCATTTTGTGCGCAAAAAATCCTACAAATGGCAACAAGATGAATGCCCAGTTCATTTTTTTTACTGATGAATGTCAGTTTGGACACTGTCTCTTTAACGCTCACCTGAAGAGGCAAAGAGGCTTCAATTTAACTTCTCGACTGCAGGAAAGGATATCTGACAATGTAGCAATCCCTCATTATGACACTGAGTTGTCAGCTTAAATTACATGCTAAAAAGCTGAAAGTGTTATATATTGTTATATTACCTGTAAAGGGCTAAGAACTAATTAGCTAGGAACTAATTGTTATGTATTAGTGTTCCAGGGGCCATATTTAGGACTGCACTGGAGAGTCATATGACATGTAACACTACACCAGTCTGCAAGGAGTCTTTACCAGGCAGCATGGAAGCTGAATGAAATAAACAAAGTGCTCTGGTATTTTTAAGCCGAGCGTGTGATTATTTCTAACTTATGAGAACCAGAAAACATAACGGAAGGAATCCATATCCTTCGGTGCAAATTGCCACCAAGTGAGCCAAGCTGACAGTAAGAAAGATATTGAAGCTTGGTGCATCTTTCATGGAGTTTACAATTGTAGCCTCGATCCTTTCCCATTCTCCTCCAAGTGCGTTCTCTGCTTTTAGTTCTTGAAGTGACAACGATCTTATTTTATGTGTTCATCGATGCTAACATTTGCTCAAGTGGAATCCCATGTTTCCCACTGTAGCAATATTTCAGCACTTTGTCAAATGTCTTGATTACAGAAATCTTGCCATCCCGTCATATGTCTGAACATCTTGGGTTCTTGAGTGGCTCAAAGCCACTTAATTAGTACACAAAACACCCAACAATTTTAAAACAGCTGCTGAGAGTGCAATTCCAAGGCATACACATGAGAAGTTTGCTTCACAGGTAGGTATTTAGTCTGAATCTTGAGACACAGGCCCCAAAATTAGGTTGCTTGGCTCCAATATTTTGAGCACTACAGCTGCTGTTTTGGCCCCAAAATAGCATCTGCTCCCTGCATGCATACATTAATGCAGGCTGTGCCAGGCACCATTTTGGTGAGGTTGTTAGCGCAGGTGCTGGGACTGTGCATCAAAAGTATGCTGAGTAGGGAGATTGTGATGCCAGTCAGTGTGTAATCAACCACTTTCAGGTTAGTTGTTGATCGATTTCTACTTGCTGTTACTGAGTTAGTAGAAGTGTTTGGTGGTTTGTATGGCTATTTAAAGTTGATGAAGTCTGGTGTGGCTACATGGGGAAGGCCTTGGTTCTCACTTCAAGGGTTCTGCTCACACCACTTGCTACCAATCATGGGCGTTGTAGCCCCTTGGCCTGCAACATGACAGAGAGAATGAGCAGAGGTGACACAGTGGAGGGAAAACTGCTCGCAGATGGACGAGGAGGAATAGGAGGGGCAGAAGAAATCTCAGCAGGAGGCCACATCCATCCAGGGTCCTCATACAGAAGTTCTCCTACCTCAATCTAAACCAGGAGCCATGTGTATGGCATCTCCACTTCATTAAGCAGGTGCTCACCAAAACCTGCCAGCTCTTGCAGGCAGACCTGAAGCCTCAGAGCAGGGCGAGGAAGGCATTGCCAGTGTCTGTGAAAGTGACTGCAGCCATGAACTGCTTTGTGTCAGGCTCTTTCCCAGCTGAAGTAGGCAGCATTTTTTTTTATTCATTCATGGGATGTGGCCGTCGCTGGCCAGGCCAGCATTTATTGCCCATCCCCAATTGCCCTTGAGAAGGTGGTGGTGAGCTGCCTTCTTGAGCCGCTGCAGTCCATGTGGGGTAGGTACACCCACTTCTCCAAAATCTCACTGTTCACCATTCACTGTTGTACAAGGGAGGTCACTGATGCTCTGTATAGAAAGAGCAGGAATACATTGCTTACTCTCTTTCCAGAGAGCAGCAGGTGGAGCATGTACATCACTTCTCCCGGAAAGCAGGCTTCTCCATGGTGCATATTGCTGTGCAGATGCTGCATCGAAGCTCAGAGATGTACTGTAACCTCAAAGGTTTCCATGCCCTCAATGCGCAGCTGGTATGCAGCCATACTCAATGCATCTTGCAAGTCAATGCCCGCTATCCTGGCAGTCATGATGCCTTTATTCTGGGCCAGTCTACTGTACATCAAGATTTGAGCCACTACGAGAGATCAGAGGGTGACTACTGGGTGACAAGGGCTATTCACTGACCACATGGCTCATGATTCCGCTCCATCCACGCACACATGGGTAGCATGCATATAACGAGAGCCATGGTGCCACACGAAATATCATCAAGCAGACCATTGGGGTGCTTAAGCAATGCTTCCACTTCCTGGATCACTCTGGAGGAGTCCTGCAGAGCTCTCCAGAGCACATGGCTTAATTCTTGGTGGTCTGCTGCATCCTGCACAACCTTGTCATCACAAGGGCATAGCACTTGCCATCAGGTATACGCCGAGCAGCTAAGGAGAAGGAGGAAGGAGGAGGCAATGAATACATCCCTTTTCTGGCCGGACTGTGTATGATCAGCCCATCTGACTGTGGTACCAGTGAAGCAACCTTAATTCCCCATTCAACAACAATCCCACACCTTACCATCACAGCGTCCTCTTAGGCACAATGCTGAAATAAAAACCGCAACAAAACAAACATTTGAAACCAACTTTGTAAAACAAACCTGGAAAAAAAGGGAAAAGATGGCAATAGTGGTAGGAGATTCTGTGGTTAGAGGAACAGATAGGCATTTCTGTGGTTTACAGGCACGAGATGGTATGTTGCCTCCCTGTTGCAAGGGTCATGGATATCACCGAGCAGGTACAGAGTATTCTGGAGGGTGAGGGTGCACAGCCAGAGGTCGTGGTCCACGTTGGTACCAATGACATAGGTAGAAAGAGGGATGAGGTCCTGCAAAAAGAATTTAGGGAGCTAGGCAGCAGATTAAAAAGTAGGACCTCAAAAGTTGTAATCTCTGGATTTCTTCTGGTGCCACAGGCTAGTGAGTATATGAATGGGAGGTTCGAGCAGATGAATGCATGGTTGAAGAGATCATGCAGGAGGGAGGGCATGAGTTTCCTGGATCACTGGGCCTGTTTCTGGAGAAGGTGGGATCTGTATAAAATGGACGGGTTGCACCTGAACTGGAACGGGACCAACATCCTTGCTGGGAGGTTTGCTAGTGCTGTTGGGGGGTTTTAAACTAATTTGGCTGGGGGATGGGATACAGAGTGGAAGCACAGTATGGGGTGATGTACATTCAAATATAGAAGAGGAGTGAAGTCAGTCTGGAGGGCAGAGTAAATGTAGACCTGTTAAGCCTCAAGCAAATAATGCAAGGCTGGATTGTATCCATTTTAATGCAAGGAGTCTTACTAGGAAGGCAGATGAATTGAGGGTGTTGATTAACACATGGGATTATGATATTATTGCTATCACTGAGACATGGTTGAGAGAAGGGCAGGACTGGCAGCTCAATATCCCTGGGTATAGAATCTTCAGACATGATAGGGGAGGGGGGAAAAGAGGAGGTGGCATTGCACTGTTGATTAAGAAGTCAATTACTGCAGTAAGGAGGGATGATATCTTGGAAGGTTCTTCCAATGAGGCCATATGGGTAGAACAAAAACAAAAAGGGGGCGATCACTTGTCTGGGAGTGTACTACAGGCCTCCAAACAGTCAGGGAGAGATAGAGGAGCAGATATGTAGGCAAATCTCAGAGCGGTGCAAATATTAATAGGGTAATAACAGTAGGGGATAGTGTTAGTGCAAAAAGCTTAAAGGGGACAGAATTCTTCAAGTGCATTCAGGAGTGCTTTTTGAGCCAGTATGTAGAGTCCTACAAGAGGAGGTGCGGTACTGGACTTAATCCTAGGGAATGAAGCTGAACAAGTGGTAGAAGTGGCTGTGGGGGATCATTTCGGGGATAGTGACCATAACTCTGTAAGATTTAAGGTAGTTATGGAGAAGGACGTAGAGGGACCGGAAATAAAAGTACTGAATTGGGGGAAGGCAGATCTCAATATGATAATGCAGGATCTGGCCAAAGTGGACTGGGAGCAGCTTCTTATAGGAAAGTCTACATCAGACCAGTGGGAGCCATTCAGAAAGGAAATAGTGTGGGTTCAGGTTCAACATGTTCCCATAAAGGTGAAGGGTAGGACAAACAAATCAAGGGAACCCTGGATGTCAAGGAATATAGAGGATTGGATAAAGAAAAAAAAAGGAGGTTTATGGCAGATTCAGAGCACTTATGTTGGAGCTGGATAAAACGCTGGTTAGGCCACAGCTGGAGTACTGTGTACAGTTCTGGTCACCACACTATAGGAAGGATGTGATTGCAGTGGAGAGGGTGCAGAGCAGGTTCACCGGGATGTTGCCTGGGCTGAAGAATTTCAGTTATGACGAGAGACTGGATAGGCTCGGGTTGTTTTCCTTGGAGCGGAGAAGGCTGAGGGGGGACCTGATTGAGGTATGCAAAATAATGAGGGCATTGATAGGGTAGATAGGAAGGAACTTTTTCCCTTAGTGGAGGGGTCAATAACCAGGGGGCTTAGATTTAAGGTAAGGGGAAGGAGGTTTAGAGGGGAGTTGAGGAAACTATTTTTCACCCAGAGGGTGGTTGGAATCTGGAACTCACTGCCTGAAAGGGTGGTAGAGGCAGGAACCCTCACAACATTTAAGAAGTATTTAGATGAGCACTTGAAATGCCAGAGCATACAAGGGCACAGGCCAAGTGCTGGAAAATGAGATTAGATTGTATGGGTGCTTGATGGTTGGCACAGGCGCGTTGGGCCGAAGGGCCTGTTTCTGTGCTGTAAAACTCTATGACTCTATGACTCTAATATTCGAATACAAAAGTCAACTTATCACTCTTAGTCCCTATCTTGTGGGCCCCTTTGCCTGGCCTAGTGCACCTACACAGTGATACCTCAGTGGCTTCAGCATGACTGATGGAAAACTGCTGACTTTCAGTGGGGGAGACTGCAGATGACCTTGCAAGATGACCTCGTGCAGCTCTGGCCCTAGAAGGCCTAGCTTTAGAATGCAGCAGCTTGGCACTGGCAGCAGCAGTCTGGGCTGTCTGGGTGACAGAGAACAGGAAGGGCAAGAACACAAGAACACACAAGAAATAGGAACAGGAGTAGACCATATGGCCCATCGAGCCTGCTCTGACATTCAAAACGATCATGGCTGATCTTAGGATTCAACTCCAGTTTCCCACCTGCTCGCCATACCCCTTGATTCCCTGAAAGACCAAAAATCTATCTATCCCAGTCTTAAATGTATTCAAAGATTCATAACCCTTTGAGTGAACTAATTTCCCCTTATCCTGAGACTGTGACCCCCTGTTTTAGATTCCCAGACCAGTGGAAATAATCTCTCACTCCCTACCCCATACAGCCCCTTCAGAATCTTATATGTTTCAGTGAGATCACCTCTCATTCTTCTAAATGCCAGAGAATACAGGCCCAATTTATTTAGTCTCTCATCATAGGCCAGCCCCCTCATCCCAGGGACCAATCCAGAGAAACTTCGCTGCACTGCCTCCAATACAAGTATATCGTTTCTTAAATGTGGAGACTAAAACTGCAAACAGTATTCCAGATGTGGTCTCACCAAAACTCTGTACAATTATAGCAATACTTCCATATTCCTGTACTCCAATCCCCTTGCAATAAAGGTCAACATGCTATTTGCCTTCTTAATTGCTTGCTGTACCTGCATATTAACTTTCTGCATTCCTTGTACAAGCACACCCAAGTCTCTTTGAACATTGACATTGACAAGTTTCACATCTTTTAAAAGATATTCTGCTTTTCTATTCATACGACCAAAGGGCGGCACAGTGGCGCAGTGGTTAGCACTGCAGCCTCACAGCTCCAGCGACCCGGGTTCAATTCTGGGTACTGCCTGTGTGGAGTTTGCAAGTTCTCCCTGTGTCTGTGTGGGTTTCCTCCAGGTGCACCGGTTTCCTCCCACATGCCAAAGACTTGCAGGTTGATAGGTTAATTGGCCATTATAAATTGCCCCTAGTATAGGTAGGTGGTAGGGAAACATAGAGACAGGTGGGGATATGGTAGGAATATGGGATTAGTGTAGGATTAGTATAAATGGGTGGTTGATGGTCGGCACAGACCTGGTGGGCCGAAGGGCTTGTTTCAGTGCTGCATAACTAAACTAAAGTGCATAACTTCACACTTCTCTACATTATACTCCGTCTGCCAACTTGTTGCCCACTCACTTAACCTGTCTATATCTCTTTGCAGCCTCTCTACATCCTCCCCGCAACTTACTGTTCCACCTACCTTCGTATCATCAGAAAACGTAGATACATTACTCTCTGTCTCTTCATATAATTCATTGATATAGATTGTAAATAGCTGAGGCCTCAGCACTGATCCTTGCAGCACTCCACTATTTACTGCCTGCCAACTTGAAAATGCCCCGTTTATTCCCACCTGTTGCTTCCTGTCTGTTAACCAATCATCTATCCATGCAAATATATTACCCCCAACTCCATGAGCCCTTATCTTGCCAATTCACCTTTTGTGTGGCACCTTATCAAATGTCTTTTGGAAATCAAGGTATACTACATCTACTGGTTCCCCTTTATCTACCCTACTAGTTAGATCCTCAAAAAACTCTCATAAATTTGTCAAACAGGACTTCCCTTTAGTAAAATGTTGACTTGCTCTAATCATACTGTGCTTTTCTAAGTGCATTGTTAAGACTTTCTTAATAATAGATTCCAGTGTTTTCCCAATGACTGATGTCAGGCTAAGTGGCCTGTAGTTCCCTATTTCTTTCTCCCTTCTTTCTTGAAAAGCAGTGTAACATTTGCAAACTTCCAACCTGATGGGACCATTCCCGAATCTAAGGAATTTTGGAAAATCATAGCTAATGCATCCACTATCTGCAGCGATCTCTTTTAGAACCCTAGGATGTAGGTCATCAGGTCTTAGAGATTTGTCAGATTTTAGACCCTTCAGTTTCTCCAATACTTTTTATCTGCTGATATGAATTTCCTTAATTTCCTTACTCTTTTTAGCCCCTAGGTTACTGTCTATTTCTAGCATGGAACATGTGTCTTCTACTGTGAAGACAGACACTAAATATTTGTTCAATGCCTCTGCCATTTCCCATGATAATGTCTCCTGTCTCTGCTTCTGAGGGACCAACGTTTACTTTAGTTACTCTCTTCCTTTGATATACCTATAAAAGCTCTTAAAATCTGTTTTTATGATACTGGCTAGTTTACTGTCATATTCTATTTTTTCCTTTTTTATTAACTTTTTGGTGGCCCTTCCAGGGCACTGGAGGTCTCGCAGTGGTGGGAGGATAAATGCTGTACTCCTGAGAGAGGAGAGCAAGTTTGCGCTCCATGGAGCCACTGCCACTTCCTGGGGAGGTGCCTCACCAATACTAGTAATCAATTGGAGGACAGATTGCTGGATTGCTGGGAGATCCTGCAAGCCCCTTTGAGCACTGGTATCCACAGCCATGATGGCAGCAGTCTGAGCCTGCATGGCAGCAAACTGAGATTTCATGACTTCAATCTGAGCTTGCACTGCAGCACCCAGATGCTGGGTGGCTTCTGCTTGTGCTGCAATGGAAGCTGATACATTGGCCATCAGACACTGCATCATGGTTGGGTCTGCAAGTGTTCTCATGGAGTTAGCCAACACTTCCACGTTGGAGCAGATGGGCTCCAAACTCTGCACAAAACCCTGTGCAAGGTTGGTACCAGACATCTCCATGCTCCTTGACAGTGACAGCGGGATTTCTGACCTGTCAATGTACCAAACATTTTCATGTGCACATTCATGTACACCGCCCAATTGAATTCCTCATCTGAATCCTCTGCAACAGAGCTCATGTGCGACCTCATCCTCCAGTGAGCTGATACCTGTGCTATCTTTTCCCCCTGTCCTGGCTTCAGCCCATTCCTGCCTGGTGTCTCACCATATGCAGATCCCACTGTAAAGTATGCACAGTGTCAGTAGCTGAACTGGTGGCTCTGATTGTCAGAGCAACTGATGGCGTTTCTTCATCATCAACCTCTACTTTACTACTTCTCGCTCCTGCTCCACTGCCTGTCCAGATTGCAATTCTTGAGTATCTGAAAGGAGAAAGGTACACGGATAGGGCTGTGGTGAGGGGATGTGGGGCAAGCTGGAGGTGCAAGATTACACCATGTGCAGCTTGTACATCAGAAGAGATTGTGGGGTGAGGGGAAGTGGGATGTGAGAAGGAGGATTAGGTTTGATCACGGCCTCAGTCATGGCTGCTCCAATGATGGTAAGCACCATCTGTCCCCTGCCGGTTAGGAACTGCTACCTCCTATAATGCATCACCTTATCCTGCAAGAGAGAGGGAAATGCGTCAGTGAGTGTGTGCAATATTTTTGGGTCGTGTGGCTTTCATGGGTGAACATCTGGTACTGTGAGCATTCTGTGAGATTGTGAATGTGGCTTCAGCAGTGCGAAGTGTGTGAGGGAGAGGTGAATCTATGAATGTGAAGTCTGAATCGTGTTGGATTAGGAAGGTTGGTACATGAGTTAAAGGGGGGGTTGGTGAATGGAGCGGTATGTGAGGCTAGTGGTTCATTTGTAAGGAAATGTCATTTGAAGATGAATTCACTGACCTTGACCACTTGTGTGAGGTCATTGAACTTCTTGCTGCATGGCAGTCAGGTCCTTGAGGCTACACTTCTGGCATTGACCGTGATGCTTATCTGCTTCCATTGCCATCTGAGGACCTCCAGGCCCTCCTATGGATAAATAACATCCCTCTTCCTCTCCACCTCCTGCATCAAGGCCTCCAGTGCTGCGTCTGAGAACGCTGGAATACGCTGTCTCCCCTGTTACTGCATTAGTCACTCTTCCTGCAGGTCAGCCACTCTTCCCCAGCCACTCCTAGCACCTGCTTCAGCCAAAATACCCCTCCCCTTTAAGAGGTGCAGTCTGGCTTTATGTAGCGCAGGCTAATTTTCTGTGGCACTAGCCTTGCATGAACATGGGCCCCCTGCTGATGTGTGCAGCCATCCAACAGCAAGTTTAGTGCTGGGCTGCACACAGCTATCAAATAAATGAGCAAGCAGTGTTACATTTGTGCGCTGCAGCATCACAACAAACAGGGGAATTAATCACGCATTACAATCCCTACCCCCATTTTCGGGGGCTATCCAATTTCATCCCTACAGTCTAAAGGGAGGAGAAAGGATCTTTTTGGCTTAGTTAAGAGCAGGTACCAGTGTGGATGACATGACCTTGCCAACAGTGGGATGCTTTTGCTGGACAACCCAAACTGCAGATTTAACATCAGTTGTCTGGATGCTATGAGAATCTGTCATTAGGGCTAGGGAGCATACTTGATCAGAGAGAGCCAATATGGGTTTTTTATAGGTAAGTCATGTCCACAAACCTACATGAATTTTTGAGGAATAAAAATTGATTCAGAGGAACTAGACAGAGTGAGGATAAAGGGTAGATACTCTGGTGGGATGAAGTGGGGTGTTCCCAGGGATCTGTTCTGGGGCCTTGACTTTTCACAATATATATTAATGACTTTGGATGAAGAAATAGAGAGCTCTTGCAGTCCTTGTGGTGTAGTTAGACCCACAGTGCTGTTCGGGAGGGAATTCCAGGATTTTGATCAAGCGACAGTGAAGAAATGGCGATATAGTTCCTAGTCAGGATGGTGTGTGATGTGAGGGGAACTTGCAGGTGGTGGTGTTCCCATGCACCTGCTGCCGTTGTCCTTCTGGGTAGTAGAGGTTGCTGGTTTGGGAGTTGTGTCAAGGAAGGCTTGGTGAGTTGCTGCAGTGCATCTTCTGCCAAGTTCACACTACAAACACAGTGTGCTGGTGGTGGGAATAAATGTTTAAGGTGGTGAATGGGATGCCAATCAAGTGGGCTGCTTTGTCCTGGATGGTGTGGAGTTTCTTGATTGTTGTTGGAGCTGCAGCCATCCAGGCAAGTGGAGAGTATTCGCTCACACGCCTGAGTTATGCCTTGTCGATGGTGGAAAGACTTTGGGGTGTCAGGAGGTGAGTCATTCACCTGAGATCTGCTGGTGTGTCCGCAGTATTTATGTGGCTGGCCCAGTTAGATGTCTGGTCAATGGTGACCTAAGGATGTTGATGGTGGGGGATTTGATGATGGTAATGCTATTGAATGCCAAGAAGCTCAACACCATCCAGGACAAGGCAGCCCACTTGATTGACACCTCGTCCACCACCTTAAATGTTCATTCCCTCCACCACCGGACCACCATGGCTGCAATGTATACCATGTACAAGATGCACTGCAGCAACTTGCCAATGCTTGTTCGACAGCACTCTCCAAATCTGTGACCACTACCACCTAGAGGAACAGGGGCAGCAGGCACATGGGAATATCACCACCTGCAAGTACCCTTCCAAGTCACACACCGTCCTGACTTGGAAATATATCACCCTCTATTGAGTCAATATCCTGGAACTGCCTCCCTAACAGCACGGTGGCTGTACCTACACCACATGGACTGCATCGGTTCAAGAAGGAAGCTCACCACCACCTTCTCCAGCACAACTGGGGATGAGCAATAAATGCAGAACTTGTCAGCAATGCCCAATTTTGAGTTCGATGTAGAGGCCGGTAAATCTTGCCAATTTGTTGGGGCCCAGCGCATGCTTTAAAACATGTTTCGATGTAGGAGTCTTTTTTCTCTTGAGGTTTAAATGACTTCAGTGGATCCAGAGATTAGTGAGAGAGAGAGAGAGGCTCTCTTCTTCCACGTTCAGTTGCAATCTGCAGTCTGACCCAAGCTGTCCTGTGAGCAGTTCAAAACCAGACCTGGGCCAGCAGGTTAGTCATGTGACTCATTTTTTAAAACAAACTCCTGCGTTTGTGGATTCCAAAGCTCTCAGTGGGGAGGGGTGTAGTTCTGTCTCTTACACCGACAAGATGTGGATCACCATTGGCCAGACCAATCCCTGTTCATTGAATTAGTGAGCAGTTTCCATTGTCTTTTCCAAGGCTTCTCTTAGAATGCAAATTTTTTTTCCAGCCACTGCTGATCACTTTAAACAAGTCATCTCTCCACTCCGACAACAGTTTAAAATTAATGTTCATATGATGTAATTAATATGCCTCATTCTTGACAGGCATTTTATACAGTTTCAGCATTATATCCCTGCTTCTGTATTCTATACCTCGGCCAGTAAAGGAAAGCATTCCATATGCCTTCTTCACCACTTTATCTACCTATCCTGTCACCTTCAGGGACCTGTGGACATGCACTCCAAGGTCTCTCACTTTCTCTACCCCTCTCAATGTCCTCCCTTTTATTGTGCATTCTCTTGCAGTGTTTGCCCTCCCCAAATGCATCACCTCACACTTCTCTGGAATAAATTCCATTTGCCACTTTTTCGCCCACTCAACCAAACCATTGATATCATTCTGGAGTCTACAGTTATCCTCTTCACAAGTCCAGTCACTGGAGCTTCCCAGGAGCCAGTGGGAAAAAGCTGCAAAAGGAGCAACGTCCCTACCTCCATACCTTTTAATGCAGAGGAGGATACAACATGGGGTCACTCTGTAAGGGTAACAATGCTAATGGTGAAAACCTACCACTAAAGCAGTCTTCAGAAAGGCTCAGATGTACTGTGACAAGAGCCAATTGCTTAAGGACAAAAGGAACAGGAGTAGGCCTTTGAGTCTGGTCCTCCATTCAATAAGATCATAACTGATCTTCTAATTCAGCTTCACCTTTCTATGCTATCCCCATATCCCTTGATTCTCTCAGCATCCAAAAATCTATAAATCTCTGCCTTGAAAGTATTCAACGATTGAGCATCCACAGTTCTCTGGGGTAGAGAATTCCAAAGGTTCACAATGCTTTATGTGAAGAACTTTTCTTTTATCTCAGTCCTAAATGGCCAACCCCTTATTCTGAGACTGTGACCCCTAGTTCTAGACTCCCCATCCAGCCAGCATCAACTCTATCAAGCCCCTTAAGAATTTTGTGTGTTTCAATGAGATCACTTTACTTTATTCTAAACTCTAGGGAATATAAGCTTAGTCTACTCAATCTCTCTTTATAGGACAGTCACATCCTCCCAGGAATTAGTCTAGTGAACCTTTGCTGCAATCCCTCTGAGGCAAGTATCTCCTTCTTAGGTAAGGAGACAAAAACTGTATAAAGTGCTCCTTGAGTGGACTCACCAAGCGCCTACATAATGTAGTAAATCTTCTTTACTCTTATACTCTAATCCTTTTTAATAAGGAATAACATACCATTTGCCTTCCTAATTGCTTGCTGTAACTGAATGTTAACTTTCTGTGACTCATGTACAAGAACAACCCAGATCCCTCTGAATACAAATATTCCTAGTTTCTCACCATTTAAAAATATTCTGCTTTTCTATTTTTCCTGCCAAAATGGATAACTTCACACTTCTCCAAATTATATTCCATCTGCCATCATCTTGTCCACACCATTAACCTGTCTATAACCCCATGCTGCATCTTTGCATCCTCCTCACAGCTTACTTTCTCACCTAGCTTTAGATCGTCAGCAAACTTGGATACAATACACTCAGTCTCCTCATCTAAGTCATTTATATAGATTGTAAATAATTGAGGCCCAAGAACTGATCCTTGTGGTACCTGACTAGTTACAGCCTGCCAACCTGAAAATGACCCATTTATTCCTACTTCATTTTCTGTCTGTTAAACGATACTCAATGTCTGCTAATATACTATCTTCAAAACCAATGAGCCTTAATTTTATGTTGGGCGGGAGAGCCCGGCCACTGGCTGAAAAGTCGGTAGCGATCCCACCACTGCTGGGTCTGGGGAACCCAGGCTCTCCAGGCCTTTAATTGTTCTCGGGTGGGATGTCCACCTCCTTGAGTCAGGAAGTCCCGCCAAATGGAACTGCTGGCCAATCAGCGGGCTGGGAGCTCTTAGTCCCAGCAGCGCCACCAGGAGTGGTGGCCACTGCTGGGACTACACCCAGTTATCAGAGGCAACAGTGCGAACTGCTCCGGAACTCAGGTAAGTTTTTAGGGCCTCACTAGGAACAATCGGCCAGGCCTCAGTGAGGCAAGAGGGATCATGTATTTTATCAACTTAGCTTATATTTTCTTTTAAACAACTTCACGTGCCAGGGAGAAGGCCTCTCAGCAGATGCCCTTAAACAGAGAACACTGGGCCATGTGGCTCCGTCTGGAGCTCTGTGTGGCAAGGTCTGGACGCAATGACTTTATGTTCAACACCTTGAGCTGCACGGATGATATGAGCAAGGTGTAAAATGTAGCTTAAAATGCTGATACATGTTTCAGAGCAACTAATAAAAAAGTTAGGAGATCACGAATGGTGGGAATTGGTTTATAATGTCAGAAGGCATGCATGATTTCAACTAATCTGCATGTCCTTAGCAATGGTGCAAGTAATTGTAAAAATTGTTTTAGTTATCTTGGTATGTTGGCTTAAGCATGTGAAGCAGTGATTGTCACTGGAAATGTATAACTACCAATTAACATCATCGATTAAGTAACGAGGGATCAGAAATTGTTCTTCACCTTCAATGCGGGGTGTCTGTAAGGATTTAGAAATGGACATCTTTTGGTTCCTACTTTACCATCAAGCCTTATGTAGTTAAATAGACCAAGATTAAACCGATAAACAATTGCTGATGCATTCAGAGAGAATGAAGACTATTGGAACTTGCATAATTACATCAGAAGGTCATCATCAGATAAGGAAGTGCTCGTATCTGTGATTACCTAAAACAATTGGAAAAGCAGAACTGATAAGCAGATGGTCCTTTATCACATTAACAGTGTGGGCTCTGAGTAAGACATCTCACGTTCTTCTGATATGTCAAAAGGAAACAAAAGTTAACTTGATCAAGCAGCCAAGTCAGAAAGCAGAGTATAGACACTGCCTGATAAATGAAGATGAAATGGGGAATGTGCTATTCACGACAGTTTTGATGGTTCGTAGATCATGTGACTGAAAGGGGTGTAAGCACAGAGGTGAAGCAACTTCTAGTTGTAGAGTTGAAAGTGCTGCACTGGAAGGGCCAGCTAGAATGCACACCCTACCCAGAGCAGGAAGGATGTAGTACCATCTTCTCTGTAAATTACTGCTTAAATACTGAAATGTATTAATGCTCGCTTATGCTTGAAATAAGCAACTGTTATACCCAATTTGACATCACCTTGGAATCTATTGCACTAAGTGACCAAGGGAGATTTCTCTGGCCTGGAGTTTGAAGTGCAGCAAGTGCCAGTTGCTGTGGCATGTGCTATAGCAGCCTCAGTGATCGAAACCACAAGCCTAATGCTGACAAGTCACAATGTAGCCAATGGATCTTTGGTTGAAGAGATTGATTGCTTTTAAAGGAGGAGATGAAGGTGGAGAAGCAGAGCGGCTTGGGGAATGAAAACCAGAGTGTGGAGCCCATGAAGGTACGTAGGCAACACTGTTCCTTCTGGTGCTGAAGAGTTGGCGGTCCAGCTTCTAGTAAAAGCACAGGTGCAAGCTGCATGGTAGGAAGTCACTCACTGAGTTTATGCACTTTCCCAGGTGCTGTATCCCACCCTCACTTCTTTGTACCCAGTAGAATAAACTGATATAGCTAGACATAAATAATAGGTCAAAAGAAAAACCAGCAACTGAAAATGTCATCTGACTTTACTTGAGTCGAACAAGAGTCTCCAGGAGTGTTGGTTAGTACTAGAAAAGGAAGTAGTTCAATATTAGATAGGAGCAGACTAAGAGAGACTACAAGGAATATAAAGACAGATTTAGAATGCATGTATGTAAGCACACAAAGTGTGAGGAATAAGGTTGGTGAGCTCCAAGCACAAATAGACACATGGGAATATGAAGTAGTGGCAATAACGGAAATATGATTTTAAAATGGTGAGGACTGGGCTCTTAATATTCAAGGATACAAAGGGCTGAATTTTCCCAGCCCGTTGGAGGCAGGTCGGGAGGCGGGTGTGGTCAGAATATTGCATCAGAAGACGTTGGGATGGAAGTCAGATGTCTTCACGTCTGATCTGGATATTGTGAAGGGTAGCCAGCACGGCAGGAGAACGTCACGCCTGCAGGCAGGTAATTGAGATCATTTAAAAGGCAATTAGCTTAAATTTTATGAGTGTCTTCAGATTTTTCCAGACCTATATATAAAGCACAGGGCTTCAGAGCCTTGCCAGGTATAAGGAGGTGGTGAGCAGCAGGTGGTCAGTTCTGGCTGCAAACAGCAGCCATCATGAGTACTGGCGAGCCTTGGCAGGGAGGGTGGAATAGTGCAGGCATTGGCATACTCAGTGGGGAGAAGGGGAACAGCTGCCACAGTTGTGGAGGCATACTGCCAGAGTGGCATATCAACAATGGAAGAATGGGAAGAAGGAGGTCTGGGAGACTGAGTGAGTCCACTAAGGTTGTGGCTCCTCCAGTGAAGAGGAGCATCAGAGAGGGAGAGAGCTGCAGCAGGAGCATCAGCCTTGTGGAGAGCGGTCAGAGGAGAAGGGCTCAGAGGGGGACATAACTATCCTCTTGTGCAGAGAAGAGGTTACCCACCAGAGAGGTCTGCAGACCACATCTTAGCCACTTACAGCTGTCAGAGCAGCAGTGTCACCGAAGGCCGCAGCTCTCCATGGAGGTCATCCCAGAGCTGTTTGCCATGCTGGTGGACGAGCTAAGCCCCATGGAAAATGGTGGCCACCCAGTGCCACTGGCCCTGAAGATCACCATGCTGCTGAATTTCTATGCCTCAGGGTCTCCAGGGATCCACTAGAGATATGTGTGGGATCTCCCAGTCCACAGGTCATCGCTGCATCAAGATGGTCACCAATGCCTTCTTCATGAAGGCCAATCAATACGTGCATTTTCACACCAACGCAAACAGTCAGGCTGGGAGATCTATAGGGTTTGGTGCATCGCTGGATTCCCCCAGGTGCAGGGTGCCATTGACTCCACGGATGCGGCCATCAAGGCTCCCACTATACAGTCTGCAGCCTTCATCAATAGGAAGAGCTTCACTTCCTCAATGTACAACTGGTCTGTGACACCCGCAAACGCTTCCTGCAGGTATGTGCATGGTTCCCGGGAAGCAGCCAATATGCCTTATACTAAGGCAGTGCTAGGTACCAGAGCTTTTCAGACCCACCGCGTGCCTACAAAGATGGATCCTAGGTGACAAGGGCTACCCATTGAAAACCTGGTTACTGATACCTATGAGAAACCCAAGTACTGGTGCAGAGGAGAGATACAGCATCTGCCACAGCCCAACTCAAGCGACCATCAAGCAGGCCATATGGCATCTGAAGATGTGATTAAGATGCCAAGACAGATCTGGTGGAGCCCTACAGTATGCCCCAGCAAGGGTCTTGTATATCATTGTGGTGTGCTGTGCCCTGCACAACCTGGCATTTCAGATAGGAGAAATAGTGAACAATGAGGATTTGTTGAGCATGATGCCTCCTCCGATGATGAGGAGATGGAAGAAGGTGATGGACAGGTGCAGGATGCTGCCAAATCCCAGGGACCACAGGCAAGTCGCCATGAGATATGTGCAAGGGACATGCTAATACAGACACGGTTCACATGATCCTGACAACTGTAAGCAATGCAATAAAGCTTCAGCAGTCTGCAGCCCTGGGGCTGTCTCCTTCATTGACTCTACCATTTATCTGCTCGCAGTTAGGAAGATCGCTGTGGCATGGGGAGTGCCTCAGCCTTACATGGTGTGGTCTCACCCATAACACCCTTTGACGAAGACAGGGTGCACCAGAAGTCCAAATGGCACAAAGAAATGCAAGAATTCAAGCCTTGCAACATCAGATACTTAATGGAACAAATATTTGCAAGGTGCCATGGGTCCCAAAAAAAGTAACCCATGAATTCCGAGTGCAGTGAGGTATGTTTCTTAAATCTCGCGCGTGCGCTTACATGCCGCTCCCCCTGCACTTTCAGCTAAGATGGTGACAAGTTGCTGCACTTGCTGCCCCATGACTTGAGATGACCTTGGCCGTCATCCTCTGGCTGCCCGAGGCCTCGAGGGCCCCGACACATTGAAGGACTCCTCTGTCATTGTGGTTGAGTGAGGCGCTGGTGTCACTGACAGAAGAGCTGAGGGGTTGCCGTGTGTGCCAGGAGTGCCCTGAGGGGAACCCCCCAGATGCACCAGACAGCTGCTCCTCTGCCCTTTCAAGGTACCTCCCTGCTCACCCGAGGAGTGTGAGGATCTGGCAGTGACTCCAGGCACCTTGCCACCCCACCCCCCACCTCGTCCAGCCATTACTGCACAAAGCTCATGGAGTTGGCAATGGCATGCAGCTCCACATGCATCTCCAGCGTCCACTGGGTGGTTTGCTGGATATGGCTCTCCATGAGGGTTGCCAATGAAGGAAGCCAAGCGTGGACATGCCAGAGACACGGTGGCACTCATGGCCTGGATGGACTCCACCACTGTCTGTGTCAGGATGCGCATAGCCTCTGGAAGCTCCGTTAGAGATTCCCTCACCTCACGCTGTAGGTCTAGCATCTTCCGCCTTGCTGACGACTCCAGAGAGATGTCCTCAGCCTGAGGCTCAGCATGGCCAGGCGCTCCAGCAGTCCTCCAAGTGTCGGTGGCTTCAGCTGTCACTGCCTCCATCAGCTGCTGGGCTGTGTCTGTGCTGTGCTCACCAGACTGTGACCCCAGATCTACCCGTGAATTCACTGATGTGAGAGTATCTGCGCTGGTGGAAGGTGCAAGGAATCGATGTGACGGTGCATCATCTGAGGCTCCCTCCTCCTCCTCAGAGGTCTCTTGAACTGCCTGCTGTTCTTTTTGACCTACGTGAGAGAAAAGACTAGTTAAAGAGTAATGTGCCTTCCATCACGTCCTTCAGTCCATTCCTAATGTGAAGCTCCATGTGACCTGTTCTGGACACTTGAACACTATGCCTCGTATTCACTAGAGGCTCTATTGTGCCCATCCATTTGACCACTCACTCTCTCCTCTCTGCATTTCTGTCTCACCATTTGCAAGGGCACTGCCCCTATGCTGCCCTCCAAGCTCCAGTCCCTCCTCCTCCATTGGGGTCAGGGTAGAAAGGTACGGTATGCCACTGCCACTATTCACCCTTTTGCTCGCGTTGTAGGCTGTCTTTTCCTGCAGGCACACAGATGAGCATTGTTAGTCGCCTGACAGAGACACTCACTGTGCCTAAGCTGCTGTCTAACCTGAATGTCCATGATGCTGCCACATACATGCCACCTGCACACAGCCACGCAGAAGCGGCAGTGCAGGAGTCACCTGAGATGGAACAGGCCCATTCACCAATATGTTGCCATGCCTGCGATAGCCAATGCTGCTGCCCGCCCCCATTGTCAGTACCTGGGTTGGCATTCCTTTTCGAACTAGCTCACCCTTACGGCTCGCCACATGCACGCACCGAAAGGAGAGCAAAGTGTGGCGCATCTACCTTGGTGGATGGCATGAGGTCATTCACCCTCTTGCTGCACCGCAGCCAGGTTCTAGGGACGACCCCACGACTGCTGACCTCCTCTGCGATCTCCATTCGGGCTTGCGGGCAGGTCTTCTCCTTCTGTCCCAGGGGAAGAGGACCTCCTGCCTTGCCTGAGCAGCATATAGAAGAACATCGTTAATCCATGGGGTCACTGGGGATCTTGCCGCTGCCATTTTTTCATTGGCCTGCTTTCTTATGCTGTTCCTCTCAGGCTTCTTCGCTCCTACAACTATTAAATAGAGTACTGGCAGCCCTTTAAAGATGGCACCAGCACTCCCAGCGGTGAGACCTCACCACCCCACTGGCACCTCCTTCGCCTACCAGCAGCTAATTGGCTGACCGCCACATAATTCCACTTTGCAGCCCGCACCCTGCCCAAATGGCAGCACCACCCACTTCCCGTCCCGGCAGCGGGACTGCGAGCAGGTGCCGAAAAATTCAGCTCAAAGTGTTCAGAAAAGACAAGGAAGGAAAAGAAGGGAGGTGGGGTGGCAATACTGATTAGGGAAGACATTGTAGTGTTGCAAAGAGAGGATGTCCTTGAGGGGGTAAGGACAGAATCCATTTGGTTAGAATTGAGGAACAAGACAGATATTATCACGCTACAAGGGGTATTCTATAGGCCTCCAAATAGTGAGAGAGAGATAGAGGAGCAATCTGCATTGAATTCAGAGATGTGCAAGAACTATAAAGTGGTGATACTGGGGGATTTTAATTACCCAAATATCAATTGTGATAATATTGGAATAACGGGAAATGAGGGGGAGGAATTTCTGAAATGTGTTCAGGAAACTTCCTTGACCAGTATGTTCTCAATCTAACTATGAAGAAGGTATTGCTGGATCTGGTGCTGGGGAATGGCTGGTGCAGGGCGGCACAGTGGCGCAATAGGGCGGCACAGTGGCTCTGTGGTTAGCACTGCAGCCTCACAGCTCCAGGGACCCGGGTTCAATTCTGGGTACTGACTGTGCGGAGTTTGCAAGTTCTCCCTGTGACCGCGTTTTCGCCGGGTGCTCCGGTTTCCTCCCGCCGCCGAAGACTTGCAGGTGATAGGTAAATTGGCCATTGTAAATTGCCCCTAGTGTAGGTAGGTGGTAGGGAATATGGGATTACTGTAAGGTTAGTATAAATGGGTGGTTCTTGGTCGGCACAGACTCAGTGGGCCCAAGGGCCTGTTTCAGTGCTGTATCTCTAAATAAAAATAAAATAAAAAATGAGGTGGGCCAAGTGTCCGTGGCGAAACATTTGGGTAAGAATGATCATCGCATTATGAGGTTTAGATTAGAAATGGAGAAGAACAAGGAACAATCTAAAGTAGAACTTCTAAATTGGAAGAGGGATAACTTCAATGGGATGAGAGGGGAATCTAGCCAGGGTAAAATGGAACCAAAGACGTATAGAACAACAGAACAATGGGTGATCTTTAAGGAGGAGATGTTTCAAGTACAGGCTAGATACATTCTAACAAGGGGAAAAGGTAGGGGAACCAAAGCCAGGGCTTCTTGGATGACAAGGGAGATAGAGAATACATGAAGCAAAAAAAAAATTGTGTATGATGCATATCAGGTGAATTCTTCAAGCAAGAACCAGGTCAAATGCAATAAGTTGAGAGTGGAAGTGAGGAGGAAAATAAGACTGGCAAAGAGAGTATATGAGAATAGAATGGTAGTTAACATAAAAAAGAAAACAAACATCTTCTACTGGATGTAAATAGTATGTGGGTAATAAGAGGCAGCGTGGAGCCTATTATGAACAAAGAGAGTGATATATGCTTAGAGGCACAGGGCAAGGGTAGAGCACTTTGTATCGGTGTTTACTAAGGAAGAGGATGCTGACAAAATATCATGAGATAATGGATGGGGTGAAAATTGATAGGCAGGATGTACTGGAAAGGCTGGCTATGCTTAGAGTGGATAAGTCACCTGGTCCAGATGGCTTGCACGCCAAGTTGCGAAAGCAAGTGGGGGTGGAGATAGTGGAAAGGCTTTGAAAAATCTTCCAATCTTCCCTAGGTGTGAGGGAGGTGCTAGAGAATTGGAAAGTGGCAATTGTGACACCCTTGTTCAAGAAACGGTGTAAGGACGTTCCTAGTAACTGTATGCCAGTCAGTTTAACATCAGGGATGGGTAAGGTTTTATAAACAATAATCAAGGAAAGAATTATCAGGCACCTGGAGATATTTGAGTTAATTAAGTAGAACCAGCACAGATTTGTAAAAGGCAGATCGTGTATGACCAACCTAATGGGATTTTTTGATAAAGTAACAGAGAGGGTTGACGAGAGGAATGTGTTGGATGTCGTCCATGTGAATTTTAAGAAAGCATTTCACAAAGTACCTTATAAAAGGCTGGTTGGCAAAATTGAAGCTCACGGAATAGGAGGGTCAGTGTCAGTTTTGGGGAAAAAAAGGGCTTAAGGACAGAAAACAGCAAGTCGTGGTAAATGGTTGTTTTTCAGACCAAGGGATGTTCCCCAAGGGTCAGTGCTAGGATCACTACTTTTTGATATAGATAAATGGCTTGGATATTGGGATACAGACTAAAATTTCAAAATTTGCTGATGATACCAATCTTGGAGGTGTGGCAAATAGTGAGGATGATACCAATCGACTGCAACAGGGCATAGATAGGCTGCACAATGGGCAGAAAAATGGCAGATGGAATTTAATACAGCGTGGTGTGAGGTGATGCATTTTGGCAGAAGGGATAGGGAGAGGCAATTTAGACTTAATGGCACAGTTCTAAAGAATGTGCAGGGACAGAGGAACCTGGGGGTTCATGCGCATAGATCTTTGAAGGTGGCAGGAGTAGTTAGCAAAGCATATGGGATCTTAGGCTTCATAAATAGAGTTATTGAGGACAAAAGCAGGGAAGTTATGCTGAACCTTTATAAAGCTCTGGTTAGGCCACGACTAGGGTATTGCATCTAGTTCTGGTCCCCACACTTTAGGAAGGATTTGAGGGTCCTTGAGAGGTTTGCAAAGGAGATTTACCAGAATGATTCCAGGGATGAGGGATTTTAGCTACAAGGTTAGGTTGGAGAAGCTGGCGTTCCCCTTTGAGCAATGGAGGTTGAGGGGAGACTTGATAGAGGTGTACAAGATTATGATAGGTTTAAATAAGGAAGACAAAGAAACGCTGCTCCCATTAGCCGATGGTACAAGGATTAGGAGACACAGATTTAAGAGATACGGGGTGGAATGTGAGGAAGAACATTTTTACACAGCGAGTGATAATGACCTGAAACTCTCTGCCTACGAGAGTGGTGGAAGCAGAGACAATCAATGATTTCAAAAGGAAATTGGATTGGGCATTTGAAGGCAATAAAATTGCAGGCTACAGGGATAGAGCCAGAGAGTGGGACTGACCGGATTGCTCTACAGGGAGCCACCAGTGGGCTGAATTGCCTCCTTCTGTGCTCTTAAGACTCTATGAGTCTATGACTCCATGCTTTAAATTTAAATGGAAGATCAGAATGCTGTGGGGAATGCCTCGCCCATGTCACATTTTCAGTACGGCACCAAATTTTAAAAGTATTAACATGGTCATGAGCCCTATACAGACTTGTAGTACAGCCTCATTTTTCCAATTAAACTGATATTCCAGCTCCTGGTTGCCAGCTCACAAATCATTCCTTGTATGTCAACAGACAATTCCCTGTCCTTTGATCTGAAAAATATTGGAATTATGAACTACTGACTTGACTACTCCACCAAAATCCAGCTGCAACCAAAACTCCTTTCAACTGTCTCACGAAAAATGCAATTAAATGTGAGTCAGATGATTTTAGTTAGTTAGTTTTTCTTCATTCTATAATGAAATGTCTCAGCAATATCTGGTAGCTTGGATTTAAATAGCAAATGTCACCCAATTGGGACGTGACTAACAAGTACTTCAAAGATCATGGCCTCTTGTTGGAGAGTCATCTATTCAGTCATCTACAGATTAAGCCATCATTACAACTTCAAAATGTATGTTTACGATCGGGTGCAGTGCAAAAGAGAATAAAATAAGCTGGTCTGGCTCCAAAATAAACTATCCAGCCACTTCAAATAGTGTCAGCTGTGACTCAGCTGGTAGCACTCATGCCTTTGAGTTCAAAGGTTATGGTTTTAAGTCTCACTCCAGAAGCTAAACACAAAAGTGGGAGGTGCTATCTTTTGGATAAGACATCAACCTGAGCTTCTGTCTTCCCTCTCAGTTGAATATAAAGGATCCCATGGCACTATTTTGAAGAAGAGCAGGGCAGTTCTCCCCAGTGTCCAGGCCAATATTTATTCCTCAATCAACGTCACAAAAAACAGATTATCTAGTCGTTATTACATTAATGTATCTGGGACCTTGCTGTGCAACTTGGGTGCCATGTTTCCTACATTACAACGTGAATGCATTTCTAAAGTACTTCATTGGCTGTAAGGCACTTTGGGCTCTCCTGAGGTTGTGAAAGGCACTATATGAATGCAATTATACTTTACTTTCTTGCTAATGGTTCAACATTGCTGCCACTGTGGAAAGTACAGGGGAGTCAAAGTTTCATGGGCGTGGGGTATATTGGCATATTACCTGGGCGGATAGGAATGTAAATTAGGTCAGGATCTGCCTATCTCAGATCCCTGGCCTTAGTTTTGGGAGAGTTCAAATTCTGCCATAAGTGGAGGCAGGTGCTTCTTATGCCCAACCCATTCCACAACATAACTGAAAGATAAAGGACTGGGACAAAGGTGCTATGGCACTTCCGACTGGTTCCACCAATTTTGCCCCCCAACACCCCACCCAATGCAATGTTTACCTGCATAAAGCAGGCACGCTTACTTGCCAAGACTCCATCCAGGCAGAATTGGGGCCAATTTGCCTCCAGCATAGGAGAAGTAGCAAATTCAAAACTTTATTTAAGGTCCTTAACCAGAGCAGCTGTGCTGCAGTGATACCCCTGAGATACACCTGAGTATTTATATTATGCTAATTGCCTTAATCCTGGGATTTGGGATGGAGTCAGAATTTCTGCCCCACCCTGGATCTACCCCAACAATTTTCCTCAGGAATTTCTAGCCTAAGGTAATGAAAAGGTTAGCCTTGTATCACATTTTTGTTTTCTACATCAGAACACGATGAGTTTTGGACATCATCAAATTAGGTGGATCACTGAAAATAGCTAGACCTCACATCTGCTTTCTGTGGTAAGGGAGGGGAACAAATATTCCACTAGGTGGTTTCACAGCAATGGTTGGAGCAAGGTTCTAGGTGGTTCATTATCAGTCACCAAACTCTGGCCAATGCTTGTTGGATCTGCATAGGAGGTAATTTATATGAACATCTGCATGAGCTGCTGAATAGTTTCGAGAATGGAGCAAACAGACCTTTTTCTGAAACAGTTTTGTTTATTCGTTTGTGGGATGTGAGTGTCACTTGCAAGGCCAGCATTTATTGCCCATCCCTTATTGCCCTTGAGAAGGTGGTGGTGAGTCACATTCTTGAACTGCTGCAGTCCATGTCATGTAGGTAGACCCACAGTTAAGGAGGGAGTTCCAGGATTTTGACCCAGCAACAGTGAAGGAATGGCGATATATTTCCAAATTAAGATAGCGTGTGACTTGCTGGGGAAATTACAGCTTGTGGTGTTCCCGTGCATTTGCTGCCCTTGCTCTTCTGGGTGGTAGAGATCACAGGCTTGGAACGTGCTCTCAAAGGAGCCTTAGCAAGTGTAGATGGGACACACTGCAACCACTGTGTGCCAGTGGTGGAGGGAGTGAATATTTAAGGTGGTGGATGGGATGCTGATCAAGCTGTCTGTTTTGTCCTGGATGCTGTCAAGCTTCTTGAATGTTGTTGAAGCTGCTCACATCCAGGCAAGTGAAGAGTATTCCATCATACTCCTGACTTGTGCCTTGTAGATGGTGGACAGGCTTTGGGGAGTCAGGAGGTAAGTTGTTCTCTTGTAGCCATAGTATTTATGTTGCTGGTCTAGTAAAGTTTCTGATTAATGGTGATCTCCAGGATGTTGATGGTGGGGATTTCAGCAATGGTAATCCCTTTGAATGATAAGGGGAGATGATTAGATTTTCTCTTGTTAGAGATAGTCATTGCCTGACACTTGTGTAGTGCGAATGTTACTGATTTTACTGATGTGCAGTTAATCCATGAATCTGTAGTTTCCTGAAATAACTAATCACGTCAGTTGATTTAAAAATTGTCCCAGAGACAAATAGGCCCTTCCTTGCAATCTTATGCAAGAAGCAGGCAACACACTGAAAGGGGTTGAAATTGGGCTGCACATTTTACACAGCACGGTGTAAAAACGGGCTGCAAAGTTGCTACTGATGAAGACCAAAGTATATTCAATGAAAAGCTGTAATTGCACTTACTGAGTCGGTGTATTATGTTTGATATTAGTTGCAAAGCTAACCAGAATCAGTGTGGATCGGCGTAGTCATAAAGGGGAATGTAGGTCAGTGGGCTGAATTTCATGAGCCCTTTGCCGAAATAGGCGATGGGCAAAAAAAATGGCGGCCCGCAACCAAAGAGCCAATTTCCAAGCACAGTGACTCATTTAAATAGCCAGGGCGGGCTGCCCCACCCCCAGATCACATGAAGGGGGCGGGCTCTCCATCCCTGACAATGGCGTCAGCTGCCTGTGCACAGGCACTGACACCATTTTTAAAAGGCTGTTAGCCCTACGGGAAAGTTAAATATTTAAAGTGAACTTGAAATAAAATAAATAGATACATTTCTTTTGCCCCTCTCCCACCCCCCGCATATCAATTAAATTAATTATTTGCCCTTTCTCCCCCCCCAAAACACTTACCTTCACAATCTGACCTTACCCACCCCAAACTGCACAAACCTTAAACTATAACCTTCCCACCATCCCCTACGCTCATGACGTTCATTTGACCCCATTCCTCCACTCCCCTCCCCCCACCCCCACACTGATAAACTTACCTCCTTCCCCCTCCCCACCAGTATTGCACCTCATTTCCCGGCCGGGGTTCCGAAGGCGCAGCAGTGCCGGCCGCCAGGGTGAACATCTCAACGGGACTTCAGGAGGCAACGGGAGACTCATTTCATCAGGTAATTTAATTTATTTAAATGGCATTCCCATTGCCGAGCGGCAGTGGGGCTGCGATGAGGTCTCGCTGCTGCTGGCAATATCGGGCCAGGCCCTCCCAGCATCAAGATCCGTGGTGGGCCTCATCCAGGGCCACCTTCGTGCTCCCCACCCCTGCCACAGATCCCAATGTCGAGGCATCTAAAGGATCCAGCCCATCTAGCTACAGTGGCAAAAAAATGTTCACATCGTAACATTCAGTTAAGTTCACATTCAGGGAATGAGCAGTGCAGCAATTTAGTATATTGCACTTCCTGCTCTGGGATCAGAGTTCAAAGGTGCTCCAGACTGATGAAATTGAAAATCATGTCTCTCTACTACTTGTATACAGTCTTTGTGAAATGAGTTTGGGAAGCCTAACAGCTACAGGTCCACCGCCGAAATCTGATTCATGGTTTGGCATAAATCGGCACTAATTTGGCATTCCAAGAATACAGGAGGATGGCTGGTTTCGGGAATTGAAGAATCCATGCTGGTACAGTGAGGCCCACATTCAAATGCCGGACATGGAAGAACAAGAGGATACATTTTCCAAGTTAGCAGTCTTGGCTTCACGCAACAAGAGTACGTGTCGGAAGCAGCAGTCACCGTGCTCGTTTTAAGTCATGTTGGAGTTTCGGTCCATTAATTGTAATGTGGTAACTCACTGCTCCACCCAATTCTTTATCCAATATTAACCTAATTCTTTTGGTTATGATCAAAACCAAGAATGTGCGCAGATTGGTATTGCAGCACCAACTGTAGGGAACACCTGAGTCCGGATCATTGATTCAAATTTAAGCACAGAGAATTATTCATAATTCAGTTTGAACTTGTGATTGTTTGACACTGATCAGATTTCTTGTTTACCTCTCAAAGGCCAAAGTTTGAACCAGCAAAAATGAGAAATACTTAACATACAGTAAAAATTCTTGAAGGTTGAAGCCAGGCAGTATGAAATTAGTTCTTCTTTTGGGCCTCCTTATCTCGAGAGACAATGGATACGTGCCTGGAGGTGGTCAGGGTAATGAATGTGATAACACCTTTGTGTGAATTCCCTTTGACTGCTATTTCATCCTATTTAGAATAAATTTAGAAGATGAGGCAATTTCATACAAACACATCAGCACCATCGCTCAGTGCAGCTTCATCTCTTGAAAGTCGTCACCCACTGCACTGAAGAGGAGGACCGCCCGTCATTTTCATCACTTATTATTGAGTAAGCCCTTCAGAAGCAGGAGGCATAGAAGCATCAGAGGGTGGGAGTGTGGGGTTAACAAAATCCAACCCTTCTACATACCACCCCCCAACCAGAATTCAATCAGGTCTATTTCCAGTTGATTACCAAGCACTAATCACAGTGGTTATGAAGTGGTCTTGATGTGCAGTCCCCCTTAGGGTTCAAAGCGGACAACTGGTGGCAAGCAGTTTCCAAGAGGAGGAAGTAAAACAGAGGCAGAACTAGAAAAAAAATGAACTAGATATACTGGAGGTCCGAACAAATGTGTGCTTCTTTTAGTAAACCCATTATAATGCAGCCCAGAAACCCATGCTGTAATAAATCAATTCTTGTTCTGCAGAATGGCATTATATTCTGCCAACTGCTTGCTCATTACATGTCTTGTTAATAGCGAATGTAATATTCTTGAAGGTAATTTGAAATCCCTAAAATAACCACCAGTCACAAGACCTGCTTTCTGTGTCCTGATTTTTTTTTTACCGCAATGAACGATAGCTTTGTTATAAATGATCATGCGGTATTGGGAGGGTAAAGGATCTGACTCAGTGTAATCACTTCAGCAGTGTAGATTTCATCATTTCTTTTGGTGAGAAGGTGGGGGCGGAGACAAGAATTGTATTAAGATGAGGGATGATAATGCTAAAGATTGAAGCATTTCCCCACTTTACACTCAGTGGTAGAGTACAGTGCTCACTGATTGGTTTTATTGCAGCTCAAATATACAGACTGCAAAGCACCGCAGAAGAACATGTCCTATTATTTCAGTGTGGTATTTTCATTTCCCATACCATTTACTTTTATTGTGTCTCTGGACCAATTAGTATTGAATTGTGAATAGTTTTATTATGTGTACTTGCATCCATTGGGAGCATGGGTTTCAAGCTGCCCAAACTCATTTTACTTAGGACTCTTAACAACCATTAGAAATAGAACAGACCTTATTTGTCTTGGCTAGATTTAAATCCAAGTCCCATAAGTGAAAAGACAGCATTCTAATCTGTACTGCATAGTTCCCCCAAATTGATCAAATTGCTTTTGGGGCATTATAAATCATGTATCGTTCCAACCAAATTGGAATGGAGTTTACCTACTCAGGGAAGCTGTCAATAGACAGTTTTTTCTTGCTATCAATCCACGTTCTTGGTACTAATATGATTTGTGCCTGTCATATAAATCTCTAACAGACTTTATGAAAATGTTACGTACTTTTATCTGAAACTCTTATATAAAGGGCCAAGCATCTACTCAAGTCCTAAGGGTATGAGATGGGTGGTGTCCAAATTACTTTTTTGATGGGCGTTATGTTCCCTTGCGAATAAAATTGGAAAAAATTGGACCCAAAACTCCATGAGACTTCAAGGCCCTGCTGACACTATTGGCATTTAAAATTCTTACCTTTTGCTTTGTTCTATCAGAGGTAAAGTCAGGACCAGTACATCGTGACTGGGCTGAGCTACGGGCTACTCATCAATGTTATGTTGTCGTTAAGTTTGAATCTGGCCTTGATTTTATGTTCTGCTCTTCCTCCCCACCCCTTTAAACATGGTTGGCCTCTGGAGCCAAGAAAATTTGCATCATATGCATAGCTAAAGTTGCTGCTGTGGCAACACAAAACATAAATCCAAATTAGATCATCTACTGAGGTCATCTACATGAAGGTTGGAAAGAAAGAAGGATAGAAGCCCACCCTGTCTTTCTAATCGTTGTTAACTCCAAAACACTCAGTTAAAGTCAAACCCACATCAAATGCCAAACCTATGATTATCCAACTAGAAAATAATGATGATGAAACCAAATGGAAAATACTTTTGATGTTGAAGTGGTACACATGATGCAAGGCCTTTCAGGTCCAGAAGAAACTGTTGAGTTTCAGCACAGTTAATGTAAAACAGTTTACTGTAGAACTGAAATGCAACCAATAGCATTCCTTTCTAAAACTAAACTGGAATTTAGCAACAATAAAATGTTAGTATTTTGATTAAAATAAATTAACTTAGGAATTTCAGAAACAATTGGTTGGAAATTATTCCCATAGGGTGGGTTTTTTGAATTGGGATTTTACAATTTGTAGAAATGTGTCATAGACCTTGACAAATAATGATTGGATGAATGGTTGTATGGCTTCCTTCTCTGTTGTAAATTTCTGTGGTTCTATAAATGTCTTTGCACAAAGAGTTGTTCAGGCATGGAATGCTTTCCCACAGGGAGGTAAGGCAGAGACGATGGCCAGAATTTTTCGTTGGGCGGAAGGCCCCATCCACCGACTGAAAAGTTGGTGGCAAGCGCTCCTCCACCGAGCCTGGGGAGCCAGACCAGGAATTTTCACTGCCCGGGCCTTTAATTGGTCTTGGGCAGGACTTACACCTCCTTGAGGCAGGAAATCCCACCTAATGGAGCTGCGGGGTTGAGATCGGCCCACCCCCCGCTTCCCACTCAATTTTACGGCCTCACCACCCCAATCCCCTCCCCCCTACCACCCACTCACCCCCCCCCCCCCCCACACCCGCCACCTGGCTACTAGCCCGCTCATTTGGGGGGCTATATTGCATCTTTTAAGGGAAGAGTCAGTAAACAGTTGAGACACAGGAAGATTTAGGACTATAGAAAGAGAGTAGGGCATTGTTTTGGATTGTTGATGTTAACACAGACACATTGGCTGAATGGTAGGTCTGTGGTTCTTCTATGAGCATTAAGACTGCATGTTAAAAGCAAGGACCAAAGTGGTGTGGATCTATTGTCTGCAAAATTGCAATGTTCCCTTACAAATCTGTCTGGACCGATATGTGAAATTCAGAATTTTGTTCACAGTTCCATACTTGCAAAAGATTTCTTCACACTTGTCTCTGGAGGATTAGAAAGTAAAATTAAGTACTGGTACTCTCCCTATTGATTATAAAGAACTACACATCCTTGTTATAACCTGGCTAATATGGGTGAAGTATTTTTTTGCCTTTTGGCTTTTTACCAGAATTTTTTGGAATCCTTTGGGAAGGAACTTTGCCACAACATAAGGTGCCATTTATTTCCAATTCTTCGTGCTGTCACTAAGTAAATTTTACACTTGCCTTCAAAATAAGAGCGAGCACACTTCAAAATAATTCACTATGCGGGAAGCGCTTTGGATTGTTTCTGAGAAATGTGATCAAATACTATATAATTCATTCTTTCCTTCTTAAAAATCCACACTAGCTCAAATTTGAAGCTAATATACTGGTTTCAGCCATAGAAGAAAGGATTTTCATACTTGTTTCATCAATTAGCTGAACTATCCCAAGTAGCCTCTAGAGAGCCTATATCCACATTGGCACCATTGAACAATACTTGTACATCAATTTAGTAAAATGCCTCAGTCGTATCACATATTAGATATCAACATTAATGAAGTCCCCTTTTTCAAGCCTTCAATTTATTCAGATTGAAACCTGAGGGGATTTTGAAGGCAATTGTCTATTCACTGATGTATTTGGCTAATGCAATGATTTGGATGAGTCAATACTTTTTTTTCTCACATTGGCCTCTGGTCCTCAATATTTCAAATGTAAAATCTCATCCTCACGTTTAAACCAGTTCACAGACTCATCCCTCTCTATCTCTATAAACTCTTCCAGTCCTACAACCCAACACCCCTCCATCTTTCCATTCTCAGATTCCAGTCTCTTGTGCACCCCTATTCACACGATAATTGGCAGTCGTGCTTTCAGCCACCTAGACTGCACACTCCGGAAATCTCCCCAGACACCTCTCCCTCTCTTTCTTTAAGATACTGCTTAAAATTCACCTTTTTGACCAAGCTTCTAGTCACCCCTTGTAATATCTTATTTTGCCTTGGCACCCATGTTTTTAATTATGCCTCTGTGAAACACCTTATAACATTTTTCTAAGTTAAAGTTGCAATATAAATGCAACTTGTTATTCTTCAACGGATAGCATAGCTTATCTTTTCTGACACTCTTGTCACATACATATTGCCTATAGGTTTTCTTTCATAGTTAGATTAAATACAAATAGTCTTTGGGTCTGGGTAGCACTGTAGACGGTACACTGTCTTTCATCTTTACGAGTTGGGTTCAAACTAGTTCAGATAGATGGAATGGACGTTTCCTGTCTGTGCTGACTATAACAGTCTCAACCCATTGGCAAGTGGTCATGGTTCTAAGCATAATATTGTCCCAAAATTGGCACTAAGTTGCAATTTCAACAACAACAACTTGCATTTATATAGTACCTTTAATGTAACAAAACCTTCCAAGTTGCTTCACCATCAAAATTTGACACTGGGCCACATTAGGAGATATTAGAACAGATGACCAAAAGCTTGATCAAAAAGGTAGATTTTAAGGTGCATCTTAAAGGAACAGAGAATGGTAGAGAGGTGGAGAGGTTTAGGGAGGGGATTCCAGAGCATATTTCTAAGGCAGTTGAAAGCACGGCCACCAATGGTGGAGTGATACGTGTGAGAGAGTTTTGGGTGAGCATGAGTTGATGAACAATGGGAAACCAGCCAGGACAGCATTGTAAAAGTAAATTCTAGAAGTAAAAATGGCATGGATGAAGGTATCAGGTGCAGATGAGTTGAGTGGGGTCAGAGTTGAGTGATGCTACGGAGGTGGAAGTAGCTGGTCTTGGCGATGGATTGGATGTGTGGTCGGAAGCTCATCTCAGAGTCAAAGACAACACCAAAGTTGTGAATGGTCTGGCTCAGCTTCAGACAGTTGCCAGGGAGAGGGACGGAATCAGTGTTCAGCGAAAGGAGATTGTGGCCAGCGACCAAAGGAAATAGCTTTGGTCTTCCCAATGTTTAATCGGAGGAAATTGCTGCCCTTCCAGTACTGTATGTTGGACAAGCAATGTGACAAATGGTATGGGGTCAAGAGATTTTGTGGTGAGGTAAAGCTGAGTGCCATCAGAATGATTCCAGATGATGTTGGGGGTCTGCATGTAGTTGAGAAATAGGAGGGGGCCAAGGACAGATGCTTGGGGGACTCTGAAGGTAACAGTGCAGGAGTGGGAAGAGAAGTTAACTACAGATGATTTTCTGGCTATGATTTGGTAGATAAGAATGAAATCATTGACAGTTCCATCCAGATGGATGACAGAGGAGAGATTTTGAAGGAGGATGGTGTGGTCAACTGTGTCAAAGGTGGTAGATAGGTCGAGAAGGAGGAGGGATAGTTTGCCATGGTCATAGTCATATAGGATGTCATTTGTGACTTTGATAAGGGCCATTTCAATTTGATAGTGTGGGCAGAAACCTAATTGGAGAGAATTGTGGGAAATATGGGCACGGATTTGGGGGGCGACAACATGCTCAAAGACTTCGGAGAGGAAAGGGAGGTTGGAGATGGGGTGGTAGTTTGCAAGGACAGAGTGGTTAAGGGTGGGCTTGTTCAGGAGAGGGGCAATGACAGAAAATATGAAGGGGAGGGAAACAATACCTTAGGAGATGGAACCATTAACAACATCAGCTAGTATGGGTGCCAGGAAGGGAAGTGGTGTGGTTAATTGTTGGGTGGGGATAGGATCATGGAAGCAGGAAGTAGATCTCATGGACAAGATGAGGTCAGAGAGAGCATGATGGGAGATAGGACAGAATTTAGAGAAAGATGTAAGTTCAGGGCTAGGGCAGCACGGAACATTAGGGGAAGTTTGGCCCAGTGGGCTAGGGAAAGGGAGGGAAGTGGCAGAGGTATCTGAACGAAGGGTCTCAATTTATGAGACATAAGAGTCCATGAGCGCCTCGTAGTTGTTATTAGAGATGAGAGTGGAGGAGGTACAGGAAGGTAGTTTAAGAAGATGGTTTGTGTTGGAGAAGAGAAGCAGGGGTTATCTTTGCATTGCAGGATGATATGTGAATTGATCACTCAAAGACCATAAGTACTGGGGGTACTAATGTAAGTACTAGGCGCTCTTCTGAGGTTAGTATTAGGATAAGCTCTTGGAGCAGAATAAAGCAAACTGTCCTCTGCATCTGGCATTTTATATCAGATCTTTGAGTACCTGATCGTACAACAATAGAAAAAGTGCTTCATTCCCTTTGTACATCTCTTATCTCAAAAAGCATAAATGTTTGCCAAAATATTTTTTGTCGAAAACTAGTCCTATAACTACTGTGTAGTTTTGGAGAGAGTTGGAGCCATACTTGTTATTAAAGTAGTGGAAATCACAGCTTCAATACACTTTCCCACATTCCTCAGTGATGTAAAGATGTAAAATGGGACAAAGACTGTCTGGAACAATTTCATGCAGCAGCTGACTCATAGAATCGTATAATCATCACAGATTGCAACACAGGAACAAGCCACTGGACCATCAAGTGTGTCAGTGTATTTTGCCATAAGCCAGCTATTCTAATCCCACTCTCCATACTCTTTTTTTCAAGCAACTACCTAATTTTCTTTTGAAACTACTTATGGACTTTGTTTCAATGACTGTTTGCAGCAAAAAATCCAAATTCTATATAACCTCTGTGTAGATATCTTTTTCTAACATCTCCGATAATTCTTGTTTTGACTATCTGAGATTTATGTGCTTGCTACTGTCTTAACAATCAATAAACAATCTCTCCTTATTTATCCTATCATAATCTTTCAAAAATTTGAAGGGCTTCCATCAGGTCACCTTTAACCTTCTCAGCTCCAGTGAAAAGGCCCTAACTTCTTAGGTCTCTCTTTATAACTGTAACTCCTTATCCCTGGCAACATACTGGCACATCATCACTGCACTTTTTCTATTACTCTTAAATCTTTCATGTTATAGGGTAATAATATGCAAATTGGGACTAATTAAAGTCTTGTATAAGTTCAATGTTACCTCCTTGCTTTTGTATTAAGAGATAAAAAATATTCTGTTTGCCTTTTTTATGAGCCGATCTACTTGTGCTGCCAGTTTGAATGACTTGTGCATGTGATTTATATGGAATTTCAGAAAAATATTTGAGAAGAAACTCATGGCAAAGAGAATGGCACATGAAATTAAGAGGCATGAGACCACCTGGATAGAGAGCTGGCTGAAGGGCAGATAGGTTGAAGTGATGTTTTGCAGACCGGAAAGATGTGGTGAGTGGTATTTCCATGAGAATTTGTGTTAGGGCTGCTCTTTTCACAATACAGAAAAAGGACCTCGGATTAGAAACTGAGGGAGTAATTCTGAAATTTGCTTATGATACCATTTGGAGAAAGACTATAAAAGTATATATGAGGATGTACTTAGGCAATTAGGGTCGGCAGATAGTTGCCCAATGTAGTTCAATATAGAAAAATGTAAAATAGTGTACTTTTGAAGCATTGATAGAGAAAGGAATACACCTTAAATGGTAACATTTAAAATAGAGTAGAGGCACAGGGAGTTCTTGAGCTGCAGATACATACGTCAATGAAGGTGGAGCCAGGTCTAGTGATGCTTCCTTCCTTATTGGAGTAGCAAAATAGGAACTGAGAACACATTGCAAAAGTATCACCTTTTTGATAATTGAAATCTCCTGCAATTACAATTCTTTTGTAATACATGCCTCCCTAACATATTTACAAATGTCATCCTCCAATTCCTTTCCAGCATTCAATATATTCCCAGTGATGTGACAAATCCCTTCCTGTTCTTCAGCTGAATCCAAAAATATCATGTTTATACCAGTTTTCTATTTAAGTCCTTACTGTGTTAGTGCACAAAAATGGAAACACTTGCATTTATGTGGCAGTTTTCATAACCACCAGACGTTTCAAAGCAGTTTACAACCAATTAAATACTTTTGAAGTGTACACCTTGTTGTAGGAAATGCAGCAGGTATGGACCCACAGTACAAATTGCCTTAATTTGGCAGAAAATTGACCAACTCAGTCAAAGAAGACACAGGATGATTAGCGTGGAAGATAGAAATTGTCACTGTGCTGCAGTAAGTGGTGCCTTCTGATGTTGAAGTTAAATCACATTGTTGGGGAAGAGCAGAGGGCACATTACTCTACTGACAACTATGCTGTACCTGGCCTGGGAATGTTTCTACTAATGTTAAGTGTTTAAAATGGCAAAGCGTTCCATTCGCCAGCAGATCACCAACAGCTTTTTACAGTCCTAAAGTACATTTCTTTTTTGGTAGCCTATTCGCTAACCTATACTCCAGGACTGCACTTGAACTGGAATGAAATAATAATGAAGCCGGGTGCAGAAAGTGGACAAGTGTTTAATTCCCCAATAGGCAGTCAGAAAGAATCTGTGGTAATTTCAGGGATGCAATGAACCATTTATCTGAATGAATTTGCAAATCATGAGCTGACCTGTCACCTGAAGTGACTATCTTGATTGGGAATCAGACATTTTGCTGATTATCGGAAATTCTCAGTGGTGGGTAGAGTCCATGCAAGAAACAGGTTTGATGCTTGCAACTGAGAATAAGCCAGATCACTGAGTTGAGACACAACTTGGTTCAACAGAGAGAGGAGACAGCCTCAGCAAAGAATAAGATAAGTTGATTTATGCCGTTGCTAACATAAAGGAGACAAACTCTGCTTCACAGATGTTCAGGACCCGATGTGCAATTCCTGAAAAGCTATCATTGGAGGTAGAACAAGAGGCAGGCTTGTCAGTGGAACCAACTGGGACAGGATGTAGCACTATAAAAGAACAATGGAAAGAGCAGAATGCATATTGCAGGCTTCCATCTGCATGATTCTCTTTGACTGCCCTACCAGTCAAATTATGTTCAAATTATGGCCTGTGTGTCATAGACAGTCCTCGTGCCTGGTAACTTGAACAGTGGAAGTCTCCGCATGTCAGTTATATTTCTGTTTTGATGCCCTACTTGCTGGTGTGCCATATTTGAATTTCATGATGGAAAGGGTCAGTCGAAGCGCTGCTATCTTATTGGTGGATAAATTCTGAATCAGAAGACCAAGATTTATAAGTATCTGTAAGTGCCCAAATTAAAGGAAAAATCGGTTCACAGTTGACATGTAGCCTACCTGGCTCTATGATAGGCACATATGGCCCAGTTTGGCTTACTGCTTCAGGAAAAGAACTAGTGTGCCTTATGAAGCCCATGCCAGTTACACTGTTCCTCTGTGTGAATTCCATCTGTTCCTCACAGTGTTCCCTCGACCAGCAGAGAACACTAAAGCATTTTAGTTTCTAAGGGATAAACCCGTTTTTCAGCACTTTTTTTGTCTACCATTCTGTGTAACTGTAAAGTATCATGAGATTATTGAGGCAGAATCTAAGTTTTTTGCATGTTTGCAGCTGTCATGAAATTTGGAATCCTATTCCTATGAAAAATCAGAGCAAATGGGAATAACACTGGAAGGGGAATTATAGTATTGTAGAGGTGCCATTTCTGCTAAGTCCAAAACTAGAAAGAGGCAGAGGGTTGGTTGGAGGTGGGGAGGAGCTGGGGTGGGGTAGTGGATTGACATTCCCAGGGATTCCTGTATTGCACAGGGTGTTAAAATGTCCATTACAGGATGAAGTAATTCCTCCATGGCCTCACACCTCTCTATCTCCATAATCTCTCCAGCCCTACAACCCTCCGAGATATCTCTGCTTCTCCAATTCTGGCCCTGCCTTCAGCTGCCAAGGCCTTAAGCTCTGAAATTCCCTCCCTACGCCTCTCTGACTCTCTACTTCTCTTTCCTTTGACTACTCCTTAAAACCTATCTCTTTCACTGAGTTTTGATCATCTACCTTAATATCTCCTTTGATGGCTTGGTAGTAAATTTTGTGAAGCTTTTTGGGACATTTTACTCCACTAAATGTACTGTAGAAATATAAGTTGTTGCTGTTATCTGCCTGATTCAAAAATAACTCCCTTTTATAGTGAGAATCTAAAATGCCAGCATAAATAGGGGACTACCAGTCAAATCCTGTGACAGTGGACTCAATAAATGCTTGGGTCATGTTTAATTGGGTGTTATGTTCAAGAAAAAGTTTTGGTAAACTTTTTCTCTTAGTAAATGCTTAATAGGGATTTTAAATTGTGTCAAAATGCATCAGTATGTCAGCCATATGAAACATCCCCATGATTAAACAAAGCAAGGTGCTATTGGTGAGGATCAACATTAGCTGTGAGGAGACTATTTGAAGTATTAATATGCAAGTGCTTAATGCATTTGTATAACAGTCCTCTATCCACTAGTTTGATGGAAGGAATAGCCCACTTAGAATAAATGGGCAACATCTCTGTTAAAAATAGAGGCAGAGAATTGCACAAAGATGTTAAGTCTTCACCCAATCATATTGCAGTCATTGCAAGGCTAGTGTCTCTCTAACCGATTATTATTCTTCAACAAAAAAATCAGCAACTACACTTCTTTCCAGAGTTATCTTAGTGCATTTTGACTGCGAATGAATGAGGAAAAAATCTACAGGATAAGAATCAACGACTTACAGAAGCAAAACAGTGCACAGGAAATGCTTGACCATCATCTCGGAGCTATTCTGTGAGAATATCACCAATATCTTCACCCATCACCAGGCTGGTATCAGGTAATGAAGAAGGCCACCAAAAGGTTCTCCCCAGCAGAACAGTAGGTCCGATTTTAACTCTGTGCAGGTGAATGGGTTTTGAGAGAGTTAAAATCTCACCCGAGTGAGTCAATTACAGAGCAGTAAGATATGACTCCTTTGTGACACCTCCCTCCCTCCACCCCCATCACAATTGAACAGGGCACAATTGCTCTATGGGATTCAATAAGGACCTTCAGTCTGAGGAGCTGAAAATAGCTGGCTTCACCTCACAGTAGGACCTTTGCATGAGCCTTGACTATGGCTGAAATATCGAACCTAAAGGAATTTTATGTCAAAAAGCTGGTGGCACCCTGTGACATCACATTCATTTTGTCAAAGATGGAAAACTGATATTAAAGGTGCAGTGTCTTCAGGAAAAAGTGATGAACTTTCTGTTTCTGTTTCTCTGCAATGACGTACACTAGTTTGGAATGCATCATCATGCCATTAACCTGTGTCATCTTTGTTATGACAGTGATGTACAGAGTTCACTTTGTGATCCAGTGTAGCACTACTGCACACCAAAAGTCTCACCTTTGTTACATGCTCTATGCTGACTTACCGAGCAACCACTGGCTTCAGCAGCCTTGGGTTAGAAAGGTTTCCAGTCAACACACTTTATAACTGCAAGTAGTTATTTTATTATTGTGGTCACATGTCTCTTGTGCATTAGCCTCTTCCTTCATCCACCATTAGTGATCATGTACTCTGGAAATTGCTTCCTAAACCCCTCTACTTCTCCACCTCACATCTCTCCTTTTAAGACCCTCCTTAAAACCCATCTCCTTGACTATCTTTCAGTCATGCCTTCTTATGTCTCATTTGGCTTCACACCCATTTTTATTGGGTTATATCTCTGTAAGGTACACTCTGACATCTTGCTATGTAAAGGCGCTTATATAAGTGCAAGTAGAGTCAGAGAGTCATAGAGCATTGAGTCATAGAGTCGTACAGCATAGAAACAGATCCTTCGGCCCACCGCGTCCATGCCGACCATAATGCCTATCTATACTAATCCCACCTGCCTGCATTAATTCCATATCCCTCTATGCCTTGCTCATTCAAGTACCTGTCCAGATGCCTCTTAAATGCTGCTACTGTTCCTGCCTCCACCACGTCCTCTGGCAGCTCATTCCAGATACCCACTATTCTTTGTGTGAACAATTTACCCCTTTGATCCCCTTGAAACCTCCTCCCTCTCGCCTTAAATCTATGCCCTCTAGTTTTAGTCACCCCTACCATGAAAACAGACTCTGGCTATTTACCCTATCTATGCCTCTCATAATTTTATATGCCTCTATCATGTCCCCTCTCAGCCTCCTTCGCTCCAGGAAAAACAGACCCAGCCTATCCAATCTCTCTTTATAACTCAAGCCGTCCAAACCAGGCAACATCCTTGTGAATCTTTTCTGCACCCTCTCTAGCTTAATCACATCTTTCCTGTAGTGCAGTGACCAGAACTGCACACAGTACTCCAAATGCGGCCTAACCAACATTATGTACAACTGTAACATGATGTCCCAACTCTTGTACTCAATGCCTCAGCCGATGAAGGCAAAAATGCCATATGCCTTCTTCACCACCCTGTCTACCTGTGTTGTCACTTTCAGGGAACTATGTACTTGCACCCCAAGGTCTCTCTGCTCAACAACACTCCCCAGCGCCCTGCCATTCACTGTATATGTCCTGTCCTGGTTTAACTTCCCAAAATGCATCACTTCGCACTTGTCTGCGTTAAATTCCATTTGCCAATCCCTTGCCCACTTTCCCAGTTGATCTATATCCTGTTGTAACCTTAGACAACCTTCTTCACTGTCCACTATACCACCAATTTTGGTGTCATCTGCAAACTTACTAATCATGCCCCTTACATTCACATCCAAGTCATTAATATATATGACAAACAACAGAGGGCCCAGCACCGATCCCTGCGGCACACCACTGGTCAACGGCCTCCAATCTGAAAAACAACCCTCCACTACCAGTTTTTGTTGTTTGGAGCTTAAAGGATGGAAGGGGAAATTAGGTGAGGTCACTATTCCTGTCGTACCTTTAAAACATGTGTGAATCAAAGAATAGAAAGTCCCTAATTATTTCTGTTTTCAATGCTCAGTGCAGTGAATATTGTTAAAAAGTCATGTAACTCAGCAATGTATTAACACACATAAGCAAGTCAAAGGCCCTGGAATTCCTACAGAGGGCTTTTAAGGGCAGACGTGGGGCAAGGCAAAACTTCCACCTATCCCACTCACCACATCTCAAATTCCGAGGTCATGAGCTTGGTGCAGCTGGACATTTAAAAATCTGTTATTAAGGGCAAATATTTTGGGATTTGCTGCTTTCCCAAGGGCAGTCAATTGTTCTGTGATGGGCTACTGTATAGAAAGCAGCCATTGTTCATGTCAGTGGTTCCACTGCTGCCTGGATCAAGTCCTGCCAAATGCAGGCATCTGTTTCATGCAGGTGTACTTTGCCCTGGCTGGGGCGGAGCGGGGCGGGGTAAGGGGGAGGTGGCGTTGCTGGTGCAGAACTGGTAAAAATTAGGATGGATGATGCCATCTCACAAGTCCACCCCTTTCACTTTCTTCCACACGAAAAGGGGGTTGAGCACTCCTTGTCCTTGTCAGAGGTAGGTTAAGAATCCTTGGGATCCTAGGCATCAAGATGATTCGGGACTCCTCTACCCTCTTCGGCACATTCCTCAACCCTGATCCATTAAAGCACAAAAATGCAGTAAAATGTTTGAAGAATTAGGCCTGGAGACTGTTAGCATACTGCAATAATAATGAACCAAGCTGTATGACAATATATTATGCTTGAATAAAACTGCCTCCTGGTAGGGGCTCCATATTTATCTTGGTCCACTGGGCATGGGCGTGAAACTGACAAAAACATGGGAGGGGAAAGATGTTACTGCATTGAGCCCCAAATTCCTTTGCACCTGTTCAGATTGCACGATTTATTGCCAGAATGGAGAAATTTGGGGATTAACATTACAAACTTCTTGTAAATAAATAATTGGATGAGATTGAACAGTGCGGTGTGTTTAAATGCTATCCAGGCCCCTCTGGGACTGAAGTTTAAATCCAGACCAGATTAATAGGACAGAACTTTCCAATCTCTACTGTCTGCATGGTTAATTTGACCTAGTTCCTAATGATTATGAGCTGACCATACGAATTGCCCGGCAGTGGGCTGGGAACTGGCGCTAGGCTGGTGATTTCACTCAAGTGATGGCACAAGAATGAGTGATGTGGAGAATGAAAATGACACAGTTGGTGTTAGCCTCTGAGGTTGGGTCTAAGACATACTGGGACTTTATTTCATCTGTGACATATCCTGGACCTGTCCTGGAAGCACCTGATACTGACAAGGGAGTAAATTTTATGTTATGGCGATCCCAGCACACAGCTTTACACATCTGGAACGTCTATCAGGAATTCAGACTGTTGGTCAGCATGCATGATATATGGGCAGCGCAATTTTCCCCACTGTTAAAATAAATACATTGCAAAACTTACCCAAATGTGTATTCAAGGTGTTCCACTCTCCAGCACTGACTCTCCTCAACTTGATGAAGAAGGTAGTTTATAGCTCAATGGTAGCACTATGGTCTCTGAGTTAGAAGGTCACAGGTTCAAGAGATTCCGAAGAGTTTGTGCACTCAATTTAGGCTGACATCCCAGTGCAGTAGTGAAGGAGAGTTGCATTGTCAGAGGTATCGTCTTTCTGGTGAGGCCCCATCTGGTCTCTCAGGTTGACATAAAATATCCCATGGCACGATTTCTAAAAAGAACAAGGGAGTTCTGCCCAGTGACCTGGTTAATGTATATCCCTCAACCAACAACATTAAAAAAAGGGATCTGGTTGTTTATCTCATTACTGTTTGTGGGACCTTGCAAATTGGCTGCCACATTTCTTCCAATACAACAGTTACTTAGTTAAAGGTACAGTTGTAAAGCACTTTGGAACTTGCTGAGGTTGTGAAAGGCACTTTCTTTCCTTGTCCAATATTCACAGTGATTGGCTAACAGAGTGTGCTCAGGGTTGATGAAGCATTGTTAACCTCCCAAGATACTTCAAATAGTACCTGGTGTACTCAAAAGTAGGCACCACAAACAGTAAATCTATTCAAATTAGCTCACTGCTCTACATGAAGTATTTATGATGAATAAATAATCAATTGAGTAGGATTTACCTTAAAAAGAAAAAGCATATAAATTATGCATTAATGGGCAGAGGGTCATGGAAGTTCTCCTGAAGTAATGGACCAAAGTCATTGTTATACTGAAATGGAGGAGACAACACTTTTACTTCATGACATAGCCCACTGATGTAACATTCGAGCAATATAGTAATATAGTCACGCAACGTGTTATAAATATTTAAATAAATATATGTCTTTTTCCTGCTAGGTTTGTTGTTTCACAGTGAGCTGAGTTAACAGTAATGATTTTTTTTTAATGAATCCTGCCTCTCATTCTCTTTTATTAAAAAAAGATGAGTTTGAGTGTCTAGTTTAATAGATTTGCAAATCTGCCACCGTTTTGCTTGATATGTTGCAATTTTATTGCCATAAATTAAAAAAATAAACAGATAATTTTGTCTTCCATAATCCTGTCATATTTACTAAGGTGGTGTCAATTTTCAAGACTTCTAGTTATAATTTTGGTAATTTTGATTTAAACAGGATGAAATGCTTGTCCTTAGAGACATTTGTCTGATGCCTTATCCCTTGCTAGTGGCTTAATCCATTGGTATGTACTTTGGTTGATATTGATGATTTTAAAAAGATTTTTGACACAAGATTGACAACAGTTAGTGAAGACATTACTTCCTGTTCCCATCCTGTAAAAATGAAAGAATCATGCATATTTCCCCATACCTACCAAACCCAAATGAAGATCCAGGGCCCAGAGTGTTGGACACCACTAGAGTGGAAAAGGGTAAAAGGGAAGAAATAGAAGGATATGTTTTATGGCTCAGTGGCAGGAAACAGAGGGTAATGGTCGAGGGTTGTTTTTGTGAGTGGAAGCCTGTGACCAGTGGTGTGACCCAGGGATCGATGCTGGGACCCTTGATGTTTGTAGTGTACATTAATGATTTCGACGTGAATATAGGAGGTATGATCAGTAAGTTCGCAGATGACACGAAAATTGGTGGTGTCGTAAATAGTGAGGAGAAAAGCCTTAGATTACAGGACAATATAGAAGGGCTGGTAAGATGGGCGGAGCAGTGGCAAATGGAATTTAACCCTGTGAAGTGTGAGGTGATGCATTTTGGGAGGACTGACAATGCAAGGGAATATACAATGGATGGTAGGACCCTCGGATGTACAGAGGGTCATCTGAAGACTTTGTGGGGAAATCCACAAGATAGCGTGGTGGTGAGTCAAATAGATTAGTAACATCTAAGGCTTGATCTGGGCTGAGTTAAATGATTTCAGCTGGAGTACTAATGGAGATGCCACAACTGACCTCAGTATCCCTTGTCTGTAGAAAGTGAGAACATGGTGCATTTCACTAACTACAACTGAGTGACCCCCCCCCCACTCCCCTCTGAAGAAAGGGTGGATGCATGTATGTACAGTTGCACACACGTGGTCATTGGACAAGCACAAAATATATTTCAGTTGTGATGGGTTCCATGGTCAACAGTCTGCCAAAACCAGACCCTTGACAATTGGTAATCTTGAGGTCCAGTATCTTACAAATGAAGAATAACAGTTCGTGAAAGACTGATGATGCCTCTGGACCTATAGCCCAGCAAGAGTCACCAACTTCAGTGCAGGAAGAATGAGGAGACAAAGATGGATGAATCGTGGTGATGGGGGCAGGAGAAGGTCAGAAATGAGAACTGAAAATTAAAATATTAAAAATGTACCCTACCCTCCCCTTTAACTTCTTGTGACCAAATTATACACAGAACAGGAATCAGCAATTTATGAGCTGTAACATGCTGTATTCATTTCCAAAGCAAACTGCATCAAAGTGTGATAAAATGCCTATGAAGAGTTCCTACAATGGTAGCAGCAAATTATGTAGGTCAGTAAATTAAAGGCAACCCGCCACATTAACAGCACAAAATCGGATTTACATGGGATCTAAAACCTCATTTGAAGTCCGTGCATTTATCACTGTATTTAAATAGAAAGTTTTAAGAGATAGTGGCATTGATTTATTTACCTCCACCCTCATTATAACAAGGTCCTTAGGTGCCAAGCAATCTGTGCATTATAATAAGGTGCATATGATAGCAAAATGTCCTCAATCCTACTGTGGGCTAGATTCTCTTATTCTTAAGCAGTTTCAGTGCACTGGCAACCTGCTATTTTCTGGGGGGAGGGGTTGGGGGCCATTAAATTGGTTTCAGTGACCCTGAGCTAGGGAAGTGAAATATCAGACAGGCTTCTTGTTTCAAGTGAAGCTCTGTTAGAGACTGTGTCCATGGAAGTTGGATAAAGATAATATTCAGTCCTTTGTGATGGCCCTTACAGCAAAATAGTCTGCAGAAGAAAATCAGATGGCAAGCAACTGCTCTTTTAAGACTCCCCAAGCCTGGTAGATGCAGTGAATATCACCTTACCTCTTACACTGATGCAAGACACCACAGAATTGCAATATTTAGTCCATGCACCAAACAAAAGAGTCAGAAGACAAAAGTCTAGTACCATTACAGCAAACATAATAGAGAACCTTACAATAGGACCTGGTGTCTTTTATCAATTAATATCAAATTATAGGAATAGCACTAATGACGTTGGGTTTGGAGCAGCACAATGGAATTCATTCAGCCGCAAGATAGAGCTGTCGATGGAAGTTTATTTCTGTGATATTGGACATCCTGGTTTTCTAATATGAACTAGAATGCCATGGGAGGGGGAGAGGGTGCCAAGGGTAACAAGCCTGGCCCCAAGGGTCAAGGAGATTTGCTATGAAGGAAGATTAGGGAAACACATAGAATGAAGGTGATTATGGCGTGTCCTCAGTAGCAACACATTAAATTATATCGATATGATAAACACAGAATATTACTTCAAATGAAACGAGGCAGTTAGGACCATAGGGCAAAATTCAAACCAGTGAAAAATTAGTTTAAAACAGATACAAGGAGGAAACTTCATTGCTCAAAGAATGATACATGGACAGAGCGGAAAGCTAAGAAACCCAGGATAGAAAGGAAAGACGAGTATTTATTCAGCTTTACCACATCTCGCAGAAATGTCCTATAGCACTGCATATGTAATGAATTATTTTGAAGTGCAGCTACTGGTGTGTGGGCAAATACGACAGCCATTTTTAACACAGAAAGATCCAATGAACAGCTGTGAGAGGAATGACAAGGTAATCTATATTTTTTATGGCATTGGTTAAGTGAAAACATTGGCCAGGACATCAGGAAAGGTCCCTGCTCTTCTATGAATAATGTCATTGTGCTTTTTAACTTACCAAACTATTTAAACAAAAACAGCATAAAAAGTTTAGGTGGCCACTGCTGGAATTGCACTCAGCCAGAAGAGGATGATGAACATCACCCTTTAGGAAGATAAGTGGGGTCAGGCCTTGCCAGGGACACTTGACACTTGCCCCACCACCTCCCCTCCCCACCCCCAGCTCGCAAGGAGGCCGCCAAGTAATACTTGGCATCCTCGACAGGTGCTTAAGTGCTCGTCCACCACTGGTGAGATACCAGCGGCGGTGGGAGGAGGCCCTTAAGTGGCAATCAATTGACCATTTAAGGAGCATGATTGGCCTAGGAGTGGGCAAGCTGTTTGCCACCTCTCCTGCCACGAGTAGAAGAGCAGCAAGAGTGAGTAGACGACAGGAATGGCGCCCCCGCTTCCCACTCAATTTTATGCCCCGCCTCCCAGTCCTCTCCCGGAGGTTGGGGGAAGCCGTAAAATTCCGGCATATGTCTCCTCTGAAAAGGATGGGATACAAGCGTAGGTGAGATCACTTAATTCCATTGTGATTGGTTTCAAGATTAAAATGGAGGATAATGCCTATCTATTCTATTTTTGATGTTTTTTTAATTGAAATAGTGTGTGTTATTAAGGTTAAGGAGATGGGTAGTTGTTTGAAAATCAATATATTTTTGTTAGGCAAGGGTATTGAGGGATATGAAGCTAAGATAGGTAAATGGTGTGGAGGTACAGAGCAACCATGATCTGATTGAATGATGGAGCAGGTTCAAGCGGCTGAATAGCTACTCTGTTTGTAATGTTCCTGTGAAAAACAGAAATATTAATGAATATGGAGGGCAAGTAGGAAAGTGAGAGAATATAGCAACTAAATGGAGAAAAAAAATAACAGTATAGACTTGTGGCTTTTTCCTGCATTGCAACATTGTATGATGCTATATCACTGAGAATAATGGTAAAGAATGATTGATATGGTGGAAAGCAGTATTGGTTAGGAACGGTTACTGTGTCTATTAGAGGTATTGGTTTGGAAGGGTTACTGTGTCCATTAGAGGTATTGGTTTGGAAGGGTGACTGTGTCCATTAGAGGTATTGGTTTGGAAGGGTGACTGTGTCCATTAGAGGTATTGGTTTGGAAGGGTTACTGTGTCTATTAGAAGTATTGGTTTGGAAGGGTTACTGTATCCATTAGAGGTATTGGTTTGGAAGGGTTACTGTGTCCATGAGCGGTATTGGTTTGGAAGGGTTACTGTGTCTATTAGAAGTATTGGTTTGGAAGGGTTACTGTATCCATTAGAGGTATTGGTTTGGAAGGGTTACTGTGTCTATGAGAAGTATTGGTTTGGAAGGGTTACTGTATCCATTAGAGGTATTGGTTTGGAAGGGTTACTGTGTCCATTAGAGGTATTGGTTTGGAAGGGTTACTATGTCTATGAGAAGTATTGGTTTGGAAGGGTTACTGTATCCATTAGAGGTATTGGTTTGGAAGGGTTACTGTGTCCATTAGAGGTATTGGTTTGGAAGGGTTGCTGTGCCCATTAGAGGTATTGGTTTGGAAGGGTTACTGTGTCTATTAGAGGTATTGGTTTGGAAGGGTTACTGTGTCTATTAGAAGTATTGGTTTGGAAGGGTTACTGTATCCATTAGAGGTATTGGTTTGGAAGGGTTACTGTGTCCATTAGAGGTATTGGTTTGGAAGGGTGACTGTGTCTATTAGAGGTATTGGTTTGGAAGGGTTACTGTGTCCATTAGAGGTATTGGTTTGGAACTGTTACTGTGTCCATTAGAGGTATTGGTTTGGAAGGGCGACTGTGTCTATTAGAGGTATTGGTTTGGAAGGGTGACTGTGTCAATTAGAGGTATTGGTTTGGAAGGGTTACTGTATCCATTAGAGGTATTGGTTTGGAAGGGTTACTGTGTCCATTAGAGGTTTTGGTTTGGAAGGGTGACTGTGTCTATTAGAGGTATTGGTTAGGAAGGGTTACTGTGTCCATTAGAGGTATTGGTTTGGAAGGGTTACTGTATCCATTAGAGGTATTGGTTTGGAAGGGTTACTGTGTCTATGAGAAGTATTGGTTTGGAAGGGTTACTGTATCCATTAGAGGTATAGGTTTGGAAGGGTTACTGTGTCCATTAGAGGTATTGGTTTGGAAGGGTTGCTGTGCCCATTAGAGGTATTGGTTTGGAAGGGTTACTGTGTCTATTAGAGGTATTGGTTTGGAAGGGTTACTGTGTCTATTAGAAGTATTGGTTTGGAAGGGTTACTGTATCCATTAGAGGTATTGGTTTGGAAGGGTTACTGTGTCCATTAGAGGTATTGGTTTGGAAGGGTGACTGTGTCTATTAGAGGTATTGGTTTGGAAGGGTTACTGTGTCCATTAGAGGTATTGGTTTGGAACTGTTACTGTGTCCATTAGAGGTATTGGTTTGGAAGGGCGACTGTGTCTATTAGAGGTATTGGTTTGGAAGGGTGAGTGTGTCAATTAGAGGTATTGGTTTGGAAGGGTTACTGTATCCATTAGAGGTATTGGTTTGGAAGGGTTACTGTGTCCATTAGAGGTTTTGGTTTGGAAGGGTGACTGTGTCTATTAGAGGTATTGGTTAGGAAGGGTTACTGTGTCCATTAGAGGTATTGGTTTGGAAGGGTTACTGTATCCATTAGAGGTATTGGTTTGGAAGGGTTACTGTGTCCATGAGAGGTATTGGTTTGGAAGGGTTACTGTATCCATTAGAGGTATTGGTTTGGAAGGGTTACTGTGTCCATGAGAGGTATTGGTTTGGAAGGGTTACTGTGTCTATTAGAAGTACTGGTTTGGAAGGGTTACTGTATCCATTAGAGGTATTGGTTTGGAAGGGTTACTGTGTCCATGAGAGGTATTGGTTTGGAAGGGTTACTGTGTCTATTAGAAGTACTGGTTTGGAAGGGTTACTGTATCCATTAGAGGTATTGGTTTGGAAGGGTTACTGTATCCATTAGAGGTATTGGTTTGGAAGGGTTACTTTGTCCATGAGAGGTATTGGTTTGGAAGGGTTACTGTATCCATTAGAGGTATTGGTTTGGAAGGGTTACTTTGTCCATTAGAGGTATTGGTTTGGAAGGGTTACTGTATCCATTAGAGGTATTGGTTTGGAAGGGTTACTGTGTCCATGAGAGGTATTGGTTTGGAAGGGTTACTGTGTCTATTAGAAGTACTGGTTTGGAAGGGTTACTGTATCCATTAGAGGTATTGGTTTGGAAGGGTTACTGTGTATATGAGAAGTATTGGTTTGGAAGGGTTACTGTATCCATTAGAGGTATTGGTTTGGAAGGGTTACTGTGTCCATTAGAGGTATTGGTTTGGAAGGGTTACTGTGTCCATTAGAGGTATTGGTTTGGAAGGGTTACTGTGTCTATTAGAAGTATTGGTTTGGAAGGGTTACTGTATCCATTAGAGGTATTGGTTTGGAAGGGTTTCTGTGTCTATTAGAAGTATTGGTTTGGAAGGGTCACTGTATCCATTAGAGGTATTGGTTTGGAAGGGTTACTGTGTCCATTAGAGGTATTGGTTTGGAAGGGTTACTGTGTCTATTAGAAGTATTGGTTTGGAAGGGTTACTGTGTCCATTAGAGGTATTGGTTTGGAAGGGTTACTGTGTCTATTAGAAGTATTGGTTTGGAAGGGTTACTGTATCCATTAGAGGTATTGGTTTGGAAGGGTTTCTGTGTATATGAGAAGTATTGGTTTGGAAGGGTTACTGTATCCATTAGAGGTATTGGTTTGGAAGGGTTACTGTGTCCATTAGAGGTATTGGTTTGGAAGGGTTACTGTGTCTATTAGAAGTATTGGTTTGGAAGGGTTACTGTATCCATTAGAGGTATTGGTTTGGAAGGGTTTCTGTGTCTATTAGAAGTATTGGTTTGGAAGGGTCACTGTATCCATTAGAGGTATTGGTTTGGAAGGGTTCCTGTGTCCATTTGAGGTATTGGTTTGGAAGGGTTACTGTGTATATGAGAAGTATTGGTTTGGAAGGGTTACTGTATCCATTAGAGGTATTGGTTTGGAAGGGTTACTGTGTCCATTAGAGGTATTGGTTTGGAAGGGTTACTGTGTATATTAGAAGTACTGGTTTGGAAGGGTTACTGTATCCATTAGAGGTATTGGTTTGGAAGGGTTACTGTGTATATGAGAAGTATTGGTTTGGAAGGGTTACTGTATCCATTAGAGGTATTGGTTTGGAAGGGTTACTGTGTCCATTAGAGGTATTGGTTTGGAAGGGTTGCTGTGCCCATTAGAGGTATTGGTTTGGAAGGGTTACTGTGTCTATTAGAAGTATTGGTTTGGAAGGGTTACTGTGTCTATTAGAGGTATTGGTTTGGAAGGGTTTCTGTGTCTATTAGAAGTATTGGCTTGGAAGGGTCACTGTATCCATTAGAGGTATTGGTTTGGAAGGGTTCCTGTGTCCATTTGAGGTATTCGTTTGGAAGGGTGACTGTGTCTATTAGAGGTATTGGATTGGAAGGGTTACTGTGTCCATTAGAGGTATTGGTTTGGAACTGTTACTGTGTCCATTAGAGGTATTGGTTTGGAAGGGTTACTGGGTCCATTAGAGGTATTGGTTTGGAAGGGTGACTGTGTCTATTAGAGGTATTGGTTAGGAAGGGTTACTGTGTCCATTAGAGGTATTGGTTTGGAAGGGTGACTGTGTCTATTAGAGGTATTGGTTTGGAAGGGTTACTTTGTCTATTAGAGGTATTGGTTTGGAAGGGTTACTGTATCCATTAGAGGTATTGGTTTGGAAGGGTTACTGTGTCCATTAGAGGTATTGGTTAGGAAGGGTTACTGTGTCCATTAGAGGTATTGGTTTGGAAGGGTTACTGTATCCATTAGAGGTATTGGTTTGGAAGGGTTACTGTGTCCATTAGAGGTATTGGTTTGGAAGGGTGACTGGGTCCATTAGAGGTATTGGTTTGGAAGGGTTACTGTGTCCATTAGAGATATTGGTTTGGAAGGGTGACTGTGTCTATTAGAGGTATTGGTTAGGAAGGGTTACTGTGTCTATTAGAGGTATTGGTTTGGAAGGGTGACTGTGTCTATTAGAGGTATTGGTTAGGAAGGGTTACTGTGTCCATTAGAGGTATTGGTTTGGAAGGGTTACTGTATCCATTAGAGGTATTGGTTTGGAAGGGTGACTGTGTCTATTAGAGGTATTGGTTAGGAAGGGTTACTGTGTCCATTAGAGGTATTGGTTTGGAAGGGTGACTGTGTCTATTAGAGGTATTGGTTCGGAAGGGTTACTGTATCCATTAGAGGTATTGGTTTGGAAGGGTTACTGTATCCATTAGAGGTATTGGTTTGGAAGGGTTACTGTGTCCATTCGAGGCATTGGTTTGGAAGGGTTACTGTGTCCATTAGAGGTATTGGTTAGGAAGGGTTACTGTGTCTATTAGCGGTATTGATTTGGAAGGGTTACTGTGTCCATTAGAGGTATTGGTTAGGAAGGGTTACTGTGTCCATTAGAGGTATTGGTTTGGAAGGGTTACTGGGTCTGTTAGAGGTATTGGTTAGGAAGGGTTACTGTGTCTATTAGAGGTATTGATTTGGAAGGGTTACTGTGTCCATTAGAGGTATTGGTTTGGAAGGGTTTTTGGGTCTGTTAGAGGTATTGGTTAGGAAGGGCTACTGTGTCTATTAGAGATATTGGTTAGGAAGGGTTACTGTGTCTATTAGAGGTATTGGTTAGGAAGGGTTACTGTCTCCATTAGAGGTATTGGTTTGGAAGGGTTACTGTCTCCATGAGAGGTATTGGTTAGGAAGGGTCACTGTGTCCATTAGAGAACTTGGTTTGGATGGGTTACTGGGTCTGTTAGAGGTATTGGTTTGGAAGGGTGACTGTGTCTATTAGAGGTATTGGTTAGGAAGGGTTACTGTGTCTATTAGAGGTATTGGTTAAGAAGGGTTAATGTGTCAATTAGAGATATTGGTTAGGAAGAGTGACTGTGTCTATTAGAGGTATTGGTTAGGAACGGTTACTGTGTCTATTAGAGGTATTGGTTAGGAAGGGTTACTGTGTCCATAAGAGGTATTGGTTTGGAAGGGTTACTGTGTCTGTTAGAGGTATTGGTTAGGAAGGGTTACTGTGTCCATTAGAGGTATTGGTTTGGAAGGGTTACTGTGTCTATTAGAGGTATTGGTTTGGAAGGGTTACTGTGTCTATTAGAGGTATTGGTTAGGAAGGGTTACTGTGTCCATAAGAGGTATTAGTTTGGAAGGATTACTGTGTCTATTAGAGGTATTGGTTTGGAAGGGTTACTGTGTCTATTAGAGGTATTGGTTAGGAAGGGTTACTGTGTCCATAAGAAGAATTGGTTTGGAAGGATTACTGTGTCTATTAGAGGTATTGGTTAGGAAGGGTTACTGTGTCTATTAGAGGTATTGGTTAGGAAGGGTTACTGTGTCTATTAGAGGTATTGGTTAGGAAGGGTGACTGTGTCTATTAGAGGTATTGGTTTGGAAGGGTTACTGTATCCATTAGAGGTATTGGTTTGGAAAGGTGACTGTGTCTATTAGAGGTATTGGTTAGGAAGGGTTCCTGTGTCTATTAGAGATATTGGTTTGGAAGGGTGACTGTGTCTATTAGAGGTATTGGTTAGGAAGGGTTACTGTGTCTATTAGAGATATTGGTTTGGAAGGGTGACTGTGTCCATTAGAGATATTGGTTTGGAAGGGTTACTTTGTCCATTAGAGGTATTGGTTTGGAAGGGTTACTGTATCCATTGGAGGTATTGGTTTGGAAGGGTTACTTTGTCCATTAGAGGTATTGGTTTGGAAGGGTTACTGTGTCTATTAAAGGTATTCGTTTGGAAGGGTTACTGTATCCATTAGAGGTATTGGTTTGGAAGGGTTACTGTGTCTATTAGCGGTATTGGTTTGGAAGGATTACTGTGTCTATTAGAGGTATTGGTTTGGAAGGGTGACTGTGTCTATTAGAGGTATTGGGTTGGAAGGGTGACTGTGTCCATTAGAGATATTGGTTTGGAAGGGTGACTGTTTCTATTAGAGATATTGGTTAGGAAGGGTTACTGTGTCCATTAGAGGTATTGGTTTGGAAGGGTTACTGTGTCCATTTGAGGTATTGGTTCGGAAGGGTTACTGTGTCGATTAGAGGTATTGGTTTGGAAGGGTTACTGTGTCAATTAGAGGTATTGGTTAGGAAGGGTTACAGTGTCCATTAGAGATATTGGTTTGGAAGGGTTACTTTGTCCATTAGAGGTATTGGTTTGGAAGGGTTACTGTGTCCATTAGAGGTATTGGTTTGGAAGGGTTACTTTGTCCATTAGAGGTATTGGTTCGGAAGGGTTACTGTATCCATTAGAGGTATTGGTTTGGAAGGGTTACTTTGTCCATTCGAGGTATTGGTTTGGAAGGGTTACTTTGTCCATTAGAGGTATTGGTTTGGAAGGGTTACTGTGTCCATTAGAGGTATTGGTTTGGAAGGGTTACTTTGTCCATTAGAGGTATTGGTTTGGAAGGGTTACTGTGTCCATTAGAGGTATTGGTTTGGAAGGGTTACTGTGTCCATTAGAGGTATTGGTTTGGAAGGGTTACTTTGTCCATTAGAGGTATTGGTTTGGAAGGGTTACTTTGTCCATTAGAGGTATTGGTTCGGAAGGGTTACTGTATCCATTAGAGGTATTGGTTTGGAAGGGTTACTTTGTCCATTCGAGGTATTGGTTTGGAAGGGTTACTTTGTCCATTAGAGGTATTGGTTTGGAAGGGTTACTGTGTCCATTAGAGGTATTGGTTTGGAAGGGTTACTTTGTCCATTAGAGGTATTGGTTTGGAAGGGTTACTGTGTCCATTTGAGGTATTGGTTTGGAAGGGTGACTGTGTCTATTAGAGGTATTGGTTAGGAAGGGTTACAGTCTCTATTAGAGATATTGGTTTGGAAGGGTGACTGTGTCTATTAGAGATATTGGTTTGGAAGGTTGACTGTGTCTATTGGAGATATTGGTTAGGAAAGGTTACTGTGTCCATTAGAGGTATTGGTTTGGAAGGGTTACTGTGTCCGTTAGAGGTATTGGTTAGGAAGGGTTACTGTGTCTATTAGAGGTATTGGTTTGGAAGCGTTACTGTGTGCATTAGAGGTATTGGTTTGGAAGGGTTACTGTGTCCATTAGAGGTATTGGTTTGGACGGGTTACTGTGTCCATTCGAGGTATTGGTTTGGATGGGTTACTGTGTCCATTCGAGGTATTGGTTTGGAAGGGTTACTGTGTCTATTAGAGGTATTGGTTTGGAAGGGTTACTGTGTCTATTAGAGGGATTGGTTTGGAAGGGTTACTGTGTCCATTCGAGGTATTGGTTTGGAAGGGTTATTGTGTCCATTAGAGGTATTGGTTTGGAAGGGTGACTGTGTCCATTAGAGGTATTGGTTTGGAAGGGTTACTGTGTCCATTAGAGTTATTGGTTTGGAAGGGTTACTGTGTCTATTAGAGGTATTGGTTAGGAAGGGTTACTGTGTCTATTAGAGATATTGGTTTGGAAGGGTTACTGTGTCTATTAGAGGTATTGGTTAGGAAGGGTTACTGTGTCTATTAGAGGTATTGGTTAGGAAGGATTACTGTGTCTATTAGAGGTATTGGTTTGGAAGGGTTACTGTGTCTATTAGAGGTATTGGTTTGGAAGGGTTACTGTGTCCATTTGAGGTATTGGTTTGGAAGGGTTACTGTGTCCATTAGAGGTATTAGTTAGGAGGGGTTTCTGTGTCTATTAGAGGTATTGGTTAGGAAGGATTACTGTGTCTATTAGAGGTATTGGTTTGGAAGGGTTACTGTGTCTATTAGAGGTATTGGTTTGGAAGGGTTACTGTGTCCATTCGAGGTATTGGTTTGGAAGGGTTACTGTGTCCATTAGAGGTATTGGTTTGGAAGGGTGACTGTGTCTATTAGAGGTATTGGTTTGGAAGGGTTACTCTTTCTTTTAGAGGTATTGGTTTGGAAGGGTTACTGTGTCCATTAGAGGTATTGGTTTGGAAGGGTTAGTGTGTCTATTAGAGGTATTGGTTTGGAAGGGTTACGGTGTCTATTAGAGGTATTGGTTTAGAAGGGTTACTGTGTCTATTAGAGGTATTGGTTTGGAAGGGTTAGTGTGTCCATTCGAGGTATTGGTTTGGAAGGGTTACTGTGTCTTTTCGAGGTATTGGTTAGGAAGGGTTACTGTGTCTATTAGAGGTATTGGTTTGGAAGGGTTACTGTGTCTATTAGAGGTATTGGTTAGGAAGGGTTACTGTGTCTATTAGAGGTATTGGTTAGGAAGGGTTACTGTGTCCATAAGAGGTATTGGTTTGGAAGGGTTACTGTGTCTATTAGAGGTATTGGTTTGGAAGGGTTACTGTGTCAATTAGAGGTATTGGTTTGGAAGTGTTACTGTGTCTATTAGAGGTATTGGTTTGGAAGTGTTACTGTGTCTATTAGAGGTATTGGTTTGGAAGTGTTACTGTGTCTATTAGAGGTATTGGTTAGGAAGGGTTACTGCGTCTATAAGAGGTATTGGGTTGGAAGGGTTACTGTGTCTATTAGAGGTATTGGTTTGGAAGGGTTACTGTGTCCATTAGAGGTATTGGTTTGGAAGGGTTACAGTGTCCATTAGAAGTATTGGTTAGGAAGTGTTACTGTGTCTATTGGAGGTATTGGTTGGAAGGGATACTGTGTCTATTGGAAGTATTGGTTGGAAGGGATACTGTGTCTATTGGAAGTATTGGTTAGGAAAGGTGACTGTGTCTGTTAGAGGTATTGGTTAGGAAGACAACCAATTTTATCTGCAGCAGCTGTGGAAGAGTCTGTTACTCTAGAATTGGCCTTCATAGCCACTCCAGGCGCTGCTCCACAAACCACTGACCACCTCCAGGCGCTTACCCATTGTCTCTCGAGACAAGGAGGCCAAAGAAGGAGAAGGTTAGGAAGGGTTACTATGTCCATTGGTGAAGAGAGTTCCCACATCTGGTATTGGTTAGACATGGTTAATGAATCTGAAAATGGTACAACTCAGGAAGTGTTACAATGCCTGATAGCGGTATTGACTAGGAAGGGTTACCATGTCATATAGTGCTATGGGTCAGAAAGGGGTTACCGTGCATGTTAGTAGTATTTGTTAGGATGTTTTCCGTGCCAAATAGTGGTATTGAGGGTATTGATACCAGCCCATAGCACAAACTCAGAAAATCAGATCTCAAATATTGAGAGTGGTGAGAATGTGGAACTCACTGCTGCAAGTAGTAGTTGAGGTGAAAAGTATAAAGTTAAGGGGAAGCTAGGTAAATACATAAGGGAGGAAGGAATAGAAGGATTTGTTGATTAGGTTAGCTGGAGGAAGGTGGGAGGAGACTCCTGTGGAGCATAAAGAGTGGCGTATGCCTGTTGTGCCAAATGGCCTGTTTCTGTGCTGTAAAATTCTATGTAAATCGTCTGACAAATTTGATGTGGAAACAGAATGTTGAGTATGAGGCCATTCCTTTAAGAACAAACTTGTCCATTTTTTAAAGCAGTAGATTCGAGCAAATTTTAGACAGGATTGGAAAGACAATTCACTCACTGCAACTTCAACCAAGACTGAAATCTAGGGAAGCAGCACTATGTATAAAGGATATCTGATACATAAAAAAGGAGATTTCTCTACAGAGGACTACTGAAGGGACTGAGCCTCTTTAAAGCCTGCATTTTCTAGTAGAGTCAAACACTCAGCTAATCCCGCTGGGAAAAGCTGGAAATGTATGGCTTAATTTCCGAGCACCATGATGAACGCCATTCAGAAGAGAGAGGGTCTCCGAGGACCAGTTACCCCAGCGCTTCCTGCCCTTGCTACGATGTATTCTCTTGCAAATACGCCCATGAATCTTTACAAACAGGTGAAGTGCATCACCCGTGTCTCCATTCGCCTCATTATGAGTAATGAACTTGAATAAAAGAGAACAAACACAGGGGAAATAAAAAAACAAGTCCCCATGTGCTTTCTGTAATGAATTGTTATGGAGCCACAAAAGTCTCTGTTTCACTCTTGGTGAATATTGTTCCATGATTTGAAGGCCAGTGAACAAGCAGTAATTTTTTTCATTAAAGCTGTTAATCTTCTCGATGCGCATCATAAGACTTTTTTTATATGAAAAATATACTGCTGCCCACACTTTGCACAGCAAGCTACCAAGCTTATCCTCAATAACTGTGATTTTTTTTGTAATTAGTTTTAATTATTGTTGATGTTGCTCGCGGTGTCAAACCTCTTGTGATGGCTCCTAATTTGTGTATGGAAGGCAGTGCAGGCCAGTAAACTGCTTGTCAAAACACTTCTCTGTCACACGGTGCTTCACGATTGATTGAGACAGCTCATGCAAATTCAGAATGAAACATTTATGCTCTGTGTTTTGGTCCATATTTTTGCAATGACACAATAATAATAAAAGAATCCTTACCAGAATACTACATTAACCCTTTGAATGTCAGCAGTAGGAACTTCCCTCCATGGCATTAAGCACAGGCCTCAGATCCCAGAGTTTACCTCAACTTGATTGGCACAGCTGAGGTGAACTGAAGCTTACCTTCACTTGGGTAGATATGTTCTTCCTTCCTTCCTTCAGTGATGGAATAAGTGGGTGAAAGGGAGTCAAGTCTTCGCTTTGCTACAAAGCACAAGGAATTTTGGGATCCTGCTCCTGATCACAGGAAATTGCCTGACTGTGGGTGTCGGGTGAAGATCTGGCTTGGCTGCGATGTCTCATGTGGTTCAACATACTGCCAATACTCATTGGGAAGGCTCACACTCAAAGAATGGGCTATGTTGCCATGGGGTTGTCCTTACATCAACACAAATCAGCACCTTCCAGAGATAAAATAGAGTTACTTTAGCGGTCCAGAATTTTGCTCACATTTCACTTGTTCACCCCTAAGGCAATTGTCTTGTCATGCAATATCCTAATATTAACAAATGATTTTATTTTATAAAAGCTACGAGATGCAATGGACTCAACCTCATAATGACTTAAATAAAATGTGGATTAGAGGTTGCAAAGAATGTAATATTCCAGTGAATTAAGTGTGGGCAGTGATGAGTTTCTGGGAAAAGGAAATTGTGTGGCCAAGGCTGACAATGAGATACTTGATTGGTGAATTCCTCTGCTTGGGCCTCCAACAAGTTATCTCATTCTTGGACATGTAAATCCTGGCGTCAGCATCAAACTGCTCCAAAAGTTTGACCTGACAAAGCCACATTTCAACAGTCCTTCTTCTGAGCTGCTGAAGAAAGCAGATTTTGATGTCAGCTGTGGCTCAGTGGTAGCACTCTCACCTGTGAGTCAGAAAGTTGTTGGTACAAGCCTGGAGATTGCAGCACATAATCTATTTGGTACAGTACTGAAGGAGTGCTGCACTGCCAGAGTTGCCATTTTTCAAATGAAACTTTAAACTAAAGGTCCCAGATGTTTTCACAGATGGACATAAAAGGTCCCATAATACTATTTGAAGAACATGTGAATTTTTTCAGTCTCCTGGCCAATATTTATCCTTCAACTAACATCTGAACAACAAATGGATGATCTGGGCATTTATTTACTTACTGTTCGTGGGACTTGTTTACAGAAATTGGCTGCCACGTTACAACATTGACTATATTTCAAAAGTATTTCATTGGCTGTTAAGCAGTTTGAGATGTCCTGAGGTTGTAAAAGGCACTATGTAAATACGGTTCTTTATTTCTTTGAAACTGGTTGTCAGACAATCAGAGGACAAATTTTACACGACTTGTTCCCGCCTCCAAAACCTAAGGGTAAGTAGAGTGTTGTGATTGATTGCTCTGTGATTGATTACTCTGTGCTGTGTTTGTATGACTGCTCACTATGCTGTCAGTCAACATGAGGGGGCGTGGTTCCAAAAAGTGAAACTAAGACAGACATAAAGAAATTGTGAATTTAGTCTCTTCATGCTTAGGGTACAAAACATAACATCTGGCAACAAAGATGGTGAGTAATTTAAATTTAAAAGGCCCCACGCCTTTCCTGTATTACCAGGAGATTCTCCCATTCCGTGGGACAGATGGATTTCTGGGTTTGAAACCGACTTGCGCGTTACAAGTATGGATGGTACCGATGTAGCAGTGACCTGTAAGAAGGCAATGCTCATGCATTGCCTCAGAGCAGAGCAGAGGACCAGCATAAATTCGAGCAGCTAACGGATGATACGTCTATACATCCACCAGAGATGCCAGGGAAATGGGCAGCCCTAAAACAATATGTGGCAGCATTGTGTCAGTTGGCTTCCACATGAAAATTTGGTGCACTAATTAATTAACTCATTCGTGACCAACTAATTGAAAAAACTTCAATCCCATGAATTAGACAACGCCTACTCATGGAAGGTGATGCTTTGATTTTGGAAAAGGCCATGAACTTGGCCATCCAAATTGACTCCCCCATCTTAGATTCAAAAATGTTACAGAAAAAGACACCTTCTGGCTCAGGGTCGCAGACACAGCTTGCTCAATCAGCTCTAGTGCAAGAGATATGGACAAAGAGATCTCAGCAGGCTCATCATCACTTGCCCTATCATGGTCAGGCACCCTCAAAGATATGCCCAAATTATGGGAATACCCCCAGATTCAAAACACCATTTCTGGCATGAAGGAAAAAAATGCAACTCACGCTCAAAGATAAATCACTTTGTAAAGGCATGCAGGTCGCTGAAGAAGACTTCATCAGTTCAACACATGGAGGAATCTATTCCTGAGAGTGAAATACCGTATGTGTATACTATCGCAAACAGTGAAATACCCGGTTCCATGTACGAGGGTCACTTCAAGGATTGCACAGTCACAATCGCAGGCAATTCAGTATCATTCCTTATTGATGTGGGTGCAAAAGTATCCATATTGAGCGAAGACCTCTAGCATTATTATTTTATGCAATTTTTTCTCCATCCTGCGTCAGACACTCTTCAAGCTTGTGATGATTCCATTATCCCAGTCTTTAGAACAATCTCAGTTCTAGTGCGCTACAAAAATGTTAACCTAGACAAGTTTATGTTCTAATATAAAAGCAAAATACTGCGGATGCTGGAAATCTGAAACAAAAACAAGAAATGCTGGATTCACTCAGCAGGTCTGGCAGCATCTGTGGAAAGAGAAGCAGAGTTAACGTTTCGGGTCAGTGACCCTTCTTCGGAAGTTTATGTTCTACGTGGCCAAATGCAGGAGCGTTATGGGGTAGACCTGTTCGATAAGCTTGGTCTCAAACTTGCAGACCCCACTGGAGCACACATTAATGTGATCAATGATACAGACTATGCACAACAGTATCCTTCCTTATTCACCAGATGTGGGAAGATTAAGGGGTACTGTCATGCTCCTTGCATCTATACATCAATTTCACCTGTTTTGCAAAATTTGAGACAGTTGTTCTGCACAATCTGCGCCACTGTGTCATAGGAGCTGAAATAACTGGAAGCAGACAGTATCATTGAGCAAATCAACTCATCCCCATGGATATCGAACCTAGTCATTGCGTGATGCAAAAATGGAGAACTTAGATGATGTGTTGACCTTAAGGCAGTCAACAAAGCAATTATTCTGGACAGGTACCCGCACCCTATGATCCAAGAACTATCAGCATCATTTCATAACTCCACAGTCTTCAGGAAGCTTGACATGTGACAGAGCTCTCTTCAGATACCACTAGCGGAGTGAAGCTGAGATCTTATAACCTTTGTTACGTATGATGGCGTGTTTCAGTAGTGCAGAATGCTCTATGGATTAAGTTCAGCATCTAACGTGTTCCAGAAGATTGTCTCTTCAATCTTGTCAGAAGTTGAGTGGATGCTCAACCTTCTCGACAACGTTGTCATCCATGGAAAGGACAAAGCAGGACACGATCAGCGATTGTCCACGGTTCTCACTCGATTCGTACAACACAATTTGACACTCAACAAGGAGAAATGCACACATGTGGCATCCAAAATTGACTTCATGGGTACAAAGTGACAGCAGCTGGAGTAAAGCTTGCGTACGACAACATCAAAGCCATTCATGTTCTTCCAAACCTGTCTAATGCAAAAGAATTGGCATCATTCCTCAGCACTACCAACTTTTATCACAAACTTGTGCTCCAATACATGGAGATTGCGGAGCATCTCTGAAAGATCATTAGATCATAGGAAATGGGAGTAGGTGTAAGCCATTCGGCCCCTCAAGCCTGCTCCACCATTCAATAAGATCATGACTGATCTGATTGTGGCCTTAACTTCACTTTCCTGCATGCCTCCCATAATCCTTGACTCCTTTGTAGATCAAAAATCTGTCTAATTCAGCCTTGAATATATTCAATGACCCAGCCTCCACTTCTCTATGGGAAAGAGAATTCTAAAGAATAATGACCCTCTGAGAGAAGAAATTCCTCCTCATATCAGTCTTAAAAGGGAGCCCCCTTATTTTGAAACTCTGCCTCTTGGTTCTAGATTCCCCCATGAGCGGAAACATCCTCTCAGCATTTACCCTGTTAAGTCCCTTTAGAATCTTGTATGTTTCACTAAGATCACCTCTCATTCTTCTAAACTCCAATGAATATAGGCCCAACCTGCTCAACCTTTCATCATAAGACAACCCCTTCATCCCAGGAATCAACCTAGTGAACCTACTCTAAACTGCTTTCTTAAGTAAGAAGACCAAAACTGTACACAGTATTCTAGGTGCAGTCTCACCAATGCCTTGTACAGTTGTAGAAAGACTTCCATACTTTCATACTCCATCACTCTTGCAACAAATTCCAATATTCCATTTGCCTTCCTAATTACTCGCTGTACCTGTATGTTAACCTTTTGTGACTCATGTACAAGGACTCCCAGATCTCTGTACCGCGGCATTCTGCAGTCTCTCTCCATGTAAATAATATTCTGCTTTCTATTCTTCCTGCCAAAGTGGACAATCTCACATTTTCCCACATTAAACTCCATCTGCCAATTTTTTCCCACTCACTTAACCTATCTATATCCCGTTTCAGACTCTTCGTGTCTTCCTCACCAGCTTTTTTCCTTTCTATCATTGTATCAGCCACAAATTTGGCTACGATACAGTTGGTCCCTTCATCCAAGTTATTAATATAGATCATAAATAGTTGAGGCCTCAGCACTGATGCCTGTGGCATTCCACTAGTTACAGTTTGCCAACCTGAAAATGCCCCATTTATCCTGACTCCCTGTTTCCTGTTAGTTAGCCAATCCTCTGTCCATGAGCTCTTATCGTGTGTAGTACCTTTTATGTGGCACCTTATCGAATGCCTTTTGGAAATCCAAATACACTACATCTACTGGTTCCCCTTTATCCACCCTACTTGTTACTTCCTCAAAGAACTCTAATAAATTAATCAAACATGGTTTCCTTTTCAAAAACCACATTGAGTCTGCCCGATTGCATTATGATTTTCTAAATGTCCTGCTACTACTTCCTTAATAATGGATTCTAGCATTTTCCCAATGACAGATGTCAGACTAACTGGCCTCTCATTTCCTGCTTTCTGTCTCCCTCCTTTCTTGAATAGAGCTGTTTCGTTTGTTGTTTTCTAATCCGCTGGCATCCTTCCAGAATCTAGGGAATTTTGGAAGATTACAACTAATGCAGCCACTTCTACTAAAATCCTAGGATGCAGGTTATCATCAGGCCCAGGGGACTTGTCAGCCTTTAGTCCCATTAGTTTTCCTAGTAATTTTTCTCTCGTGATAGTGCTTGTTTTAAGTTTCCCCTCCCTTTTTCCTCGATTTTCTATTGTTCTTGGGATGCTCTTTGTGTCTTCTACTGTGATGACAGATACAAAATACTTGTTCAAAGTCTCTGCCATTTCCTTGTTTCCCATTATTAATTCCCCAGTCTGATCCTCTAAGGGACCAATGTTACTTTAGCTACTCTCTTCCTTTTTATATATTTGTAGAAGCTTTTACTGGCTGTTTTTATATTTCTTGCTCGTTTACTCTCATACTCTAATTTCTCACTTTTTTTTAATCATCCTCTGCTGGTTACTAAAATTTTCCCAATCCTCTAGCCTACCACTAATCTTTGCAGCATTGTATGCCTTTTCTTTCAATTTGATACCATCCTTAACTTCCTTAGTTAGCCACAGATGGTGCATCCTTTTCAAAGAGCCTTTCTTTCCCAATGAAATCTGTCTTTGTTGAGAGTTGTGAAATATCTCCTTAAATGTCTACCACTGCTTCTCTACTGTCTTACATTTTAAGTTACTTGTCCAGTCCACTTTAGCCAACTCTGTCTTCATTCCCTTGTAAATGCCTTTATTTAAGTTTAAGTCTCTAGTTTCAGATCCAAGTTTAGAAATACCACTGAATGATAATTTGTAGTTATATTAAGTTGTTTAATTAGTAAAGCTACAAATTTAATACAATACTAACATCTCTCTAGTACCAGTTTAAACTACTTCCCCAGTTTAGAAATGGGAAAAAAACATTGAAAGTCAACAACCAATCACCTACCTGCTCACCTAATCAATGTCTCTGGGCTTCAGCTCTCAGTTCTCTCTGTCTCTGGTTCCCGCTCTTGGATCACTCCTTGTTCTGTACAAGACCAGAACGGCACCTCCTCCCTCACTGCACCAAATTCTCACACTTACCAAATTCCCGAGTTAAGCACACTCTCTCACAGGACTCAGTTGAGCTGAGATTTGTGCTACCGCTGATACACAATGAAAATGGACAATCGCACAGCAAACAGTATTTGACACTTTGCAGGTGAAAATAGCATCTCCGCCAGTCCTCATACATTTCAATCCACATGCAGAAACATAAGTCATAACAGATGCGTCAGGAAATGCAGTAGGAACTGTACTCTCACCGTACATTACAGGAAGCAAACAACCGATCACACCCGTTGTCGGAAATTGGATGTAAATCCTCCACTGGCAAACAGGCTGCACTAGCCTGCATCTCCGCTTATGAACATTGGCTCATGCATCTCTATGGTAGGAAGCTCATCCTCCGCATTGATCACCAAGCGTTGATTACATTGTTAGCCACGTCAGGATATGGTCATAGACCTCTACGCATCAACCGATGATCTGATCATCTTCATTAGTATAGCTTCGAGGTCGAATATCTCACAAGTTCATACAACTGAGTAGCTGACATGCTTAGCCGCACTACTATTGCTGGCAGCGTTAGCGATACCGGATTAACTTGCAACGTCGAAGCCTACGTAGTCACGGTGATTTCTCATGGGACCACAAATCGTGTGACGCAAGAGTAGAAGGCAGAATCGGCGACAGACAGCGTACTGCAGAAAGTAAGTCAGTACCTAAAAACTGACTGGCCTGGTGAAATAGGGAAGAATTAGTCCTGACTACAGAGTACACAACGAGTTCACATTGTTTAATGACAACTGTATCGCATGCGGAATTGGAGCAGTTATCCCGAATATGCCACAGCAACATGTATTGCATCTTGCCCATAAGGACATCCGGGTGTTGTTAAGATGAAACAACGATCCAGTGAAGCAGTCTGGTGGCCAGCAATAGATTGCCGCATGGAAGAGTTCATCAGAAACTGTGTCGCATGTACACTCAGTGATAAATCTGCTAAACCATGTCCCTCACCACTACAACCGACCCCACGGCCAACAAAACCATGGCAACAACTCCAAGTAGATATTTTTGTAGAAATGCATGCAGCCTCGAGCAATCAATTTTTTGCTTGTTGTTCATGATCTACATAGCAAATGGCTGGAAATCGGCAAAACAAATCCCATAACCATCACTTCGGTCATTGACATTCTAGACAGGTTGTTTACAAAGTGGGCTTTGCCAGCGACTATCACAATGGACAACGGACCGCAATTTGTTTCCAGTCAGTTCACGGAGTTCCTAGCACGCAACAGAATTCACCGCCATCTGACATCGCGATACAACCCGCAATCGAATGGTGGTATCGAATGTTTCAACAGGGTGATCAAGGAAGGTTTGCGAGCTAGCATGTTAGAGGGGAAAACTTTTGAACAAACTATTCATATGTTATTTCACACTTATCAATCCATCCCACACTCTCTGACTGGAAAGACACTGGCTGAACTTATGATTGTTCGCAATGTTCACACGCCGTTGAACATTCTTCAGCCATCACTGCCATCCAATGTGAATACCAGAGCGAAAGCAGAAGAAATCATAAAGCAACAGGGCACAGTAAAAGCATACATTGATAAGCAAACATGCTCAAGGAAACCACAATTCACAGAGATTGGGTTCATATCAAATGTCCAAATCGCAATCACAAGCTTGCGTCTACTCTATTGTGACCTAAGCTGATCAAGCGGATGCTTGGTACCAATGCTTATCTCTCAGATGACAACATCAAGGGAAATGCGAGATGCTCGAATACGAGCAGACCTGGAGATTTCGACAATCATGACTACAAGCATACATTTCCTTTACTGATTAGCTATCATGATGTTGATCATTTACCTCAACAAGATGATCGCGCTGAACCACAACCAAGTCTTCGTTGATCTCAGCGCCATTACAGGAGGCCTCCATATCTCAAAGATTATTTGTGTACTGAGAGGAACAAATGGGCTCTAAGACTGGGATTTTACGTGGCCCACTGAGGTGGGATTGGAGGCGGGGGGACATGGAGGCGGGGGGACACAGAGTACTGCAATGGGTTGCAGGAGGTGCGGAGAGCCCGTTGCCTCCCAGTCACCAAGCGATCTTCCCGGGGGCAGGATAGGCCGATGACAGCCTTCCCACCCAGAGGCCAATTGAGGCCCTTAAGTGGCCTATTAATGGCCAATTAAGGGCCTCTTCCTACCGCTGTTGAGATGTTAACAACGACAGGTGGGTGCCTCAGCCATGCGGGATGACACCTTGTAACACACGGCGCCCCGTTTACGGGCTTGTTGGGGGGGCCCTCCTTCATGGGCAATTTGTGGCCCTAAGAGGACCCCTGCTGGGAACCTCTACGTCCCAGGATCCCCCTCCTCCTGGACTGCACGACCACCCTCCACCCTCCTCGCCAGGACCTTCCAGAGTGGCCCCAGCGACCCCGCCTCACTCGGGGTCCAGGGTTCCTGCATTGGGCTTGGGTCCAAGGCCTCTGCAGTACCAGCAGTGGCCACTGCTCCCACTGATTGGCCGGCAGCTCATAGAGGCGGGATCCCTGTCTTTAAAGGTTTGGGGATCCCGGCTTCTGAAACTTTGATTTAAAAAGACCAGAGGAATGCTCCGGGGGGACACGAAAAGGCAGAGGCAGGCGTTCCTTCGTCTTTTCGGCCCAGCGCTGGGAGCTGCGCCTCCAGCACAAAATTCGGCCCTAAGAAATGACACAATATATACTTGTTTGATGCTTATGAAGGTTTGATTCAAAATAAGCTCCTTAGTCGATAAGAGGGAAAATATGTTGTGTTTGATTGCACAGTGATTGTTTATCCTGTGCTCTGTTTGAAAGACTGCTCACTATGCAGTTAGTCATCCCTGAGGGGCATGGTTCCAAAAGTGAAACTAAGACAGATCCGGGCAAGTAACCCACCTGCTGACTCATCAAAGCCTGTCCATCATCAACAAGGCACAAATCAGGAGTGTGATGGAATACTCTCCACTTGCCTAGATGAATACAGCTCCAACAACACTCAGGAAGCTCGACACTATCCAAGACAAAGCAGCCCGCTTGATTGGCACTGTAATGAGAAGCTTTTTATGTTGTCTGATGCAGCATAAATGAGATGCGTGGAGTTCAGGTTATTGAAGATCTCAAATCGGTTTATTAACAGCTAACAAGTATGTACAGTGCAGAGCTAATGATTTACATGACTTGCCTCGAGGTGTTACAGTAGCAGAGTGAGACTGGCATGTAGTTACATGACTGCATCCTGGTGCTCAGCTCATTAGCATACTAAGATTTTAAAGGGACATCACTCTTAAAGGCAATCACACAGCATCCAAAGATAAGTCTCTTATGCTAAAAGTAAAGATACACAAAATTAGATAACATCAAAATGATTTACAGATGGATAGGGATTGTGAAATTTACAAATATAGAGATTTGCAAGTCCATATATCGTCTCGGTGGTTTGACAACTCTTGCTCGGAGAGTTTGCATCTCATCAGTGGTGTTCTTTCTGTAGTTTCTCCCTCTCTGCATTCAGTTTCTGTTGCTCAGCCTGCTAACATACTCTGTTGCTATTCTCTAGAAGACTACTTTTGGGGCCTTGTCATTCTTGGAAAGTTCCGGCATCTCATCTTGAAGAGCTAACAGATGATGCTTCAATTCTTTCCTCCTCTGTCTCCTCAGAACATTGCACGTCCTTCGCCTCTCCTCATCCTCTGCGTCTGAAGGCCTGGTTCTCAAGGTCAAGGACTTGTTGGAACTTGGAACTTCAGGGACCCGGGTTCAATTCTAGGTACTGCCTGTGTGGAGTTTGCAAGTTCTCCCTGTGTCTGCGTGGGTTTTCTCCGGGTGCTCTGGTTTCCTCCCACAAGCCAAAAGACTTGCAGGTTGATAGGTAAATTGGCCATTATAAATTGTCACTAGTATAGGTAGGTGGTAGGGAAATATAGGGACAGGTGGGGATGTTTGGTAGGAATATGGGATTAGTGTAGGATTAGTATAAATGGGTGGTTGATGTTCAGCACAGACTTGGTGGGCCGAAGGGCCTGTTTCAGTGCTGTATCTCTAATCTAATCATAATCTATATCACTGTTCCTTTACTGTCACTGGATCAAAATCCTGAAACTTAAAGGGTATATCAACAAAACATGTGACTTCTAAATTGAGAGGCCAGTCATAATGTACAGTGACTCTGTAGCGCTCTTCTATAGCAGACTGCACCAGATAAATTGCAGCAGTTCAAGAAAGCAGCTCATCACCACCTTCCCAAGGGCACTAGGGATGGACAACAAATGCTGGCCTTGCCAGTGATGCTCACATCCCATAAAATGAATACAAAGAATAAAAAAAAGCTGACACACACACACGGAAACTGTGAGTCTAGTTTCTTTATGCTTGGGCTACGAAACATAACTTAGAGGAAGGAAAATGGGATATCTTTGAAAGTTAAAGCCTAAATGGACAAGATATGAGGGTAGTTTCCTGAGTTCATACTGGGCTTGTACTAGAGAACCTTGTCTGCCCACACTGCATATTGAAAAGTCAGAAAACTGTGGGCAAAAGGCCCTCAATTTTGTAAAATGTGGTGGCAGTAGGCAAGGAAACCATGAAACCCCAACAACCTTTCAGGAAAATTACCCCCAATATTTGCAGAAAACTAAAAAAGAGTGGAGAGGATATAACGATAAACAAATGCCAGATATAAGAAAGCATTTTAATTGCTCATATTATTACACATTATAGTAATAAAGACACTCTTAACCTCTCAGTAGGAATGTTATTGCAACATTAAGTTAGCTTTCCACCTCAGAGTATCAAAGCCAAAATGTTAAACAAAACAGCCAGCCTACAAATAATAAGTACCCAGAAATGATTCCGTACTAAGGGACGCATTTGACACTTTGCACAATACTGTGCTAATTATATTTGTTAAAGTTCTTAGGTCTTTAATAGTGTATTCTCTCTCTGTGATCCAAAAGAATTTATTGTCAGCAGATCTTGTCTCCTCTGATCGGGAAACTGTACTTTCTTTATATTCTGCTCTTGCAGAGTACACAAGGGGATAGAAATTATGCTACTTGATGGAATCTGGTTGCTGAATTTAGTGTAGTCTTGTGTTATCCTACCAGCCTCTCTTTGGAAAGTCTACGTTGCCACAAAGAAATGAGAAATTCTTTTACACAGTATTCAACAAATACTAAAAGCAGAATAAATATACCAAGGGTGACTCGGTCTGTAGTGAGTCATCCACCCTCCAGAAGATTGGCTTGGGATTGAGTATAAGAGCCATTAAAACTTTGATAAATGAAGTTGTGCTTACTGGCTGGGTAATAGCAGCCTGCTTTGTCTTCTAAGGAACTATCCCTCAAGCAAGAAGTAAAAATTAGTCTTTTGGTATAATCATTAACCTCCCTCTCACCCGGTAATAATTCAAAATCCTCATTTAAGCCCTTTCATATCAAAATCAATACCTCAGTTAATCCCTTTGATGAAGTTTTACCCTGCCAACCTCAAAAATATGTCATATATATCTGATATTAACAATAGTGAACAGATGTCACAAACACAGTGATGAATATCTTTGAATATGAACATGCAGAAACGTAACTGAACCAGCCACGTAAATACTATGGCTTCAAAATCAGGTCAGAGGCCAGAAATTATGCGACAAGTAACTCACCTCCTGACTCCCCAAAATCTGTCCATCAGCTACAAGGCACAAGTCAGGAGCGTGATGGAATACTTTCCACTTGCCTGGATGACTGCAGCTCCAACAACACTCAAGAGGCTCAACAGTATCTAGGACAAAGCAACCCACCTAATCAGCAGCCCCCTCACCACCTTGAACATTCACTTGCTCCACCACTAGCACACAGTGACTGTAGTGTGTACCATCTACAAGAACCTTCCAAACCTGTGACCACCATTAACTGAAAATTCCCCTCCAAGTCAATCCTCATTCTGACTTGGAAATATATTGCCATTCCTTCATCATCACTGGCCAAAATCCTGGAACTCCCTCCCTAACAGCATTGGGGGAGTACCTTTATGACACAAACTGCAGTGGTTCAAGAAGGCAGCTCACCACCGCCTCCTCAAGGGCAATTAGGAATGGACAACAAATCCTGGCCTAGCCAGTGACACCTGCATCCCATGAATGAATTTTAAAAAATTTGCAAGTCCATGTTGATCAAACAAAATCGCCACAATTGAAGAAATTATCACTTTAAAAAAACAAGGAAGCCTAACAGTTTTGTCTTTTGATCAAAGAAAGAAATGCATTTATTTAGTGCTGTTCACAAACACCGGACGTCTCAAAACACTTTACAACAAATGAAGTACTTTTGAAGAGTATTCACTGTTGCAGTGTATAAAACGCAGCAGCCAATTTACACAAATCAAACTCCCACAAACACTAGTTCGGGGCGGGAAGTCCTGGGAACAGCCTTCCATCCCGCTGCCAAGTGAGGCCTTTAACTGGGTCTCAATTAACCCCAATTAAGGGCCTCTTCCTGACGCAACCACAATTACCCATGGGGTGGGGACCCTGTCGCCGTACGGGAAGCACAGCATGAAAAACCGTGTGGGTTTCTTCCCGGCTCTAGCAACGATGGGTGGGGATATTCTTGTTCAAAAGGCACTTGGTACCCGAACGAGGGACCTGGCATCAGGAAGGGAGGGGGGGGGCCCGCAAGACTTCTCCTGCCCTGACCTAACTAATCCTGATTCCAGCGCCGCTTCTCGGTGTCTGGTCACTGCAGCTACAGCAGAAGCCACCACCTCCATGGTGGTGTTGCAGCTGCCGGCCTCTGTTTGGCCGGCAGCTCTGCAAGGCCAGGGTATCTGGCAATGGGGTCCTATGGAAGGCCTGCTGCTGTCCAGTTAAGTGCCTAATTGGCACTAAATTTAGTGGGCCTTCCGGAAAAGCGTCGATGCGAGGATCTCGGCATTGGTTTCTCCTGACTTTGAGACCCCCCACTGCCAGCATAAAATTCCGCCCAGAATCTTTTGAGTTAGAGGCATCAGTGCTACCAACTGAGCTATGGCTGGCACAACTCAATATCAAATCATAGAGTCATAGAATGGTTACAGCACAGAAGGAGACCATTCGGACCATCGTGTAGACCAGCAAATCTTTTCTCCTTTGAAAGCCTCGATTGAATATGCCTCCACCACCCTATCAGGAGTTCATTCCAGATCCTAACCATTCGCTGTGTAAAACAGTTTTTCCTAATGTCGCTCTTGCTTATTTTGCCGCTCACTGTAAATCGGTGTCCTCTGGTTTTAGACCTTTCCACCAATGGAAACAATTTCTCTCTAACTACTCTGTCCAGATCCCTCATGATTTTGAACATGTCTATCAAATCTCCTCTTAATCTTCTGTTCTCCGAGGAGAACAGTCTCAGCTTCTCCAATCCATCAACATAACTGAAGTCCCTCATCCCTGGAACCATTCTAGTGAATCTTTTCTGCAAGGTCTTTAATGCCTTCATAAAGTGTGGTGCCTCTAATCGAATATAATACAGGTTCATCATAACATCCCTGCTTTTGTACTCTATGCCTTTATATATAAAGCCAAGGATCCTGTTTTATGCTTTATTAACCACTTTCTTAACCTTCCCTGCTACCTTCAATGATTTGTGCACTTATACCTCCGAGTCCATCTGCTCCTGCAACCCTTTTGGAATTTTACCCTTTATTTTATATTGCATCTCCCTCGTTCTTCCTACCAAAATGAATCACTTCACATTTTTCTGCATTAAATTTTACCTGCCAATTGTCCACCCATTCCACCATCCTGTCTATGTCCTCTTGAAGTTTATCACTATCCTCCTCATAGTTCACAACTTTTCCAAGTTTTGTGTCGCCCGCAAATTTTGAAATCGTGCCCTGTACACCCAAGTCTAGGCCAGTAATATCTATCAAGAAAAGCAGTGGTCCTAATCCCAACCCTTGGGGAATCCCACTATACCTTCCTCCAATCCAAAAAACAATTGTTCAGCACTACTTTCTGTTTCCTGTCACTCAGCCAACTTTGTATCCATGTTGCTACTGTCTCTTTTATTTCATGACCTTTAACATTGCTGACAAGTCTGTTATGTCGCACTTTATCAAATGCCTTTTGGAAGTCTGTGTACAATACATCAACCACATGACCCTCATCAACCCCCTCTGTTACTTCATCAAAAAACGCAAGCATGATAGTTAAAATGAAATAAAAACAAGAAATGCTGGAACTACTCAGCAGGTCTGGCAGCATCTGTGAAAAGAGAAGCTGAGTTAACGTTTCGGGTCAGTGACCCTTCTTCGGAACTGACAAATATTAGAAAAGTCACAGGTTATAAGCAAGTGAGGTGGGGGGTGGGGCAAGAGATAACAAAGGAGAAGGTGTAGATTGGACAAGGCCACATAGCTGACCAAAAGGTAATGGAGCAAAGGCAAACAATATGTTAATGGTGTGTTGAAAGACAAAGCATTAGTACAGATTAGGTGTTAACGGACTGAATATTGAACAGCAGCAAGTGCAAACATGAAAAAAAACTGTGGGTAAGCAAACTGAACAAACTAAGATGAAATGAAATAAATGCAAAAAAAAGATTGTAAAAAATGTAAAAAAGAAAAAATAACTAAAAATGAAAGTAAAATGGGGGGCTGTCATGCTCTGAAATTATTGAACTCAATGTTCAGTCCGGCAGGCTGTAGTGTGCCTAATCGGTAGATGAGATGCTGTTCCTCAAGCTTGCATTGATGTTCACTGGAACACTGCAGCAATCCCAGGACAGAGATGTGAGCATGAGAGCAGGGGGGAATGTTGAAATGGCAAGCAACCGGAAGCTCAGGGTCCTGCTTGCAGACTGAGCGGAGATGTTCCGCAAAACGGTCACCCAGTCTGCGCTTGGTCTCCCCAATGTAGAGGAGACCACATTGTGAGCAGCGAATACAGTATACTACATTGAAAGAAGTACAAGTAAATCGCTGCTTCACCTGAAAGGAGTGTTTGGGGCCTGGAATAGTGAGGAGAGAGGAGGTAAATGGGCAGGTATTACACCTCCTGCGATTGCAGGGGAAGGTGCCATGGGACGGGGATGAGGTGGTGGGGTAATGGAGGAGTGGACCAGGGTGTCACGGAGGGAACAATCCCTTCGGAATGCTGACAGGGGAAGGGAGGGGAAGATGCGACTAGTAGTGGCATCATGCTGGAGGTGGTGGAAATGGCAGAGGATGATCCTTTGGATATGGGAGGGATGGGAAGGCGTGAGGGTAGAGGTGCGGGAAATGGGCCGGACACGGTTGAGGGCCCTGTCAACCACAGTGGGGGGAAATCCTCGGTTGAGGAAAAAGGAGGTCATATCAGAAGCACCATCATGGAAGGTAGCATCATCAGAGCAGATGCGTTGGAGACGGAGAAACTGGGAGAATGGAATAGTTAAACATGAGTTTCCCTTAACAAATCTGTGATGGCTTTACTTGATCAGTCCATATTTGTTCAAGTGGCTGTTAATTGTATCCCAAATTATCGTTTCTAAAAAGCGTTCCCACCACCAAGATTAAACAGACTGGCCTGTAGTTGCTGGGCTTATCCTTACACCCCTTTTTTGAATAGGGGTGCAGAATTTGCAATTCTCCAGTCTTCTGGCACTACCCCTGTATCTAACAAGGATTGGAAGATTATGGCCAGTACCTCCGCAGTTTCCACCGTTACTTCCCTCAGTATCCTTGGATGCATCTCATCCGGTCTGAGTGACTTAACAATTTTAAGCACAGCGAGCCTATCTAGTACCAACTCTTTATCAATTTTTAGTCCATCCAGTGTCTCAAATACCTTCCCTCTCACTTTGATTTGGAAGCACCTTCTTCCTTGGTAAAGACGGTTTAGTACCTCAGCCATGCCCCCTGTCTCCATGTGTAAGTTACCTTTTTGGTCCCTAATCAGCCCACTCCTCCTTTTACTATCCTTTTACTATTTATATGCTTACAGAGGACTTTTGGATTCCGTTTTATGTTAGCTGCCAGTCTCTTCTCATACATTCTCTTTCCTTACTTATCTTTTCACTTCCCCTCTGAACCGTCTTCATTCAGCCTGGTTCTCAATTGTATTATCCACCTGACATCTGTCATATACACTCCTTTTCTACTTTATCTTACTCTCTATCTCTTTTGTCATCCAGGGAGCTCTGGATTTGTTTGTCCTACCTTTCCGCTTGTGGGAATGTACCTCAACTGTATCCAAACTATCACCTCTTTAAAAACAGCCCATTATTCAATTACCGTTTTGCCTTTCAATCTTTGATTCCAAATAACCTGGGTCAAAGCCATTCTCACCCCATTGAAATTGGCCCTCCCCCAGTTAATTATTTTTCTCTGGATTGCACCTTGTCCTTTTTCATAGCCAACCTAAACCTTATGATACTATGATCACTGTCCCCTAAAGGTTCCCCTATTGATACTTGATCCACTTATCCCATCTCATTTCCAGAACCAGATGCAGCAATGCCTCCTTCCCTATTGGACCAGAAACATACAGAAATAGAAAATTCTCCTGAACATACCTCATAAACTCTTCCCCTTCTCTGACCTTTACACTATTATTATCCCAGTCTATATTAGGAGAATTAAAGTCCTCCATTATAACTACTCCATAGTTCTTACAACTGTCTGTAATTTCCTTGCTAATTTGTTCCTCTATATCTTTCCCACTAGTTAGTGGCCTATAGAATACCTCCTGTAGTGTAATGGAATCCAGGAATATTTAGTACCCAATCCTGCCCGTTTATGAGCCAGGACTCCGTTATCACCACTACATTGTATTTCTATGTGGCTATCTGTCCCTACAGCTCACCAACCTTATTCACCACACTCCGTGCTGTCATACATGCCAAGAATGAGGCACACATTATTTCGTCACATGAACATTAAAAACTTAAAAATGTTGCTTGGAAGGTAAGAGGGCCTGTCACAAGGAATTGCCAGGCCCTTTGCCTGAAAGCCCTTTTTTGCATACTAGCAGACAATGTTGGAACAAAGGACCCAGTCCCTGCTTCTGCAATATACAAAAGGCCTGGTCAGGCCAGTTTTGCACATGACTAACTGATGATTGGAGCTGTTTGAATTTGAACTTGCCACAGAGTGTTTGAAATTCAGAAAGCTGTTTGCTCCTGGACTGAGAAGATCTCTCTCCTGTCTGCTCTCATCTCTTTCTCACAGAACTGAAGACCCGTATTAGAGTTTAAGTTTAAGTTGTAATAAATTTCAATCTTTCTTCTTTAAAACTAAGAAAGCCTGTTTATGCTCATTTCTTTGCCTTATAATTGGAAAGCGGTGAACAAAGATTCACCAAAGAGGAAGCTCAAAACACAGTGTGTTTAGAAAACAAAACCCTGTTACAATAAGACCAGCTGAAGACATTAAAAGACACCTAGACACCTTTCTCACCTTGTCGTAACAGTGTGTTCACTTTGATGCACAGTAAAACTACTTTGGACCTTACTATATTCTCCCTTACTCTAACCTCATCTAATGCCTTACTATTTCCTAGTCTAGTGCAATCTGTCTCTCCCAGTTTCCTGTGCACCATGTTTCTCCTCTCTAATGTTACCTCCTGGTTCCCACACCCCTGCCAAGTTAGTTTCAATCCTCCCCAGCAGCACTAGCAAATCGCCCACAAGGACATTGGTCCCAGTTCTGTTCACATGCAACCTGTCCAGCTTGTACAGAACCAACCTCCCCCAGAACTATTTCTATGCTCATTAGTGCGGGGCACTGAGAGTAATCTGGAGATTACTACCTTTGAGGTCCTGCTTGCTAGTTTTTATCCTAGCTCCCTAAACTCTGGCTGCAGGATCTCATTCCTCTTCCTATCTATGTCATTAATACCAATATGGACCATGACTGTTGGCTGCTCACCCTCCCTCTTCAGGGTGCTCTGCAGCCACTCAGTAACATCCTTGGACTTTGGCACCCTGGAGGCAAAATACCATCCTGGATTCGCGTCTGTGGCCACAGAAATGGCTATCTGTACCTCTAACTATTGAATCCCCTGTCATGATAGATTTCCCAATCTTCCTCCTGCCCCCCTGTAGAGCTGAGCCACCTGTGGTGCCATAGACTTAGCTGTGGCTGCATTCCCCAGAGGAACCATCACCCTCACCAATATTCAGAACTGAGTACTGGTTGGAGAGTGAAATGCACTCAGGGGAGTCCTGCACTAGCTGCCTGGCCATCCTTGACTGCCTGACAGTCACCCATTACCTCTCTGCCTCTTAAGCTCCTGGGTGACCACATCTATAAACATAAACAAGAAATGCTGGATTCACTCAGCAGGTCTGGCAGCATCTGTGGAAAGAGAAGCAGAGTTAACGTTTCGGGTCAGTGACCCTTCTTCGGAACTGACAAATATTAGAAAAGTCACAGATTATAAACAAGTGAGGTGGGGGTTGGGCAAGAGATAACAAAGGAGAAGGTGCAGATTGGACCAGGCCACATAGCTGACCAAAAGGTCACGGAGCAAAGGCAAACAATATGTTAATGGTGTGTTGAAAGACAAAGCATTAGTACAGATTAGGTGTGAATATACTGAATATTGAACATCAGCAAGTGCAAACCTGAAGAAAAACAACCTGAAAAAAACAGTGGGTAAGCAAACTGAACAAACTAAGATGAAATGAAATAAATGCAAAAAAAGATTGTAAAAAATGTAAAAAGGAATGCAAAAAAAAAGGAAGAAAAAATAACTAAAAATGAAAGTAAAGTGGGGGGCTGTCATGCTCTGAAATTATTGAACTCAATGTTCAGTCCGGCAGGCTGTAGTGTGCCTAATCGGTAGATGAGATGCTGTTCCTCGAGCTTGCATTGATGTTCACTGGAACACTGCAGCAATCCCAGGACAGAGATGTGAGCATGAGAGCAGGGGGGAGTGTTGAAATGGCAAGCAACCGGAAGCTCAGGGTCCTGCCTGCGGACTGAGCGGAGATGTTCCGCAAAGCGGTCACCCAGTCTGCGCTTGGTCTCCCCAATGGAGAGGAGACCACACTGTGAGCAGCGAATACAGTATACTACATTGAAAGAAGTACAAGTAAATCGCTGCTTCACCTGAAAAGAGTGTTTGGGGCCTGGGATAGTGAGGAGAGAGGAGGTAAATGGGCAGGTATTACACCTCCTGCGATTGCAAGGGAAGGTGCCCTGGGACGGGGACGAGGTGGTGGGGGTAATGGAGGAGTGGACCAGGGTGTCGTGGAGGGAACGATCCCTTCGGAATGCTGACAGGGGAAGGGAGGGGAAGATGCGACTGGTAGTGGCATCATGCTGGAGGACATCTATAAACATGTTATCCATGAAACTCTCAGCCTCGTGGAGGCACCGCAGTGATGCCAGCTGCTGTTCAAACTCCAAATCCCGGAGCTTAAACTGCTGCACATATGGTTGTCCAGGACACGAGAACAGTCCTGGAGTTCCCACATGGAGCAGGATGTGCACTCTACGAACCGAGTTGCCCTGCCACGCCTCTATTTATTAGACTATTACACTTACCAATTAAATAAGTAAAAACTCACCAGCTACTCACCAATCAGCTGCTTCTCTTGCGCTGACATCACTATTTTATAGTGAGGTTAACTGAAATTTTTTACTTAACTCTTACTATCTAAAAATGAAAGAGTGTAATTTACAGAAAAACTCAGAAAAATTCAAAACTCTTTAGTGTTACTATCCCCTGTTAATTTTAACTTTATCTCCTTGATCTGATTGATTAATTGAGCACTGATTTTAATTGTATGATAAATTATCATATTGGCTTTAGTTTTTAGTTTTTATACTAATTAAATGATAAAATCTTACTTTATAGTTGATTAATTTACACCAAATTAAAAGCTTACCATTATACTCACCCCGCATGACTCCTTGACCAGTCACGTCAATTCACAATATCTTTTTTCCTGTTCGGTTCCAACTCACAGATCCCGACCAGTCTCTGCTTCTCTGCTCCAATCCCGGCCTTTTCTCCCCTTCTCCGCTCCGATCCTGGCTTGCTCTCCGTTGCTCCGCTCCGATCCCAGCCTGGTCTCATATTGTCCGCTTCGATCCCAGCCTGCTCTCTATATCTCCACTCCAGTTCCAGCCTGCTTCATATCCTATAAAATACATAAAAGAAGTTGTGAAGTTCAGTGGGGTTCCCCAGATTGCCAGCATGAATTCAGGGAAACCATAAAAAAGAACATTTTTAGGGGCTTCCACAGGCCTCCAGCCGGTGTTACTGAAGAGTTCGCTAGATGGACGAATGGAGTAGATCCTGACTTTATGATAGCATTAACTGAGTAATAGAGAGTAGGCAGCCCATTTTACATCTCCCTCCATTTTATTTCTATTGACTTCAATGGGGAGAGATATAAAATGGGTTGCTGACTTGCGATCATCCATTTTAGTTTGGACAAAGTCAAGATTTATCCCATGGTCATCTCCTCTTACTGTGTTTAAGTTAAGAAAGAAAGACCCCAATATTTACAGGGAGGCAGGGTGAGCTGAGGAGAGGCCTGCAGTCAGGAGAGCAGGGGGTGGAGGGACCCTGTAGATCAGGGTTGGGGGAAGTTAAAGGCTTTCTTGAGGGGTCTGTGGGTGCACTTCTGCTCCTCCTGGTCCACACGGTGGGCTGAAACAGCCATTCACCTTGCGGAGTCAGCAGTTCCTGTCTTCTTTTCACTGTAGAGTTTCCCAACCCCTGAGAAACCTTTGCAGCAGTACATTTGAAATCAGGCTCCCAAGTGCACCGTGGGAGCCCAATTTCAGTACAATAATTAAGTTTTGTAACTCTCCAAGGTGGAACACTCGGAAAACTGGATACTCAACATGATAAAAATGGTAACAGATGAGTGAGCAGGGGCTTGGGGTCATGCTTTAACCTCAACCCACTCCTGCCCTTCATGGCAGGGTTAATATCAGGGTCAAAGTAATTCAAACTTTGCTGTAATAGCATAAAGTCACATAATTTCTTGCTGCGAAGCTATCTTAGTTCAGTTTATTTCCTGAAAGATTACCAACTCTTATCTGGTAGTGATTGCAATGAGGTTTGGGACTTCGGGCAAGCTGGCAGTGATCAGTTTATTGGAAAAAGGTAAAACTCTCTGAGGTGAACCAGAGTGTAACTGGCAGAACTAACACATTTTCAAACTCAGGCTCTTTATTTTTGTACATCAGCCACAGGATAAAGCCTCGGTATTTGCTGCTCTATCGTTCTGCAACTAAGGGGATGAGGCTTATCAACTCGAGTTGAATGTATTCATGGAGGTTTCATCACATGAACTGCTTGCCACCCCCACACTCCTGCCATTGGTCATCTGACATATCCTGCCCCACAGTGCACCAATTAGTAGGTGAAAAGTCTCTCCATTCCCATATTGGATAGTTCTTGACTTGTCACTCAAACAGCCATTTTCCCCCATTTCCAATATTTTTATAATTAATGAACAAAAGCGTTCCAAGGTTTTTAATGACCCAGCGATTTTTGTCCCAGGTTGCTTTCCGCAGTGTCCTGGAGATTAATTTTCAATTCCTGGAGGTTGCAGAGGAGATGGAGGAGGTTGGCCAATTGCGGGATCTATAAAGGTATTTATTTGTTGGGCCTAAAGAAATCTCTTAGCTCCTCGTGGTCCACAAGAAATGTTGTAAATACACTTAGGTTATGAATTATTCCTTCTCGTCTCCTTTTACCTGCCAAGTTTCCCGAAGCCCAGGAAACCTAAGCAACATTAGTTGAAAATAAAAAAGTTCCCTATATTAAAATCAGGAATGGGGAGCTTGGAAATGGGTTGGGGTCGGGTTTGAAATTTATAACATTTTCGTTTTCCACCTGACCCAAGCCCACCCATTCGTGGGGTTAAAATGACCCCCATGGCATTTCATTCAAACCTGAGAATGAAGAGGGAAATAACTACAAGGAGGTCTGTGGGACTGAAGCCCACTCTAGGCTACTGACAATAACAATTTTCCATTGTAGCTCTCCTTTTAACCTTTGCACCTCAATTCAGAATCAATCCAAACTGACGGGAATAAAATTTCCTCTTTCTGCTGCCTATAAGGGTATTAATGAAATTAGTTTATACAAGAGATGATTTGCAGGGAGCATGGATTGCAGATCCATTGTATCACCTCATTCCATGACAATGTGAAAGGCACAATTCAGCATAGCGACGCCTCATCAGACCCTGTGCTTGAACAAGGGGGACTACAATAGAATGAGGGAGGACTTGGCTAAAGTGGACTGGAAACAAAGATTTTATGGTGGGACAGTTGACGAGCAGTGGAGGACTTTCAAAGCAATTTTTCAAAGTGCTCAGCAAAAGTATATTCCAGTGAAAAGGAAGGACTGGAAGAAAAGGGGTAATCTGCCATGGGTGTCTAAGGAAATAAGGGAGGCTATCAAATTGAAAGAGAAGGCATACAAAGTGGCCAAAAGCAGCATGAAACTAGAAGATTGGGAAAACTTTAAAGGTCAACAGAAAGCTACAAAAAGAGCTATAAAGAAAAGTAAGATGGAACATGAGAAAAAGCTAGCACAGAATATAAAGACAGATAGCAAAAGTTTCTATAAATATATAAAACGAAAAAGAGTGGCTAAAGTAAACATTGGTCCTTTAGAGGATGAGAAGGGGAATTTAGTTATGGGATATGATGAAATGGCCGAGGCATTGAACAGGTATTTTGTATCAGTCTTCACAGTGGAGGACATTAATAACATGCCAGTAATTGACAAAGAGACTAATGTAGGTGAGGACCTGGAAACAATCATTATTACGGAAGAGGTAGTGTTGGGCAAGCTAATGGAGCTAAGGATTGATAAGTCTCCTGGCCCTGATGGAATGCATCCCAGGGTACTAAAAGAGATGGCGGGAGAAATAGCAGGTGCACTGAAGGTAATTTTCCAAAATTCGCTGGACTCTGGGGTAGTCCCAGCTGATTGGAAAACAGCAGATGTGACGCCACTGTTTAAAAAGGGAGCTAGACAAAAGATGGGGAATTATAGACCGGTTAGCTTAACCTCTGTAGTGGGGAAGATGCTTGAGTCTATTATCAAGGAAGAAATAGCAGGGCATCTCGATAGAAATTGTCCCGTTGGGCAGACGCAGCATGGGTTCATGAAGGGCAGGTCATGCTTGACAAATCTTTTGGAATTCTATGATGACATTACAAGCAAGGTGGACAATGGGGACCCAGTGGATGTGGTGTACCTAGATTTCCAAAAGGCCTTCGCCAAGGTGCCGCACAAGAGGCTGCTGCATAAGATAAGGAGGCATGGCGTTAGGGGTAAAGTATTAGCATGGATAGAGGATTGGTTGACTAACAGGAAGCAGAGAGTGGGGATAAATGAGTGCTATTCTGGGTGGCAATCAGTCACTAGTGGTGTGCCTCAGGGATCGGTCTTGGGACCGCAATTATTTACAATTTATATAGATGATTTGGAGTTCGGGACCACGTGTAGGGTGTCAAAGTTTGCAGATGACACTAAGATGAGTGGCAGAGCAAAATGTGCAGATGACTGAAACTTTGCAGAGGAACATAGATACATTGAGTGAGTGGGCAAAGGTCTGGCAGATGGAATACAATGTTAATAAATGTGAAGTCATTCATTTCGGTAGGAGTAACAGTAAAAAGGATTATTACTTGAATGGTAAAGAGTTGCAGCATGCTGCTATGCAGAGAGACCTGGGTGTCCTTGAGCATGAATCGCAGAAGGTTGGTCTGCAGGTACAGCAAGTAACTAGGAAGGCAAATGGAATTTTGTCCTTCATTGCTAAAGGGATTGAGTTTAAAAGCAGAGAGGTTATGTTGCAGCTGTATAAGGTACTGGTGAGGCTGCAGCTGTATAAGGTACTGGTGAGGCCGCACCTGGAGTACTGTGTGCAGTTTTGGTCTCCTTACTTGAGAAAGGATATACTGGCACTGGAGAAGGTGCAGAGGAGGTTCACTAGGTTGATTCCGGAGTTGAGGGGCTTGGCTTATGAGGAGAGACTGAGTAGATTGGGATTATATTCATTGGAGTTCAGAAGAATGAGGGGGGATCTTATAGAAACATATAAAATCATGACGGGAATAGATACGATACAAGTAGAGAGGATGTTTCCAGTGGCAGGTGAAGCTAGGACAAGAGGGCATAGCCTCAAGATTAGAAGGAGCAGATTTAGGACTGAATTAAGAAGGAACTTCTTCACCCAGAGGGTTGTTAATCTATGGAATTCCTTGCCCAGTGAAGTAGTTGACGCTTCTTCAGTAAACGTCTTTAAAGCTAAGATATCTTTTTGAACAATAAAGGAATTAAGGGATACGGTGGGAGCGCGGGTAAGTGGATCTGAGTCCACAAAAAGATCAGCCATGATCTTATTGAATGGCGGAGCAGGCTCGAGGGGCCGGACGGCCTACTCCTGCTCCTAGTTCTTATGATCTTATGACCCCTTTCCTATCCTGAGTGGCGTGAAACAGGGCTGTGTTCTCGCACCTACACTGTTTGGGATCTTCTTCTCCCTGCTGCTCTCACATGCGTTCAAGTCTTCAGAAGAAGGAATTTTCCTCCACACAAGATCAGGGGGCAGCTTGTTCAACCTTGCCCGTCTAAGAGCGAAGACCAAAGTACGAAAAGTCCTCATCAGGGAACTCCTCTTTGCTGACGATGCTGCTTTAACATCTCACACTGAAGAGTGTCTGCAGAGTCTCATTGACAGGATTGCGGCTGCCTGCACCGAATTTGGCCCAACCATCAGCCTCAAGAAAACGAACATCATGGGACAGGACGGCAGAAATGCCCCATCCATAAATATCGGCGACCACACTCTGGAAGTGGTTCAAGAGTTCACCTACCTAGGCTGAACTATCACCAGTAACATGTCTCTCGATGCAGAAATCAACAAGCGCATGGGAAAGGCTTCCACTGCTATGTCCAGACTGGCCAAGGGAGTGTGGGAAAATGGCGCACTGACACAGAACACAAAAGTCCGAGTGTATCAAGGTTGTGTCCTCAGTACCTTGCTCTACGGCAGCGAGGCCTGGACAATGTACGTCAGCCAAGAGTGACGTCTCAATTCATTCCATCTTCACTGCCTCTGGAGAATCCTTGGCATCAGGTGGCAGGACCGTATCTCCAACACAGAAGTCCCCGAGGCTGCCAACATCGCCAGCATATACACCCTACTAAGCCAGCGGCGCCTGAGTTGGCTTGGCCATGTAAGCCGCATGGAAGATGGCAGGATCCCCAAGGACACATTATACAGCGAGCTCGTCACTGGTATCAGACCCACCGGCCGTCTTTGTCGCCGCTTTAAAGACGTCTGCAAACGCGACATGAAGTCCTGTGACATTGATCACAAGTCGTGGGAGTCAGTTGCCAGCGATCGCCAGAGCTGGCGGGCCACCATAAAGGTGGGGCTAAAGTGTGGTGAGTCGAAGAGGCTTAGCAGTTGGCAGGAAAAAAGACAGAAGCGCAAGGAGAGAGCCAACTGCGTAACAGCCCTGTCAACCAATTTTATCTGCAGCTCCTGGAGAAGAGTCTGCCACTCTAGAATTGGCCTTTATAGCCACTCCAAGCGCTGCTTCACAAACCACTGACCACCTCCAGGCGCTTACCCATTGTCTCTCGAGACAATGAGGCCAAAGATAAGGAAGATGGATTGCAGATAGAACACTATAATCCCAATGCTTTGAACTGAGGTCCTTGCCGTGGTCTCAATCCATTCCATAATGTGCATGTTGCCAATTTAAAACCACAATTGGGCTTTATTTCTTGCTCTCATTTTGAAGTGTCTCATTCAAAATGGACAGAATCACCTCGGGTTTCTGTTCTATTGCACTGGTCTGTTCACCGAAATCGGCACAAAAGATAGCGAAATTTTTAAGCACAAATACGTTCGGCACAATTTGAGTTTCAAGTATTTTTCGCGAGTTTAAAAACATCGCGATCGATGCAGGCCCCACCCACAAAACTGGTCGTGCCTTAAGAATGAGTTAATCACTATCGGGAGTATCCACCAATTGCACTCATTCGTGCCTTTAAGGAGGATCCAAAAATGAAGCTGGCTCTTTTGGGCACAAGGACACTAATTAGAATGTTTTAAAAGCATTTAAATGTAATTTTGTTTTCATTTAATAGGAAATGGATTACTGTCCCCCAATACAATTAGGAAGTGGTCTGTATATTTTTTTTATAGTCATTTTCAGTTATTTAAAAATTGGATTACTCAGAAGTAGTGCATCGACACCGTGGGCTGAATTTGACCAGCCCCTCAACATTGGGGGTTGTGGCACGGGGGCCTGTAAAATACTTGTGGGAGCGGCCCGCCACAACCCACGACGCCGGGAAGGCCCCGCTGCATTTACCTGCAGCAGTGAGGCCTCGGTGCGGCCCTCTGCCACTTGATGGCGGGGCCTTCATTTACATATTATAATTAATTAAAACAAAATTCAAATAAACCTACCTGGTCCCGCGGCCGTCCCACGCTGATTTTACGGCTGCCAACTGCAACTTGTATGCCTTCGAATATCCATTCGGAGTTCCGAGGCAAGACACTGGTGGGAAGGGGAGGACTGAAATTATCAGGATGGGGTGGGGGGTGGTGGTGGGGTGCAGCGGGAAAAACACTTCTTATTGGCTGTGGGGATGGTGGAAGGGGTTGAAGGGCAAATGTGAAGAGGTTGGGAGGGAATCCTCACCATCCCACATATCATATACCTACATGCAAACACCCCAATGGGCCCTCTATTGAAGCTAAAACCCCAACTTTAACATAACCTGTCGGTGAAGTGTAAAATTGAGTGTGCTGTAAAACAGGCAGCCGACCCAAACCTGCCTGCTCCTCCAAGAAGGGTTAGATTAAAATCGTAGCTACAATTTCATAATTAAGCTAATTCAGAGAAACCACTCTGTATCTAACCTGTGCTATATCAGAACTAGAATTTCTTGATGCTTATTCTTACACCTTCAAAAATGTACTTTAAAAAATGCCCTCCATTTACTCTGTAATAAAGGCAAGTGTGACATGACAAGACACTGACTGTTCCGTCAAATATGTTTGGTTGTCCTCTCGCTACTAGCTCAATAATTCAAGATGCACTTTACAAGGCGTGGGACCTCACTCTGCTTCAATCGGTGAATAATATGTTTCATGAGGTGGGTTGGAGGCAGGAAGATGAGTGAATGAACAATACTTCCAATTCTCCAGGCAATGTAACATAAGCTCACCTCTCAAACTTAGATTGTAATCTATAAGAATCATTCAACCAAGGAGAAGACATGGGGAACTTTAAGCCATCCACAAGATTACATTTTTCAATGAACAAAATGAAAGGGTAAAGTCTTGCATTTATATGGCACCTTTCACAGCCTCATGACTTCCCAAAGCACTTTACAGCCAATGAAGAACTTTTGAAGTGTAATCGCTGTTGTAATATATGGAATATGTCAGCCCATTTGTGCACAGCAAGATCCCACAAATAGCAATGTGATAATGAGCAGATCATCAGCTTTAGTGATGGATAAATATTGGCCAGGAGACCTTGAGAACTCCCTTGCTCTTCTTTGAAGAGTGCCATGGGATCTTTCACATCCACCTAAAAGGGCGGACTTGGTTTAACATCTCATCAAAAATCAAAGATGTAATTTTATAGAGAACCCAAAATTAGTTGATTGAAGGAGGCTTAGATGGGCCACCAGTACATTCTGCTTGAATGGGAAACAAGAAAAAGCAGTGAGAAAATGCCACAAAAAATATACTCCCATTGGAATATTATAAAAAAATAAATATGCAGAAGCAAAAAGCTAGAGGTTACTTCAGAACTCAATAGGTTAAAAACATTTTGCTAAAAAATAAATTACATCAAACTAAAGCTGCTGCATCCTAAAATTATTTTCCTTCTCCAGGTGTAAGTTATAGCTGAAAAAGCTGAGCTACAAATTAAACAAATAAATCATGTTTCAAATTCTGACCTGTTTAGAAGAGAGTTTCTTATTTTCAGCAAGTATTATCTCTGGGATCCATATCACTGGCCCCTGATCTTTAACGTTAATTTCTACCAATCACAGTCATTAAAAGAGGAAAAGGTCAGTGGTAAATGGGTTCAAATCTATGCACTCCCATATCAGGCGTACTAGCCAGATTACCACAAATCTGTCCTAATTTTTCTGATCAGCATACTAGTCTTCTTTTTCCACCTGGGCACTCAGTTTTATCACTTCACTAGATTGCCAAGGGAGATGGATGTTTTCTTACAGTTGACTGAAAAAGAAAAGGGACTTTTTTTTGCTACTGAACCTCTTTGAACTGAGTCCTTCTACTGGGGAGTTAGGTTAGAACAGGACAATCTTTTAGTGAGATATATAAGCCCAAGCAGTAAGTCCAACTCCTCAGCCAGGGTATGGTTTCATGGGGGCCGATATCCTCTGATATCCAACCTAAGCATCATCTTGAGATGTGTGAACCTTGCCAGTTAGAAAGCCATTCCCTCAAGGGGAAACCTCCAAGTGAGCCTCATCCTGTCCTAACTTGATGTCTACATACACACACCTACTGATAAAGCTCACTGGATGCTGACCACTGGAAGATTTGTCAGTATCGACCTCTCGTTCTTCCTTTAAGACACTCCTTAAAACCTACCTCTTCGGCCAAGCTTTTGGCCATCTGCCCTAATAGCTCCTTATGTGGCGCGGTGTCATATTTTGCTTTATAATGCTTCTGTGAATTGCCTTGGGATGTCTTACTATGTTAAATTTTAGCACCCCTACTGTCACCTGGCTAAAATCAGCTTATTGAGAACAAAAAAGTCCTGGATCTTACTGCTCCACAGGGCTCCATACCACATCCAATGGTGTATTTCTCAAGGAAGGAAATCATCGGATCTCTGTTGGCAGATTTTGATTTATTGCGATGTTGTTAACTGTTCCCTCACCTCAGGTACTGATCCCACTCTTTCAAATCTGCTATCAACACCCCTCTACTCAAAAAACTGACCCTTGACCCCTCCATCCTTGCAAACTACCACCTCATCTCTAACCTCCCTTTCCTCTCCAAAGTCCTTAAATGTGTTGCTGCCTCCCAAATCCGCACCCATCTTTCTCAGAACCCCAATCCGGTTTTCACCCCTGCCACAGGACAAAAATGGCTCTTACCAAAGTCACAAGAGTTTTCCTACATGACTGTGACAAAGATAAACTATCTCTGCTTATCATTCTCAATCTGTCTGCAGCCTTTGACATGACTGACCACACCATCCTCCTCTAAGACCTCTCTACCACGATCCAGCCTGGTGGGACCGCACTCGGCTGGTTCCATTCTTATCAATCCAGTAATAGCCAGAGAATCACCTGAAATTATTTTCTTCCTGCTCCCATACAGTTCCTTCTTGTGTTCTCTGAGGATTTACCCTTGGCCCCGTCTTATTTCTCATCTACATGCTGTCCCTCAGCGGCATCATCTGAAAACACATCAGTTTTTACATGCTCGCTGACAAAACCTCGACCCCTCCACTCTGTATATCGTCAGGCTGCAGGTCCAACACCAGTGCTGGATGAGCAGATTTGTTTTTTCATTCCCTAGCCACCAACTCCATCCCTCTCCCTGGTGACTGTCTGAGGCTGAACCAGACTGTCCACAATGTTGATGTCATATTTGACGTCGAGATGAGTTTCCGACCACAAATCCTCACTATCACTAAAACTGCCTATTTCTAGCTCTGCCCCGGCTGCTGAAGCCCTCATCCATATCTTTGTTACCTCAGGGCTTTAGTATTCCAACACATTCCTGGCCAGGCTCCCATGTTCTACCCTCTGTAAACTTGAGATCATCCACAACTGTGCTGCCCATGTCCTCACTGGTACCATCTCGTTCAACCATCACACCTGTGTTTGCTGACGTATATTGGCTCCCATTTAAGCAATGCCTTCATTTTTAAAACTGGCATCATTGTTTTCAAATCCCTTCGTGGCCTGGCCCCTCACTAACTCAGTAATCTCCCCCAACCCTCCAAGATATCTGCGCTCCTCTAACACTGGCCTCTTGAGCATGCCCTATTTTAATCACTCCACCAAAGGCGGTCATGCGTTCAGCTGCCAAGGCCCTAAGCTCTGGAATATTCCCTCCTTGAACCTCTCCGCCTCCCTTCCTCTCTTTCCTCCTTTATGATGCACCTTAAAATCTATGTCTTTGACCAAGCTTTTGATTATTTGCTCTAATATCTCCTTTTGTGGCTTAGTGTCAAATTTGGTTTGATAACACACCTGTGAGCATCTTGGGTCGTTTCACTATGTTAAAGGTGCTATATAAATGCGAGTTGTAATTGTCTTTGTTGTTGTTGTGGGAGTTACAAAGGATGAGTGAAATGTAGGCCGGGGCCTCGAATGGTAGATTCCTTGCAACCTGTAGCACAATGAACAAACGGTAAGCCCAATTCCTCAGCCAGTACCTTGCCTTCCCCCCAGGGTTTCAAAATAGAGAAGATGCAATTTCTCATTGGGTTTCCCCAGTTAAATAGCGTGTTAATAAATCAAATAAGAAGCAATGAAACAATGCTAGTCACGATGAGTTAAATATGGAATGTTAACAGCTGTTACATCCAAAGCAAAGTTGCTGAGTCTTTCCCTTCTCTGACAGTGACAAAGCTGCTTTGTCATGCACTCATATTCAGCTCTTTACGACACTAAACTCTTTACCCTATTGTTACACGACTAAGTTGACTCTCTGGATTCCAAATGATCTGGGTGCTCTGACACAGAGCCTATGGACCCTTTTGTATCTCCCCAGGGCATAATCTTACTTCTTTTTTTTACATAAATTAGTTCATCACCCATAAATCTCTGTTAGGACTTGAAGCCACGTTAGTCCTCATCTATTATCTGCTCTATAGATTTATGGCTAAATATCGCTTTGCATGACAAAACAAGGACAACAATTTTAAGTGCATTAAATGTAAATTCAGCCAGAACACCTCTCAGTCTAAAACAGTGTGCCTAATAGCAGATTAATGCTGCAACATGAGGGACTGTGACAACATTTCATGATAGCATTAAAAGACGATCATTCTAAATATCAATGGCTGTTTTGCTAATTCAATAGAGTGCAGAAAGAAGTCACAGATGGTTCTGGTACAAATTGCCTGACATGGTCATACTCCCTGAATCATACCTTACAGCTAATGTCCCAGGCTCCTGCATCACAATCCCTGTGTATGTTCTGTCCCATCGTCAGCACAGACCCACCACAGGTGGCAACGCAATGGTACACAGTGAGGAGGGAGAGGCCCGGGATTCTTCAACAATGACATCGGACCCCATGAAGCTCCATAGCATCGGATCGAAAATGGGCAAGGAAACCTCCTTTTGATTACCGCCCTCCTTCAACTGATGAATCAGTACTCCTCCATGTTGAATACCACTTGGAAGAAGCATTGAGGGTAGCAAGGACACTTTGTACTCTGAGTGAGGGGACTTCAATGTTCACCACCAAGAGTAGCTCTGTAGCACCGCTACTGACAGAGCTGGTTGAGTCCTCACCAATCTACCTGTCACCGATGCATCTGTCCATGACGGTATTGGTAGGAGTGACCACTGCACAGTCATTGTGGCAACAAAGCCCTCTCTTCACACTGAGTACACGCTCCATTATGTTGTTTGGCACTACCACTACGTTAAATGGGCTAAATTCAGAATGGACCGAGCACTGGGCATCCATGAGGTGCTGTGGGCCATCAGCAGCAGAATTGTATTCAACCACAATCTGTAACCTCATGGCCCAGCGTATCCCTCACTCTACCATTACCATCAAGCCGGGGGATGAGCACTGGTTCAATGAGGAGCTTAGCACAGCGTGCTATGAACAGCACAAGGCACATCTAAAAATGATGTGCCAACCTGGTGAAGCTACAACACAGGACTACATGCATGCTAAACAGAGGGAGCTTCATGCTATAGACAGAGCTAAGCAATCCCACAACCAACAGATCAGATCAAAGCTCTACAGTCCTGCCACATCCAGTCATGAATGGTGGTGGACAAATAAACAACTAACTGGAGGAGCAGGCTTCAAAAGCATCCCCATTCTCAATGATGGGGGAACCCAGCAAAAATGTGCAAAAGACAAGGCAGAAGCGTTTGCAACCATCTACAGCCAGAAGTGCCAAATGAATGATCCATCTCGGCCTGCTCCTGAGGCAATCAGAGGTGCCAGTCTTCAGACAATTCGATTCACTCCATGTGATAGCAAGAAACAGCTGAAGGCACTAGATACAGCGAAGGCTATGCGTCCTGACAACAGCCCGGCTGTAATACTGAAGACATGTGCTCCAGAATTTGCCATGCACTTCGCCAAGCTGTTCCAGGGCAGCTACAACACTGCCATCTACCCGACAATATAGAAAATTGCCCAGTTATGTCTTGTCCACAAAAAGCAGGACAAACCCATTCTGGCCAATTAGCACCTCAACAGTCTACTTTCAAAAGCGATGGAATGTATCATCGACAGTGCTATCAAGCGGCACTTACTCAGCAACAATCTGATCACTGACGCTCAGTCTGGGTTCTGTCAGGGCCACTCAGCTCCAAATCTCATTATAGCTTTGGTCCAAGCATGGACAAAAAGCTGAATTCAAGAGGTGAAGTGAGAGTGACTGCCCTTGACATCAAGGCAGCAATTGACAGAGTGTGGCACCAAGGAGCCCTTGCAAAATTGAAGTCAATGGGAATCAGGGGGAAAACTCTCCACCGATTGGTATCATACCTAACACAAAGGAAGATGGTTGTGGTTGTTGGAGGTCAACCACTTCAGCCCCAGGACATTACTGCATGAGTTCGTCAGCATAGCACCTTGGTCCAACCATCTTCAGCTGCTTCACAATGACCTTCCCTCCAACATAAGGTCAGATGTGGGGATGCTCACTGATGATTGCACATTGTTCAGTACCATTTGCAACAGAAGCAGTCTGTGCCTGAATTCAGCAATATCTGGACAACATTCAGACTTGGCAGATTAGTGGCCAATAACATTCATACCACATAAGTGCCAGACAACGATCATCTCCAACAAGAGAGAATCTAACCATCTCCCTTGACATTCAATGGCATTACGATGACAGAACTCTCCACTATCAACATCCTGGGGGGTCACCATTAACCAGAAACTGAACTGGACCAACCACATAAATACTGTGGCTACAAGAGCAGGTTAGAGGCTGTGAAACCTCTTGACTCCCCAAAGCCTGTCCACCATCTACGGGGCACAAGACAGGAGTGTGATGGAATACTCTCCACTTGCCTGGATGGGTGCAGCTCCAACAACACTCAAGAAGCCTGACATCATCCAATACAAAGCAGTCCGCTTGATCGGCACCCCAACCATAAACATTCACTCCCTCCACCACCGACGCACGTGGCAGCAGTGTGTACCATCTACAAGATGCACTGCAGCAACTCACCAAATCTCCTTTGACAGCACCTTCCAAACCTGTGACCTCTTCCACCGAGAAGGACAAGAGCAGCAAACACATGGGAACACCACCACCTGCAAGTTCCCCTCCAAGCCACACACCATTCTGACTTGGAACTATATTGCTGTTCCTTCACTGTTGCTGGGTCAAAATCCTGGAACTCCCTCTCTAACAGCACTGTGAGTGTACCTACACCACATGGACTACAACGGTTCAAGAAGGCGGCTCACCACCACCTTCTCAAGAGCAATAAATTCTCACCTTGCCAGTGATGCTCCTATCCCAAGGACAAATAGAAATTCATTGATAAAATTAGAAATATTTGGATAAATTATGAAGTAAGAATTGTTCAGTTCAAGCTTAATTGTTCACCTGGTGATTTTTTTTCCATGCGATCTGTCATCTAACACAGGTGTGAACGCAAAAAACTAGATCATGCTGATATAAAGTTTCATGAAAGTACACTAGGGGAGTAGCATAGGATTGTTGGACATTTTGAGTCTCTAAGCCAGCATTCCACAATAAAATCACACACATTCTAAAGTCCCTGTGGTTTCAGACTGGTACCCTTTTATGAGTAGCTTCTGAATCTGACGATCAAAGAACAAAGAACAGTACAGCACAGGTACAGGCCATTCGGCACTCCAAGCCTGCGCCGATCATGATGCCTGCCTAAACTAGAACCTTCTGCACTTCCGGGGTCCGTATCCCTCTATTCCCATCCTATTCATGTATTTGTCAAGATGCCTCTTAAATGTCGCTATTGTACCTGCTTCCATCACATCCCCCAGCAGCAAATTCCAGGCACTCACCACCCTCTGTGTAAAGAACTTGCCTCGCACATCCCCTCTAAACTTTTCCCCTTGCACCTTAAACCTATGTCCCCTAGTAACTGACTCTTCCACCCTGGGAAAAAGCTTCTGACTATCGACTCTGTCCATGCCACTCATAACTTTGTAAACCTCTATCAGGTCGCCCCTCCACCTCCGTCGTTCCAGTGAAAACAATCCGAGTTTATCCAACCTCTCCTCATAGCTAATACCCTCCAGACCAGGCAACATCCTGGTAAACCTCTTCTGTACCCTCTCCAAAGCCTCCACATCCTCTGGTAATGTGGCGACCAGAATTGTACGCAATATTCCAAGTGTGGCCTAACTAAGGTTCTGTACAGCTGTAGCATGACTTGTCAATTTTTATACTCAATGCCCTGACCAATGAAGGCAAGCATGCCGTATGCCTTCTTGACTACCTTATCCACCTGCGTTGCCACTTTCAGTGATCTGTGGACCTGTACGCCCAGATCTCTCTGCTTGTCAATATTCCTAAGGGTTCTGCCATTTACTATATACTTCCCACCTGTATTAGACCTTCCAAAATGCATTACCTCACATTTGTCCAGATTAAACTCCATTTACCATTTCTCCGCCCAAGTCTCCAACCGATCTATATCCTGCTGTATCCTCTGACAATCCCCATCACTGTCCACAACTCCACCAACCTTTGTGTCGTCCACAAACTTACTCATCAGCCCAGCTACATTTTCCTCCAAATCATTTCTATATACTACAAACAGCAAAGGTCCCAGCACTGATCCCTGCGGAACACCACTAGTCACAGCCCTCCATTCAGAAAAGCACCCTTCCACTGCTACCCTCTGTCTTCTATGACCGAGCCAGTTCTGTATCCATCTTCACCTTTTGTACCAGTCTGCCATGAGGGACCTTGTCAAAGGCTTTACTGAAGTCCATTTAGACAACATCCACTGCCCTTCCTTTATCAAACATCATTAACATTGTTGGTGACGGAATTGATATATGCAGGCAAGACGTGTCCTACATCGAATGAGCATAGGATGTTTCGACGTATTTCCTCATGGTTCCAAACCCACTACCCGAAGAGTGAGATGAGAGTGACCGCCCTTGATATCAAGGCTGCAAACATGAAGTCAATGGGAATCAGGGGGAAAACTCTCCACTGGTTGGAGTCATACCTAGCACAAAGGAAGATGGTTGTGGTTGTTGGAGGTCAATCATCTCAGTCCCAGGACATCGCTGCAGGAGTTCCTCAGGATAGTGATAGGTCCAAACATCTTCAGCTGCTTCATCAATGACCTTCCCTCCATCATAAGGCCAGAAGTGGGGATGATCACTGATGATTGCACAGTGTTCAGTTCCATTTGCAACTCCTCAGATACTGAAACAGTCCATGCCTGAATGCAGCAAGACCTGGACAACACTCAGGTTTGAGCTGATAAGTGGCAAGTAACATTTATGCCACATAAGTGCCAGGCAATGACCATCTCCAAAAAGAGAGAATTTAACCATCTCCCCTTAACGCTCAATGTCATTACCATTGCCGAATCCCCTCCCATCAACATCCTGGGGTTACCATTAACCAAAAACCTAACCGGACCAGTCATAATAATGCTGTGGCTACAAGAGCAGGTCAGAGGCTGGGAATTCTGCGGCGAGGAACTCACCTCCTGACTTCTCAAAGCCTGTGCACCATCTACAAGGCACAAGTCAGGAATGTGATGGAATACTCTCCACTTGCCTGGATGAATGCAGGTCAAACAACATTCAAGAAGCTCAACACTATCCAGAACAAAGCAGACCAGTTGATTGGCACCTCATCCACCACCTTAAACATTCAGTTCCCTCCACCACCAGTGCTCTGTGACTGCAGTATGTACCATATATACAAGATGCACTGCAGCAACTCACCAAGGCTCCTTCAACAGAACCTTGCAAACCTACAACAACAAGGACAGCACCACCTGCAAGTTCCCCTCTAAGCCACTCACCATCCTGACTTGGAGCTATATCACCATTCCTTCACTGTCACTGGGTCATAAAACCTGGAACTCCCTCCCTAACAGTACTGTGGGTGTACCTACCACATGGGCTGCAATAGTTCAAGAAGGTGGTTCACCACCACCTTCTCAAAGGCAATTAAGAATGGGCAATAAATGTTAGCCTTGCCAGCAATGCTTAAATCCCATGAATGAATAAAATAAAAGGTGCCCACAATTTGCCATTACTTTGACTACCTCATCTGAAGAAGTCACAATGATGGTAGGTGTAAAGGTGAAGGTCAAGATAAAGGATAAATGCCACTAGATAGCATTGAGAAGTGCTGTTCTATGATTGAGGCTGAGGTACATTGTTGGAGCAATGTCGAGCCAGTTCCACCCTGTCGCTGGCCTCTATGACACCTGACCTCAGAGGACTGGAACTGTATTTATTGCAGCAGCACCAATATCCCTCACCCTGAGAAGCAAAGATTCACCCAAAAAAAAAATTGAAAAAGAATTTCACGGGAAAAGAGGTGGAGTGAAAATAATTCTTCCTCAACATGAAGAAAAAATTGATAGAAAGATTTTCTTGAGGGAAAGGATGAAAGTGACCAGCTTGATAATAAGGTGAACTGGCTGACCTCCAGTGGCAAACGACAGTACACATGCTAAGCTGAGATTGTCACCTGGCTGAGCCTACAACCACATTCCAAGAATTTGTAGCAGTTCGACAGTTGGGAATTGCCAGGTATTATAGAATGCAAAATGGATTGAGTGTCAAATTAGATGGCCGTCAAAACAAGTCAGCAGCATGAGACATGCATGAGTGAGCTAAAATCAACTGCCTTTTGTTAGAAATAGAGACATGGGCTGGGATTTTATGATAGGCAGACGGGAGCCGGCCACCGACTGAAAAGTCGATGGTGAACCCGCTTCCACCTCGCTTGGGGATTCGACCCATATTTTGCGGGTCCCCAGGCTTTAATTATTCTGAGGTGGGACTTCCACCCGCCTAATAGAGCTGCCGGCCAATCAGCGGGCCTGCAGCTCCTAGGCCCAGCAGCGCCACCTGGAGTGGTGGCCACTGCTGGGACTACAGCCCAGCTAGAAGTAAAGATGCCAGGCTGCCGGGAAGGCAGATAAGTTTTGGTTGCCTCGCTGAGGGCAATTGGTCGGGCCCCAGCAAGGCAAGAATGGTCGATTGTGGGGGGAAGGGACGTGTTGTGCCTTGGGGGTGGTTGGGTAACGGGGTCGACCCTCCATCGGGCACAGGGTGCCCAATCATGAGGGCCCCCCCAGGACACTCAAGAGCCGCCTGTGTCTGTCAGGCAGCTTGCCTCAGGTCTCAGACGTCCGCTTGCCATGCGTAAAATCCGCGTGGAGGTGGGTGAAGGCCCTTAAGTGGCCATTAAGTGGCCACTTAAGGGCCTTGATTGGCCTGGGGCGAGCAGGCCGTTTTCCGCCACCACCGCCCTGTGTAAAGTGGCGCAGAGGTGGGAACAGGTCGGGAAGGTCTCCCAGAGCCTCCTGCTCCATTTTACACCACCATCCCACTCTTTGGGGTGGTGTAAAATTCAGCCCATGGAAGACTAAAGTGAAACAATTGTGGGAGTGTTTTTTTAATGGGTGCCTCACAGATATAAGGGTTAATTTGCAGTGGGTGCAGTATAACCCTTACCCTAGTATTTGGATGCAGTAGAAAATACAGAAATTAGATTCAGAGTTTACTGACAGTGATCTCTGCTCTTTACAAGGTGAATCACCTTGTAAAACATGTGACAATTTATTAAAACATTTATTTGTTGTTCTGGACCTGTAGCTTCTACCTCCATCATAAGTATCATTTCTCTGCTCAGATTCTTACTAAGGTGCAACCTCCTTGCTCATTTGTCTCTTGGCAGGCTCTGCATAAGATCTAAACCCTCTTCTAAATGTATTCTGAACCAGGTGCTAATATGCTGCTCAGAAATCCAGAACTATATTTTGCTTCATTTATTAATTCACATGAAAAAGTAGATGTGCATACAAGATGGGGGACATCATTTGATACTTACACTACTTCTCATGAAAATTAGTAGGCAGTGGAAAATATACTCTCCAATTTTTATCATTGTACTTAGGAGATGCCATTACTACTCTTTCACCCAAGCTATTCTGGGTACTACAGAGGTCTGCAGTTGCATCATGTCTACATTTTGTGCCTAGCATATTCAGAGTACCAGTCCTCTGGCATCATGTCGACATTTAGTTGGTTCAGAATACATTTAGAGTACCAGTCCTCAGTGATCTCATGCCTAAATGTTGACTGTGGTTCTACTTGATAATTATACACAGAATTTTCAACTGCTAAAGAAAATATGCGTTTTTTAAAAGGGTGGCACAGTGGTGCAGTGGTTAGCACCACAGCCTCACAGCTCCAGCGACCTGGGTTCAATTCTGGCTACTGCCTGTGCAGAGTTTGCAAGTTCTCTCTGTGACCATGTGGGTTTCCACCAGGTGCTCTGGTTTCCTCTCACAGCCAAAGACTTGCAGGTTGATAGGTAAACTGGCCATTGTAAATTGCCCCGAGTGTAGGTAGGTGGTAGGAGAATTGTGGGGATGTGGTAGGGAATGTGGGATTAATGTAGGATTAGTATAAATGGGTGGTTGATGGTTGGCATAGACTCAGTGGGCTGAAGGGCCTGTTTCAGTGCTGTATCTCTCTATGACTCTAAAATGTGATAATACAAAACAGGGATGAATTATAGATAAAATAACAAACATTCTTAACTTGTCAATTTCTCTTTTGAGAGGTCTCTAAATATCCCAATATGTTATTGTCACCTCTCTTAATTTACTTGGGGTATTTTTTTCCCCAACAGATAGGTCTATTTTAGCGCAGGGGCCATATTGAAGGAGTTCATTGCACCCTTTAAGGGAACTAGCATACTAACAAATGGATGCTGACTAGGCTGGCGTAAAGAAGGAAAAAAAACAGTTAAGCAAAATAAATTAAAAGAAAATCAAACATGGAGGATTATAATAGATGGGTTCCTGTTGCAGGGTAAGCATTATTTGATTGATGTCGTCGTGTAACGATAAATAGGTTCCAGGTGAGAGAGATTAACCGAAGTATTAAGATGCCAAACGCTTCTCCATTTATAGAATAATTGGACAGAATTATCATTGTTGACGGGTGACTTGGCTAATATCTCTCACCTGGAGCCCATTTATTGCTACATAATCTCCGACCATTGAGGAGACGCTCTCCCAGTAACACTAAGTAGCCTATTAGAGAAAACGCGAGCCAATCAGATAGAAGCGACAGATTACCCGAGAGAGTACAAAAAAAAAGTGAATGGAGCTTTTAGTTCGCCTGCGACAAGGGAGAGGCTTCAATGCTCCATACAATCCCACTAGTGTATGCCACTTTAATGAAAATTATGTCCACTGATTGCAATAATTAGGAAAATATGACTTTAAAAAAAGGTCTATTTTTGTGTGTTAGAACTATACAATGGAAAAATTGTAAAGGAAAATCAAATGGTACATGTAGTTATGGTGTTACAAGTAACAGTTACCCAGAACACACTTTGTGGTAACACGGCAGACAATTACCCAGAATTCACTGCATGACGGAGAAGCAATGGCATCTCCCAGGTGGCGATTTCCTAATTGGAAGGCTCCACAACACAGAAGTGCACTTCTCAGAAGCCTCTGTTTATGAGTAATTTATTGAAATTTAAGTTAAAAGAACAGGATTCAGCTTTTCCCTTAAATGTGCATTGTTTTATTTTATTATTTAAAAACATTTAGTAAGAATTTCCATTTTTAAATGCAACAATCTGTTCCCTCAATGTTTGCAAGCATTTTATTATACTGAGTTCTAATACACAGTGTCTATGGATGAATCCTAGTACACTGCACTGAAGGCAACTCATTAATATCCTTTTGATCTCCACCACCGATCAAAACCTAAAAGAATGCCATAGCCACGACCAGCAAAACAAAACTAGAAAAATGGAATAAGAAGCCTATAAACAAATCACTCCAGTATATTGGTGCAATATGTGTGTGTGAAGAATTTAACAACAGACACCATGGGGTGTCCAGGTTTTATTCTAAGCTGAAGTTTTGGGTGAAGGCAGTCAAATGTGAAAACAGCAGTTTCTCATCTTAAACCTTGCCCTATTCTCTGATCAAATGTTGACTGCAGCCTGAAAGGTAAACTTACTGGGATTTGCCAGACTGTAGCCAGAATGGCTCATTTTTACAAGCCTTGCTAGCATAAGAGAACTGAACAGAACATTGGTGCCTGTGAAACAGCCTCTTAAGTCCCGACTCTTCACAACGGGCAAGAAAACAAAGTTAAAGTGAGATCAATTTGTTTAGTCCAGTAGTGCTCTAGCTCTCCCACGCAGCTACCAGCCTGTGTTTTGAATGCCCCTAGAGGTTATGGGAGTTATTTTCCTGCTTCCCACAAGTCATGCATTTCAGTTAAACTCAGCCATGCTGCCCTCAATTAAAATGAATGGATGGAATATCATACCTGCCTACCCTACTCCACACATACAAACTCTTAAAATTAGCCCTGCTATGATTCCCCGGGATAGGCAGCACGTGGTGTTCTTTATTGATATCATTGAGAAACCCATGCAGGCTGTGCACATAGTGGCCTGCACTGCTGCAAGCCCCTGGGGAATTGACTTAAGTCTGCGTGGCACCGCTACATGAACAAACTTCTCCCCCAGGTATCACCACGCTACTATTTCTTGATTTCACTCAACTTTTTTTCCACTCTTTTCAACCTCAGTAGTGTCCTTGGCCTTTCATCACTGGTTGAACAGAAGAACAATGCCCCTATGAGCTATTGCAGGCTATTTATTCCAAACATACCTCCCTCCCTCAAAGATGCAAGATCATCCCCCACTCCCCACCCTCCCCACTAAAATAATGAGCCTGTCTGAGTGGTCTTTCTCAGTTCATATTAAGATCTACTTTTTAAAATTAAATTTAGTGAATTGAGTCATACTAGTCCTCCATTGAATCCAGCGAAAATATATCAAACGGTGAGTGGTGAGTAAACAAGTTCTGATATGTATTTTAAGGTCAATTGGACTGGATATAGCTTGAGATACCCAAACCTTTTGTCTTTATATTAATGGGAGGGAACCTGGGTGCTACTAGTGTTGCTCCTGGATTTCTTACATGTGCTATTGGGGGGTAAATCTCCAAGATTGCATGAAACTCTCTCGACTGTGCCCCAACATATGGCAAGACATATGTTCTGGTAAGATTCTGGTAAGACAAATAAGAACTGGTAAAAATGAGCCACCTTGGCCACCGTCTTAGGAAATCCCAGAAATTTTATGGTCTGGTTGTAGTCAGTTGCATGAGGCCCTGGTGTCAAAAGCTGAAATCACCACTGTGGTTCTTAGCATAACTTAAAAGCAGTGAGTGTACCTCAGCCAAACAAGAGTGTCTTCTACGGTATCAGTGTGACTTTTTTGAGTGCAACCCAGTCATCCTAGGGTCTCTGCCTGTGATTGTCAATTTGGTCACAATTAATGCTGAATCGGTGACAATTTCCTCCTGTGGGCCTTCACCCACTAAGAGCCAGGTAGAAACAGTCCAGCTCATTTTAAGCGCGTGACACACAGAACAGGCGTCACAATTTTTTTGTTCGAGTTGCAATAATAATTTAAACCTAGTATTAGTATTTTTGAGTTAAAAAGAGTTTTTAAATGTTTCATTAGCAGTATTAATGATCTGCAGTTAAATGCACCTAGTTTATGTGCTTAAGTTAGGGTTTATGATCCATTGATAAAATAATAAACAAATTATTTGAGGAAGGTGCTCAATTTTATGATAGTATTTTTGGTCATATATTAATTCAAAGACAAATTGGAGCCTGTGAACCAGTGAATATTAGATTTTAATCAGATAGCATACAAAGGGTGAGAAATGTCTAAGATAATCTGTTGGCAGGGCTAGGCAAATGAAGTTCTCTCCCATTACATTTCAACCTTGATTCTCTGTTCTACACTCACCGCCAGTGAAGCTCTGCCTTACAAAATTACCTCTGTACCAATTTATTCTGATCTTGCTAATTCCAGTTCAGGGGGCAAAATGTTAGGTCAGTGGGGCCATAATTGTTATGGACAGGTTAGGAAATGGTGGTTCCCCTTTTCGCATCTCAACTAACCACAGACAGTGTTTTAATTAGAATTATGTTTCAACCCCTTAAGCATTTTAATGATCAATAAACAAAAAATACAGGTTTTTTCTGAGGTTTAAAGGAAGATAAATGGTTATTCAACAAAAAAAACCTGAAAATTCGCAACTTCACCCACACACGCACACACACACACACACACACACACACACACACACACACACGAGAAAAGATAAAGATTAATAGATAGAATGCATTTTGGTCTGGTCATTTGTAAAAGAATTTATTGTGAAACCTTGTTTGTTTTCCCAGGAGGAAAATTTAAACGGAATAGGCCTGTTCTTCCTTTTCACCTGGTTCACTGGAGTCAAGCTTTAGAGAGTTTCAGATTAACGCTTGGCTGCAGACCTCTTTGGTTAAACCTCAGTTACAGTCCGATGCCAAATATCCTGTTTCAATCTCTCGGATGGGACACTTTCAACAGTCACCTTTATGTCTCTGCCTCTTGGTAGTTTTCAAGATGGCATTAGGCAGGGTCCCCTTCTTGGCTGGAATAGATCTTTCTTAGCTTTCTGGCTGGCTGGCTTTCTGTCTTCTGCTCAGCTCTGGCTGCCTGCACAGAAAAGTCTCTTTATTGAAAAAAACATATCAGATTTAGTTCCTGTCAGGTGACCAAAGTTGCTCTCACCTGGTGTTTTCATACAATGGGCTGGATTTTACCATAGGCGGACAAGACTTCACCACCGATATAAAAGTCGATGGCAAACCCGCTTTCATCTAGCCCAGGGATCCAACCTGCATTTTACGGGTCCCCGGACTTTAATTGTCCCGAGGCAGGATATCCACCAGCCTGACGTCCCACCTCAGTGAGCTGCCGGCCAATCAGCGGCCTGGCAGCGCTTAGTCCCAGCAGCGCCGCCAGGGGCAGTGGCCACTGCTGGGATTGCAGGCCAGCTGACTGAGGAGGATGCCATGGAGCTGGGATCCAAGGTAGGTTTTCGATGCCTCACTGAGGGAAGCGGGCACGCCCCAGCGAGGCAAGAGTGGTCGTTTGGGGTTAAGGGGGGTGGGGGCGTCTTGGATCCCGGGGGTGGTTTGGGAGGCGTGGGCGGCCCTCAATTGGGCAGCCTGTGCCCGACTGCCATGGGAACTCCCCCCACCCACGATGCGCGAAAATCCAGTAGCTATCGCTGGGCGGCCTTTCATGTCCCCAGCATGCCCACTTGCCGTGGGTAAAATCCCCGTGCAGGTGAGCGAGGGCCCTTAAGTGGCCACTTAAGGGCCTTGATTGGCCTCAGGCGGGTGGGCCATTTCCCCCCCACCCCCACCGACTGCCGTAAAGTTGGCCGGAGGCAGGATCGGGACGGGACGGCCTCCCAGAGCCGCCCGCTCAATTTTACACCGCCTCCACGCGATATCTGACCTGTTGGGGCAGTGTAAAATTCAGCCCAACGTCTCTAAATGTGTGACCATTGCTAGTCAATGGTGTTTGAATGTTGCTCATCTTGTTCAAAGTGATGTTCTGATGAAAGGTCACAGACCTGAAAAGTTAACTTTGTTTCTCTCTCCACAGATGCTGCCAGACCTGCTGAGCATTTCCAGTATTTTCTGTTTTTATTTCAGATTTCCAGCATCTGCAGTATTTTGCTTTTATTTGTTAAAAATGGTATTTGGTTACACCTATTATCTAGAGATTGGATCTGGAGACGTTGGCTGAATTTTATGAGCGTGCCACAAATCGCAGCGGCGCACTCTGAAGTTGGCGGTCTGCCCGTGCGGAGCGGCCGCCGCTGAGCTCCCACGATGTATCACGCGGTGGCTCATTTAAATGGAGGGGCCAGAGCAGCCGGCCCTGATGACTTAAAGGGAGCAGCCGCTCTGTCCTCGGCAATGGCGTCTGGCACGCAGGCAGCCACACCATTTTTAAAGGGTTTCAAGCCCTTAGAATAAAATTTGCATTTTTAAAGGGAAAATGTGAGAGGTCACAATAAAAAAACAAGCGAGGCCGCTCTTCCATCCACCCCCGCCCCCCACAATAATATAAAAAGGTTTCATTTTCCCTCCCCCCTCCACCGCCCCTCCGAAAACAATGCTTTGCCGGTCCTGACCTTTCAGCCCCAAACTTAAAGATCTTTGCCCTTTGACCCCTTCCCACTATCCTCTCAGCCAATGGAATCAGTTTTATCCACTTCCCACCCCTCTCGACCTGAAAATTACAATCCTCCCCCCTCCCCACCACTATCTCGTCTCAGGGATCCAAACGGGGATCCAAAGGAGCGGGACGTCTGGCCATTGGCCAGAATATCGCCATTGGACGGCCACCCAGTCCAGGTAAGTTCATTAGCATGCATTTGAATTAATTTTATTATGCAAATGATGGCTCCACTGCCATGCGGTGGGGGTGGAGGGTGGGGTGCAGCACCGAGGCCTTGCCACTGCCGGTAAAATGCGGCGGGGCCTTCTTGGTGTCGAGGGTCGAGGCAGGCCTCTCCCGGAAGAATTTCCCAGGCCTGCTAGGCACAACCCCCGATGCCAGAGGGCTAGTAAAATTCAGCCCATTATGTCCGCAACGATCATTGTTAGTCCAACTGGTTGAAAAAGGTAGCCATTAACGTTGAATGGGTCCATTAGCATTTCTAATACTTTCTTCAAGGCTGGTCCAGACATGATGATGGGTTCAGTCTCCATCAGTCACCATGTATATTCACAATACAGGAGAGGTCACCTGACCTCTTACTCCATTTTGTCTGGGAGCAAGAGTGTGCCAATTCTTTGGAAGGTTTATTCATCAGATCATTTTTGAAATAGTTCATAATTGCTCTTTGTGTGAGCATGAAATCAGAAAAAGACTTTCCTGTATCTGTTCCTGAAACTAGAAATTAACTTGTTATCTATACATTATGAGCAATCTTTCTTCACATTTCATGCCCACAAACCTCACTTGTGTAGTCATGATTTTTGGTCATATATTTGTCTCCATATTTATGACTGGAAAGTGCTAGCTGGACATTTTGCAACATTCAATGTTGTATGGCAACTATTAAAATGAAGTTGCGTGCTCTGGACACCATATAGTCCTATGGGGCAAGTTTATGAAGTTTCTCTCCTAATTCCATTAACAAAATGTTTATACATTTTATATATACATATATTTTACATATATATATATATATATATATATAGATAAGTTTTTATGTTCATCAACTGGCCTGAGGCAACAGTACTATCTTAATTTCTGTTTATGCACAATTAAACTGTAAAGTCACAATTGGTTGATGTTTACATTGAACCCTGTACTCTGATTGCTTTGAGGTTAGGGGATTATGAAGCATACATGGTGACTGAAAATTAAAGTTTGTCATATACATGCTCAAGGGCTTCAACACAACGCGCAAAACAAATGTCAGAACAACAATAAGACCTACTAAGGCAATTGCTAGGTACCAAAATATTGTTTTATCATATAACAATTGCATCATTCAAATCCCTGCGCACTAACGGTTGGATTAATGTTAATCATATTTTACAAATTTGTCAGTGAACTATTTAAGTCAGCACACAACAGACCCCAGAGCGTGCATAACATATAGCATGGTGCTGTCCTAATTTCCTGTTTGAAACATCCCAAAATGCTGTTTACTAAATTGCAAATGTTACATTCTAAATCCCAACTCTCTGATTCCTATGGAACATTACATATATATTAATGCACTATTTAATTCCTCCAGACCACAATTCTCAAACGACTAGCAGCACATATAAATGTACTCATACAAATCCCTGTATACATGATTCCCTAAACACTATTAATCACATAGCCAATGCATTCCATTCTAAACCCCTTGGACAGTACGGTAGTTCCTGGAATACATATCACTGGTGCATTTTAAATCCCCAGTCAACCATTCCTCCACTGCTGATGACATGCGCTGCAGCAAGGCAATCGTTTAAATTCCTCCACACAAGCTACAACACCACAAGGAATGATGGATGGGCTAGGGGGAGTTACAGTGGAGTAGCTTCTTCCTATCTATCCATTTTATTTTGCCAAGAAGAGTGCTGAAAGTTCTGCTCTATTGATTGGTAAAATATCAATTGTAAACTTGAGCCCACTAAACTACTTAAAGATATGGTGCCAAACGATTTAAATTGGAACGCCTATATTGATTAATTGTGCAGGAAAGCAAATAATAGACTACTACCTTAGCAGGCTAAAGAATAATGGATCTAAGAAAATAGATTTCTTAAGCATTTTTTCCACAATTGTTAGCAGACCCAGACTAAGAACAGGGAGAGTCATCCCGAAAAACTGAAAGAGGGGCCGCACTTTTCTGAACTTCCATTTAATAAGAACCAACATTGAGCTCACACATTCTGTCCCCCTTGCAGTGGGATGTGAATGACATTACTAATTAATGGTTCAGAAAGGAAGAATACATATTAATACTTTGTGAAAGGAATGTTTCAAAAAGCTAAAATTATCAAATGGTCAAATGTACTGATCCTTTCACCAAAGAGAAAGAGTACATCGAACAGGAGACAGTCAGCAAGGAAAGGTAAGAAGAGAATCTCAGGCCTATTGTTCTGGCCACCAACATCTTAGAGATTAAGATTGAGAAATAATAAGGCAAATCAATATTAAAAAATAATTCATTTGTGTTAACTTAAATCTTAGAATTAAAAAGGCTGCAAATGTAACTGACAGACAATATCTGTAAGGCTGTAACTGCCACATAAAATAGCCTTGGATAGTTCATCTCATCTCATGGACACATTTATATATTTATTCTTTTCTGTACACGTAAATGGAAAATTAGTTTCTATTATATTCTGAGACCAATGCTAGGGAATCTTTTCCAATGTTGGTATGTGGAGTTTTTAATACCTAATTTATACCAAGAGTGAAGGTCAAGGAGGAGATGATATGATGGCATTTTAGCAAAGATTAAAAGCAAGACCATTGTAATGTGAGGCAGGAGATAAAGAGGGAGGCATGTGGAGGGTTAAGATCACTGATTATCATGTGTCTATCTTCTGCGATGGCATTTTATGTTATCTCATTGTTGGTAGGGATCTGGAACACACTGCCTGAAAGGTGGTAGAGGCAGAAACACTTATAACATTTAAAAAGTACTTGGGTATGCACTTGAAGTGCCGTAACCTACAGTGCTACGGATCAAGAGCTGAAAAGTAGTGTTCGGCTGGATGGCTACTTGTCAGCTTGCGCGCACACGATGGGCCGAATGTCCTCCTCCTACGCTGATTCTATGATTGTAGATAAATATATAACATTTTTTAAAAGCTTCAAACATTTGACTGCATTGAATTCATTCGTTGCATTTGGGACAGGACTGGAGCCTTCAGCCATATTATTACAAAATTTGTATTACTAAGCGACATATCTGAAGAACTATGAGATTTTCTGTTCCTTATCCCTCTCCCTCTAAGCTCTACTACCCCACATTGAGAAAGCAGCTATGGGCAAATTATCATTGGAAGGTCTGTACTGTTAGGCTTTGATTCACAACGTGCAGATCTATAAACTATTTCCTTCCCTTTTGCAATGCATTAGCTGTCATATGTTATAGGAAAGTTTTTCGTGGGTAAATTTGGATGGAAGTCATTTCTACAACTTGTGCACCTTTAAAACACCTCCCCCGGATTTCCTCATACTTTATAAGCCTTCCCGTGATTTGCCAGCTGATCTATTTCTAGCCACATCTGCATATATCTGTAGTGTAGCAGCTGTGAATTTCACTGCTAAGGCACGCTGGGTAACATGGACTGACATTTATGAAATAAAATCAGAAATGCTGAAAATACTCAGCAGGTCAGGAAGCTGTGGAGAGAGAAACAAAGTTAACCTTGCAGGTCAATGATTTTTCTTCAGAATTGAGAAAACTTTTTCTGTAACAGGTTTGAGATTTATGACTTGCAGCAGCAGCCAAGATTACCTCATCAAGGAGGAAGTGAAGAGTTTATGCAATTGAAAAGTCTGAAAACTTTATACACTAAGATCTGCAGCTTGGAAATACCTTTTTCAAGTTTTTTTTAGTATGTTCAATCCAAGGACCAGTTTATACTATCTACAGGATGCACTGCAGCAACTCACCAATGTTTCTTCAGTACTACCTCCCAAATCCGTGACCTCCACCACCTAGAAGGACAAGGGCAACAGGTGCATGGGAACACCACCACCTACATGTTCCTCTCCAAATCATGCACTATCCTGACTTGGATATATATTGCTGTTATTTCATTGTTGCTGGCTCAAAATCCTGGAATTCTCCTGCATAACAGCATTGTGGGAGTACCTTCACCACATGGACTGCAGTGGTTCAAGTAGAAGGCTCATCACCATCCTCTGTAGGGCAACAAGAGATGGTAAATAAATGCCAGTCTTGCCACCAATGCCCACATGTAATGAATAAATTGGAAAAATACTTGTTTCTGACTGCGTCACAGGGTCAGCCCACCCCTACAATCAGGGCATCTCAGGATCAGGTGTTGTATTCCTTATGGGCATACCATTCAAAGTCATTATCACAGAGGAGGAGCAGCACAGAATGGACCTATGGAGACCTAAGGGTGGGGTAGCCCACCAGATATTATCCCCTCATACAGAGAACAGAAGTGGTCACATCAGGACCTGTCATATCTAAGGAGCTCTGCATCAGCAGAGTGTGCTTTAAGACCAGGAAATCTCTGTGACCTGCTGCATGAAGACCTGCAGCCACTGTCACCTATATGCACTGCACTTGCAATGGCTATGAAGACGGCCACTGTCGTAAACATTTCAGGCTGCCACAGGGGGATCTCTGCAATATCAGCCAGGGAGCAGTACAGGCATTTGCCAGGTCACTGACATCCTTAACATCAGAGCAGCCTAATTAGGCATCACAGCAAGTCAATAGAGAAATAGGGCTATACAACAGTTTTATGAAGTTGTTGGCATCCACAAGATGAAGGGTGCTGTTATGGGCAGATGGGTGATGGCATGGCTGGTTTCCAACAGTCTCCTCCCAACTGACCACAGATAGTGTTTTTGTATTTCTAGTGTTTCAGCCCTTGTGTTTTGTTTGCCAAATAAACAGACAGTGACTGTTTTTCTTGTAGGTTTAAAACAGAAGATTACATATTTATTGAACAATATTCATCACCCAAAATGTTTGCAACACCACCCATGCATGCATTCACTCTCACATGTATTCACCCTCACATGCACACACAAAAGAAGATAGAAGGGAAAGGGTAAGAGGTGTTAAGAGTTCAAGGTGTAAAGGTCTGTTGTTTCAGGAAAAACCTGTGAGATCCTCTCGGAAGGTGAGTTTTAAAGTTGCAGGCCTGTTTGCTGGTTGTCTTGTACTTGCTGGGTTGCTGAAGTCTTCTGGCGGTTCACTTCAGTTTGAAGACAGTGCTGATTCCTTAGTTCAGTTTTGATAAGTGCAGGAGTGGTTTAAAAGGTGGTCTCTTTTCTCTGCAGCAGTTGGCTTTCAACTTGCCTCAGTAGGGTTCAATGGAGTTCGCTGGAACTGATCTCTCTCTCAGCCTTGTGCTGGAATTCAAGATGGTTTTCAATGTTGACCATGTGGCTGGAGAGCCCAGACTGATGTTGATGACTGATGTTCTGAAGTAGAAAGACCCCATTTATTCTTCAAAATGACTACCTTTAAAGGTGAACTCACAATTATTAGTTTTCATCAATATGACTTTAGGTTTCAGTTCTTGATGGGCTGGTACAATAGCTTTTGATGGCCCCATTTTGATAATATGAGGAATGTTCACACTCTATTGTGGTTATGGGTAGTTGGAGACGTAGAGTCTGGGGTGTGCCTTTGTCTTAGTTCATTTTGTGTATAGCTCACATCCATGTGTGATAAGCTGTCTCATTTCCATGCAGATGGAGTTAATTGATTTCAGTTCTAGTCGACATGAATGTGGATTTTAGTGCAGAAGTTGGTATGGGTCATGTGACTTGTCTTCCATTTTGTTGACAGTAAATGTACCAGTCATTTAAAATTGTTCTTTTTTTTATAACTCTTCAGTTTGTTTCTGTATTTTCATTGCTGAACTTCTCATGAGCGTGACAGTGCACTCAATGGCTAGGACATTGCTTTGAGTGTTCCCACACAACAGCCACTTAGCTACATGAATAAGAAGAGGTTCAACTACTAGGCTGTATTGTAATGAACTGTTAAAAAGTGCCTACTTCTTCCCCTCTACACTCCATTCAGTGCTAAGCTTTTTCTCTCTCTCTCTATCTTTCCCTCTGTAAAGGCAATTTTAGCCTTTTGTTTCATACACAGTGGATCCTAAATCACTGGCAGACATACCACTTTGTTTCAGGAGCTACATATCACTGACCCTTCTCACATTCCAGTTTGAAAACATACCTCAAGTCTCAAACTATCAACACTAATGGCTGATTCACATTCCACACCAAGGCTTCCTTGAGAGCACTATCATCATAACTATGAAGCATTTACAAAGCTTTTAAAATAGAAAGTCTGAAGAGCAATACGAATGCAAAAAACAAGCATTTTTGTCCAAGATTTTGCAAATTATTAGCTTTGTTAATTCTATCACAGTATTAGGGGTTAAAAAGAATCTATTCACAGAAATGATACCCTAGTTTAACTGGATACACCTGTTGCATATATGTGTCAGTTTGTTTCTTCCTAATGTCAGATCAAGTGACGGTGCATCTTCAGGAAGGCTGAATCATCGGAGAACCTGGGTGCTCTGAGTGGATTGATTCCAGGGATGAGGTGTTTGTCTTATGAAGAGACATTGAGCAGTTTAGGCCTTTAATCTCCAGTGTTTAGAAGAATGAGAGGAGATCTAATTGAGGTATATAAGATGATTAAGGGGATTGACAAAGTAGACGTAGAGAGGATGTTTCCTCTGGTGGGGAATCTAGAACGAGAGGTCATAGTTTTAGGATAAGGGGTGGCAGATTTAAAACAGAGATGAGGAGAAATTACTACTCTCAAAGGGTTGTGAGTCTGTGGAATTCACTACCCCAGAGTGCGGTGGATGCCGGAACATTGAGTAAATTTAAGGAGGAGATAGACAGATTTTTAATTAGAAATGGGTTGAAGGGTTATGGAGAACGGGCAGGAAGGTGGAGTTGAGGCCGAGATGAGATCAACCATGATCGTATTGAATGGCGGAGTGGGCTCGAGGGGCTGAATTGCCTACTCCTGCTCCTAGTTCTTATGTTCGTATGTGTGACCATCAGTACTAACAGTATTGCTCCAGAAATCTGGGACAGATTTTCCTGGCAGACTTCGGAACCTTACCATCATGGCCAAATGGGGATTAGAAGCCTGCACTATGTAGGAAACTCTGCTGTGATTTTCCCTGAATTGGCCCTCCAGCACAGACGAATCAGCAGGCTTCCCTTACAAGTACATGAGGGAGAGGGTGCCCCAAGAAGGAGGTCTCCAGTTTTAACTTTAAATTAAAAAATGGCCTCAGCAGCTGAGCCACCATTGTGGAGGAGAGCCTCTTCACAGGCTGGCCTGTGGCTGCAGCTGAAGCCAGACAAGCAGAGAGGGCCCTGTCAGCCTGCCTGGAGTGCTGGGCCCCTGGTCTAGCACCAGGAGGGTGCCTCCAGACAGCTGGCCTAGACCCTGATGCCTCAGGGGGCCTGAAGATAGACTGGAAAATTCTAATTGACCTTAATAGGCCTTTAAAGAGGTCAATCAGCTTCCCACCATTTGCAGGAAAATGACCCCGTGGCAGGACGTTGCCGGGAAACCAGGACACCAGCCAATGGCACAAACTTACATGCCCTCCTCCGTGCTCTCCTCCAGCAGGGCCCAAAAATTCAGCCCCTTGTCTTTGATAATTTGTGGCCAATACAGTTCAGCAAAACTAAAGATTTTATTCTCTCGCTAATCATACAACGATGCATTTACTATTCAAGGAACTCTCTTTGTTCAAATTCAATAGCATCCACAACAGACATATGGAACACTGTGGGGAAAATCTGCAATGGGTGACTTTTTGTTATGTGTTTTTAAGACCCTCCTGCAGACATTAGCCCATTTATTTTAACACCTGCTTCAAAATAATGTACACAGGAACGTGGTGAGCATTACTTCAGCTTAGACCACGTACAGTCTGAACTGTCATTTATCTTCCCCGCCCATTTAAGCAACCGAGTGAAATATCTCCTTACCCCCTGAAAAATATCAGGTAAAACTCCAGAATATTCAGCAACAACATGCTTCCAGCACAGAGTATATTGCCCAGCCTCTTCTTTTGGGCCTCCTTATCTCGAGAGACAATGGATACGCGCCTGGAGGTGGTCCCAGCCTCACAACATGGAAATCAGCATGGATTACAAGTGTTGAATCATCTTTATTTTCTGACTCATATTTGTGCAGCACTTTTCATGCTCTCAGGACATCCAACAGTGCTTCACTACCAATTAATTTGAAACATAATAAGTGCTGTAATTTAGGCAAATACTGTGGTCAAATTTTGCACAGCTAGGTCCCATGAACAGTGAGATAAATGATCAGATAATTTGTTTTCGTGATGTTTTCGTGATGTTCTTCAGATCCCACAAGACAAGTGGAGAATTCAGAAGTCTACAGACTTTATTGTAAGCAGATAGAAAATGCTGGAAATGCAGAGCAGATCAGTCAGCATCTGAGAAGGGAAAGGACAGGCTTCGGGTCCTAGCGGCGGTGTGGAGGGGGGAGGGGGTGGGGGTGGGGGTGGTGCTGCCACGGAGCTTCACCGCTGCCGGGAGGATCAGGCCGGGCCTTCCCAGCATCAGCCTCCGTGGCAGGCCGCTGCCGTACCCATATTCCGGCAACCCCGCCATGGAGCCTGACATCATGGGCTTGGTAAAGTCCAGCCCATGATCTTCTACTGATGTGCCTCAACTGAACATCCTTTGAATGGCAATGTTCCTATTTCAAGCAAACAAATGGAGCTGCTATGGGATCTCCACTGTCACCAATCGTCAGCAGCATCGTCATGGAAGAGTTCGGACAAGTAGCACATCAATCAGCTACTCTGCAACCTAAACTCTGGCTCCAATATGTCGATGACACCTGCTCTGCAGCCAGCATACCCTGACAAGAATAATAGTATGTATTGGCTTATCACAAGACACAATAGCTGACCAATCAGCAGCAAGCATAGCATGTATCGCCCTGTTACGGAACATGATAGGAGAGATCTTCATAGTTTTCTACAACATCTTAATAACCAACATCCGAACATCAATTTCACCACGGAGATTTTTTTTCCAAAATATACTTTATTCAGAAAAATCTGTAAAAAATAGATTACCAGTTTCAAACAGCACCAAGTCAAAAAATACAAACAGTGCAAAGGAGGTCCGTTTGCTTCATTACAATCATGAGTTGCCTCACAACCCTTCCATTTCACATTTGTCATGCCAATTACATTTTTACATTTTACAGCAAATGAAATTTTTCCAAAACAGTTCGAGGGGTTTCCCATGGATCCAGCCCCTCCGTTCAGCTTGGTGGGGGGACCTTACACGGTGGTCTTTCCCCATTGAGCCTTTGCTGCGGCTGCCCCAAGCTTTAGTGCGTCCCTCAGCACGTAGTCCTGGACCTTGGAATGTGCCAGTCTGCAACATTTGGTGGTGGACAACTCTTTGCGCTGGAAGACCAGCACGTTTCGGGCAGACCAAAGGGCGTCTTTCACCGAATTGATAGTCCTCCAGCAGCAGTTGATGTTTGTCTCGGTGTGCGTCCCTGGGAACAGCCCGTAGAGCACAGACTCCTGTGTTACAGAGCTGCTTGGGATGAACCTCGACAAAAACCACTGCATCTCTTTCCACACCTGCTTTGCAAAGACACATTCCAGGAGGAGGTGGGCGACCGTCTCTTCCCCACCACAGCCACCGCGGGGGCACTGTGCGGAGGGGGCGAGACTTCGGGTGTGCATGAAGGATCTGACGGGGAGGGCCCTTCTCACCACCAGCCAAGCTACGTCTTGGTGCTTGTTTGAAAGTTCTGGTGATGAGGCATTCCGCCAAATGACTTTGACGGTCTGCTCGGGGAACCATCCGACAGGATCCACCGTTTCCTTTTCCCGTAGGGCCTTGAGGACATTCCGTGCAGACCACTGCCTGATGGACCGGTGGTCAAAGGTGTTTTCCCGCAGAAACTGCTCCACGATGGATAGGTGGTACAGCACGGCCCAACTGCATGGAGCGTTCCGCGGCAATGTGCCCAGACCCATCCTTCGCAACACCGGGGACAGAAAGAACCTCAGCACGTAGTGACACTTGGAGTTTGCGTACTGGAGATCTACACACAGCTTGATACAGCCGCACACGAAGGTGGTCATCAGGATGAGGGCCACGTTGGGTACATTTTTCCCGCCCTTGTCCAGAGATTTGAACATCGTGTCCCTCCGGACCCGGTCCATTTTAGATCCCCAGATGAAGCGGAAAATGGCTCGGGTGACTGCCACAGCGCAGGAGTGGGGTATGGGCCAGACCTGCGCCACGTAGAGCAACAACGTGAGCGCCTCGCACCTGATGGCCAGGTTCTTACCCACAATGGAGAGCGATCGCTGCCCCCACATGCCCAACTTTTGTCGCACCTTGGCTACTCGCTCCTCCCATGTTTTGGTGCACGCCCCGGCCCTTCCGAACCATATCCCCAGCACCTTCAGGTAATCTGACCTGACGGTGAAGGGGACAAAGGATCGGTCAGCCCAGTTCCCAAAGAACATGGCCTCGCTCTTGCCGTGGTTAACTTTGGCTCCCGAGGCCAGTTCGAACTGGTCGCAGATGCCCATCAGTCTGCGCACGGACAGCGGATCCGAGCAGAAGACGGCGACGTCATCCATGTACAGGGAGGTTTTGACCTGAGTGCCTCCACTGCCTAGGATTGTCACCCCTCTTATGCTCGCATCCTTCCTAATAGACTCAGCAAAGGGTTCAATACAGCAAACAAACAAGACCGGGGAGAGAGGATAGCCCTGTCTGACTCCAGATTTGATCGGGAAACTTTCCGATTCCCACCCGTTGATTGAGACTGCGCTACTGATGTTTCTGTAGAGCAGTTGGATCCAATTGCAGATTCCCTCCCCAAACCCCATTTTGGAAAGCACGTCCATCATGTAGGTGTGCGATATCCTGTCAAAAGCCTTCTCCTGGTCCAGGCTGATGAGGCAGGTGTCCACCCTCCTTTCCCGTACGTAGGCGATCGTATCCCTGAGTAGCGCGAGACTATCAGAGATCTTCCTGCCGGGTACAGTACAGGTCTGATCGGGGTGAATCACCAACTCCAGAGCAGATTTGACTCGACTGGCTATGACTTTGGACAGAATCTTGTAGTCAACATTAAGCAGTGACGGAGATGGAACAACTTTCCATTCCATTGTTTGATGTTTTCATTGCCAAGTCCCATACCAGCAAACCAAGTCTACTGCAAGCCCTTTCATACTGATAGTTCCCTGAATTATCATTCTTTTCATCATCCCTCCACTCTTCAATTGGTCTCCAACATGCTCATCAGAAGAGCCGACTCTATTAGCAATAAGAAACATCCATAACAAGAAATGAGCCATATCAAGTTTACACTTCA